>NC_137884.1:5029846-5369846 GCF_963924005.1 Protomyctophum bolini | reverse complement strand
CACCTCACTATCGGTCTGCACAAGCTGGTCAAAGGCTTCACCAAGCTTCAGCATACTGCTCATGTCACGATTTGATCTGAGCTGCAGCAGAAAGGACTGATAGGGACAGAAAGAGCTTGATATGAGTCAGAGAATTCATGCAGAGAATCCAGTACAGACGTGAAGGGAGAGCTGCCAACTGTCAGCGTGAGAGACACACGCAAATGGCACACTTCACTCGCACTCACCGCACACCGATTATGGATATAAATAATACATTTTCTTTATTTCAAGTACAAAAAAATGTACAAATACCAGCGGTGACTTGAAGGAGTTTTTATAATGAGCTCATTTTTGCCATTGAGAGAAGACGGTCAGAGGTGAGGGAGTGGATCCAGAGCCCGGCAGAAGCACGCACCTCAATGTCAAGGACACACCCAGTCAGTAGCAATGTCCCAACGTCCCCTGAGCTGCTTCCAATATGTGACTGTGTCAAAGACAAGGGACAAACTAGAGGATATTCTTAAGCCCAACACACACCGTCTGTGAACGCCACGCGTCAAAACACCGTTATTTTCAATGAAGCTATATCCCACACCGGCGGCATCAGACGCGCGCTGGCGCGCGTTCACGCCTCGCCTGACGCTCCGATACGCCACTGTTCTATTTCCCAGGCGTTGCCGCGCGGCCTCCATCCGGGAATCCGTGGGCGTGGCTGGCCAGCCACGCGGTAGCACGCCGCGTCCTGTGGGTGTTGCTGTGCGGCTATGACGCACCCGCTTCACAGACGGTGTGCGTTGGGCTTTAGACATGCTGAAATGAGGATGATGTTCCTCCCCCTTTAGAGCATATTATCCACATGTATTATTAACATATAGTTAACACTAGATTTCTATATCAAAAGTCTGATGTTAAATACTTTATGTCAATGTGTGTGATTACAGTACATCAGCAGACAATCACCAATTCTACGAGGAGGATCACACTGACTTGAAAAAGGAACACATGGCGGGTCAATATTTCCTGGGTCACCCACAGGTTGCGGGTCGACCCGTGCATCACTAGTCCGCCACCCAGAAATTGGGATTCCGACCCACTGTTTGGGAAACTGTAAAAGGGCTTTTAGCCGTGTACGTGACTGGGCTGAGTGACACCCTCACGCCACACCTCGGACTTTGCTGAGTGACATCCAGACAGCCGGCGGGTTTGTTCATGCTAATGAGACGTCTGCTTCCTGAGATGAAAGAGATGCAGTGTGACAGAGACAAGACAACGCAGTGGACATGTTTTGATGTTCTGATTAGCGGTGCTTATATTTAGATCCAATTAATTTCCCCTCGTCGGCCCATTTGGGGGCACGAAATGCACGGACGCACGCACACTGCTCTGTACATATCATTATAAAGGAGAGAGACAGAGAATATAGGGGGAAATACACTCACTCACATGCACAAATGATTGATATTGTCCTCAACATTTGAGTGATGGAAATATAGAATAGGAGTTGAGATATATGTATAGCCTACAGAAAGATGATGACACACGCACACACACATGTCCACACAGAGGAGAGGAGTGAAACACAGAGGAGAAAGATAGGTTAGAACAGACAATGCAACCAAAAAACAAACACACGAGCACACACATACACACACTAAGCCTATCATGGACGTCATCAGTGGACCTGTGAACTCATCCCAGTAATAACTGTTTCGCCAGCTCTCTCTGTGTGTGTGTGTGTGTGTGTGTGTGTGTGTGTGTGTGTGTGTGTGTGTGTGTGTGTGTGTGTGTGTGTGTGTGTGTGTGTGTGTGTGTGTGTGTGTGTGTGTGTGTGTGTGTGTGTGCCCTCCTGTGCGATGGCCTTAAGCTCTGTGTTCCATCAGATTCGCTCTGAGGAGACAAATCCTGAGGCTTAGGCGAATTACATACACTTAGAGACCACTGCTCACATACATGATGCTGTCTCCATCTCTCTTGCCCCTTGCTGTGTGCACCTCTCCTCTCCTCTCCTCTCCTCTCCTCTCCTCTCCTCTCCTCTCCTCTCCTCTCCTCCATCATCCACCATCCAACACCAAGGCAGTCACTTTGTATTTGACGGACCCATGCCTTGTTTTGTATCACTGAATGTCCCCCTGCATATTGACTATTGCATATTTAGTGAGGCTCTGATTCGTGTGCGGCGTGTGATGTCACTCTTCGCCTGAGGAGTTTTTGCGTGCCAATGCTTCAGACCTGTTTTCAGCTGATGCTAAACTTGAAAAACAGTACAGCACAAGGAAGTACCAGGATTTCTATGGGTACGCTTAAAAAGACATTAACCAAAGATATGTAGGCCTATATTTCTTTTTGGCTGAGTGGTGCTTTAAACTAATGTTCAAAGGTTCAGTGTATTTCCCCCCATAAAGGCTAAAGCTAAACAAAGAACTGAAACAACTGAATTCACAGTGTGACACCATGGCCCTTAAAATAAGTAAAATGAACAAAAACATAACGTTTAACAACGCAAGATGGTGGTAACTCAACTAACCCATTTTGGGTGGGAACCCCTTTTGGTGTTTTAAGCATTATGTTATACTTTAGCTATTGAAAAATAGTAGATCTACAAGCTCATAGACTTGCTCATAGACTCATAGAGGGTAGGTCCCTGGAACAACATATTTTCAGATGGGGGTCGGCGGGCCAATTTCATATAATTTTGGGATCCTTGACATGAAATAGTTTGAGAACCACTGACATAGAAAACTGTCAGGATTTAGAAGACATTTGTAGAATCGTCCTCAGGTCTGAATGTGCTAACAGACCTAACATAAAGAGACATTAGGGAGACATACTGGTGGATCAAACAAACAAACTCTTGGTATGCTCCTTAGCTTGGACCTCAGCTTAAAATCTGACTCAATTTACAATTGAGGCATTGAGCGGAGGCTCTTACCCAGAGCGACTTTACAATGAGCAAGGTACTGTACAGGGAAGCAATCTGAACATTGGAACTTTTGAATACCAGATGAACAATGAACATCTATCTAAATAACTCCTATTATAATCTAAAGCATATTAAAGAAAGGGGAGAATCTTGGTATCTTGGTAAGTAGTCTCAATCGAGAGAGAAGTTGGCAAGAAGGGATACAGGGAGAATGGCGTGCTATAGGGGTTGAGGTGGAGTCTGAAGAGGTATGCGAGTCTTCAGATCACGGCAGAAAATTAGGATCTGCCGTCTGCAGTTCTGACTGCAATGGAGAGTTTATTCTACAGTTTGGGTGCCAGGGACGGAGAAGAGTCTAGGACGAGTGTATAGCGTCGTCTGGGGTGTTCTAGGGAAGGCAGACGGCCTTCCTATGTTAGGTGATCTGAGCGAGCGGGAAGAGTTGTATAGGGTTGAATCACTTGGATCAGGTTCAAGTGAGGATAGAAGAGATGAGAACACAGGCAAGAGACTTGGGATGTAGCCAATTTCCCTTTCCTTCCCTAGTTCCCTTCACTCTCCATACACGCCTGCAGTGACTCACCAGCAAAACAGATGGAATGTTACCGTCAATAGTGGTTTTACTGTAACCGTTCATGTTTGACTTTTTCATTGTCTCATACTAATTTAAAATAATAATAATCTCTCTCTCTCTCTCTCCCCCTCCCTTCCTTTCCTGTTTTTATGTTGTGTGGGGGTGTGTGTGTGTGTGTGTGTGTGTGTGTGTGTGTGTGTGTGTGTGTGTGTGTGTTTTCCTGATATCTGTGACCCTTATTCCATCAGGAGGCCATTTCATTTTTGTGCCTCAGTGAAGCTCTGACTGCCCTACACACATGCACACACACACACACACACACACACACACACACACACACACACACACACACACACACACACACACACACTGCCAAGTATTTCCTGGCTCATCACATTGTGTTTCTATCCCCATGGAGGGAATGTCCATGTGTTAGTGTGTGTGTCCGGTACCACCCTACTGTGTGTGTGTGTGTGTGTGTGTGTGTGTGTGTGTGTGTGCGTGCACGTGTGTGCGTGCGCTAAACGTGCAAGGCATGCATATGCATGTGAATACTGTATGCAGTTTATAGTTACCACCACACAATGTTTTATCTATATGTTGTGCCTGAGTTCCCTCCCACCCAGTGTGTGTGTGTGCGTGTGCGTGTGCGTGTGCGTGTATGTGTAATTCCCTCCTGTACGCACGCATACATGTGCCTGTCAACCAAAGACAGCGTTTTTATTCCAATGAAAATATCCTAAAAAACGTACTATATTCGAGGTCTAGGATATTGTCACGATATATATATATATGTCATTACACATCCGCACCGGTAGATGGCACCAGTACCACTGAAACCAGTGTTATGAATCGAGCGATTGAAGCGACACGAAACATGGCTACAGCTGAGATGTAAGATGGAGGAACAACTTTGTTTACCAAATATGGGAGAACATCTACATTGGCAACTTGGCAATGGTCGCTTAACCCATTTTGGGCGGGAACCCTTTTTGGTGTTGTAAGCATTATATTATGCTTTAGCTATTTCAAAATAGCAGATCTACAAGCTCATAGCGTGAAATATTGAGCACCACTGATAAAGAAACATAGGTATTTCAGAAAACTGTCAGACTTTTAAGACACCAGGCCTAAATTCAGATTTAGATTCAGATACCTTTATTTGCCATTGTGTAAAACACATGGGAATTAGTTTTGACATTGCGTGTGTGCATTCCTTATTCCTTCGTAAGAACAACACAAATACAACACCGTGCAGTATAACTGGGTTTAGCAACAGCTGAGCTGAGGAACCTGCACGTTTGTGTGTTCCTACGGTATGTATTATTCAATGAAAGATTATCTGTAGGCGACCTCAGAACAGGCAGACAGTAAAACACCTGCGGACAGACACAATCACCTCTCTGCATCGCCATCACTGTCTCATCTCTCACAGACATTGATCCAACACAAAACTTGTGTGTGTCAAGACTGATAATGTCCAACTCCTCCAAAAACCAGTGCTCTTTTCCAGTTAAAGCAGCTACTGTATAAGTAATAATATATCAATTTTAATGAAGAAAAATCCCTTTTTGAAGGGCGCTAGCCCCTCCTGTACACGGGTTCAAGGTTTCTTTATTTTGTCTCCCGAAGGAGAAATTTGTCTTGGGCACAAAGTCAGAGAGAGAAGGATGAGGCTGGCAGGGCACTGCGTCAGGCACCCAGAACTTGAGGCAAATAAATTTACCCTATGGGAGGCAACCCAGGGCAAAGCCAGGAGGGGAAAGAAGCGTACCACCTATGTAGACGTGCTGCGGCGCGACAGCATGGCTGACAATACTGCAGAGCTCAAGAACCTGATGTTGGACAGGGATTTGTGGAGAGCAGCGATCCAGCAATCCCGAGTTGGTGTTGTCTAGACCTCACTCTCGCAGCAGCGTAACTGTTAATGGCGTTTAATGTTTGTGTTTGCACCGTTTGTTTTATATCGCCATTACATCACCTAATCATTACATCACCTAATCAACATGAGTTAGACTTTAATATATTACCGCCCCTCACTTCACACGGGTGTGATTTATTTTTATTCAGACAGCCAGCAATGGGTTAAACCCTCACACAAAAACGTACGTTTTGTCTCTGTGACACCTCTATGGGCCTTCAACGATGAGGAACAATGCATGAATTTGACTGTCCACTTCCTGATTGGTTAGTCATTTGCCGACTAGTCTCGCGTTACCTGACTGTTGACTCTCACAATTTCCAAATGCTTCATCATACAGTCTGGACCAAAGGAAGAGCTATCATGAGTAAATGAAAAAATCACAAACATTTTAACATACAGTATTATTGCTTATATCTGCTTTAATACTGGCTTTTAGTTGCATGCCACATAAATAAGAAATATACTGGTACATTATTATGCTTCAAACTTAGTTATTGCATCATTCTCATATTGCAAGTCTCTAATGTGTCCTTATCGGGAAACTCTCTTAAGTAGCGATATATGAGATATCAGGCTTCTATTTGTCTCCAGAACATCTTAAAGTTAAATGCTCATATTCATCCCTCGAGGAGGGGTAACACACAAATCTTATAATCCTGAGATTGCAGCTGCCTAGTGCCTTTAAAGTCTGCTGTCGGAGGCTACTGAACATGCTCCTCTGTCTACAGTATTTGTGCTGGGGTTTTGAACCGGCAAACGTCTGGGTTGGCCACGCACTGTTGGAGCTTCAAAATGACTCCACCAACTCGAGACTCTGGGAAAGCCTCTGCCCTGTCCTGGCATCAGGGTCTTGAGCTCTGCAGTATTGTGTCTACATACAGTGGTGCACTGTTCCTTCCCTTCCGTTCTGCCCACCACCACAGTCCTAAATATCCCCCTAATTAGTACTCAACCATAGTACTTTAATCAATGTATAGATATTCCTGTAGTCAAATATTACTCTGTGAAAGTGGCCCAGTCAAGAGTGCTTCATTTTTATATTGAAAAATACAAAGTACATTTTAGTACATGATCCCTGTGCTGAACTATAATGGGGAAAATAGGGACATGTTTTTGTATGTGTAGGTCCCAGTTGTCTCTTCCTATACTGTACATGTAATTGAGTCAAAAGTACAATGTACTGGAGTGAAAGTCAATTTACATGTATTTAGGTACAACAATACTCAAATAAATGTACTTTGTTACTGTCCACCACTTTTCCCTCACTATAGTGCAACTTATCAGCGACATTTTATTCAAATTACTTGCGGTATAGTCGCTGGACTTGGAGAAGAACACCAATGGCATTATTTTATAGGAGAGCACCATGTTTTATTCATATAATGAATACATAAGTAAAGACTCTTGGAGAACAGGGTGACTCATCAGTCTTTCCTCTGGAGGAGCCTGATGACTTGGTTCTCAGCCAATGAAGCTCTTGTAATGTACATCCAAGCTCTGTCTCGGTTTCAAGTGGCTATGGACTGTCATTATTTACTGTTGGGCAGTAACCTCTTACCTCCTATTGTCGTGATAGAGTATATGGAGACGGCCATGTATGGAGCGTGTAACGAGGCGTGACTGACGGACTGACATGAGGCGTGACTGACTGACATGAAATGCAGGTTTTCATAGTAAACAGCAACCTGTGGTCGCAATAAATTAGTTGCATTTCCCGTCGGACTATAGTGTCACACTATAGTAGCTGATTGCAGATCTTCAAGCTCAAGACTGGCCCCCTGCAAATATACAAGCTCAACATGAGTTTTGAGCTTGCAGATGGGCAATGTTTGCTTCAGAGAAGTAACAGTTTTTGGACATGAGAGGTTTCCACCCGACGGCAACGACATGCAAATAAGAGCATCAGTCGTGGCTGATGGGAATGCAAAAGCACATCTCATTAATCAAGAAATGCACTGTTGTCACTATGTGGATTTGTTTTTACGTCTGGATGCGCCGTCCAGGACAGGCTTCAGACGCGCCTCCTCAGGAGACTTGGCTGTCGTTGTTTAAAATCTGTCATTTGGCCCATTTCAATTTAGTTGAATAAACATCATAAACAAATAAACGTTCAGCGGTTCTCAAAGTTGGGTCCTCACCTGGGACTCACCAGGTTCGCCAATATTTTACTTAGGATGCAGATTAGACTTCATGTCTCAATCTGCGTCCTAAATAAAATACTGGCACTTTGGCTATCAGCGTGTGTGCGGCCACTTTCTTGTCTTTTCAAGATTCCCTCTTCACATTGTCTGCATTCTGTCTGAGAGAGTTACTAAATCTGACAATATACTGTGCAAAATAAGTAACAGAGGACCTCTCTGTTACAACGTCTAAACATGGCCTTAAACACGCACCCAAATTACCAAATTACGGTTGCTGACACGACCACTCTACCGCCAGAGCCACTTTGGCTGTTTTCCTATCTTACTGTCAGTACACAAATTGCATGTTGTAACATTGAGTATAGCCATTTGCTGATATGAAATGCAAATGAGCATTTGCGCCTGTCGTAGACATGCACAGAGCAAGTTCAGTCAGGGAACCTCAGTCAGCGCAGCATCAGGCTCTCATCCACATGATTCACTCAGCCAATCACACGCTCACCCCATCTCATACCGGCTACTTGAACCAGAGGTTTGCATTCCTCTGCCTTCTTGCTTGCTTACTGCTGCTGTCATACAACATGCGCTCAATTCTGCTGCTGACCCACTTCCACCCCAGCTACCACCTGTCGTTTTGGATCTACTGTTTAGGTACGGGGGATTCAGAGTCCTATATGGTCGGGACTGATGCACTTGACCTGAGTACCTAAAAAGCAGATCCAATACATCGCCAAACCATAATAAATATATTGCATTGATTATCCTATATTCAATAAATATATATCCTCCTTGAGTTGTCTGACTGAACCTTTAGTTATGGCATTTGGGCTTTAAAATGCTCAACACGTATACTTATACTGCTGCTTTGTAGGTCAGATTTCTACCAGTTTAAAGCCATTACTCTTGAGCCCATGTTCTCTTTCTGGGGTTTGATTTAAAACCTCTGGTGTTTGCATGCTAATGTGGTTACGGCCGTGGCGCTGTGCTTTACCCTGCCCTCACGCCTCAGCGAGTACTTGACTGTAGATTTCAGACGGAGATAGAGGGAGGGAGAGAGAGAGAGAGAGAGTGAGAGTTACACAGAGAGGGGGGGCAGAGAAAGAGGAATATATAAAGACAGAAATATAGAGAGAGAGAATGAAAACAGAATTGGAGAAAGATGGAGAGATGAAAAGGGCAGAGGGTGAGGAGGAGGGAGAACAAGGAGGGAAATATACAGTGAGAGTAAACGAGAGCAGAGATCAAATAGTTCAATAGTTCTACAGTTTGACGGAGAGGGAAATGGTGTATTGTGCAATTTAGTGAGCAATGCATTGCTGATGACTCAACAAATACAGTATGTACAAGATTAATTTATGATTTTATATCATTTGAGAGAGAGAGAGAGAGAGCTACATCTCTTTCTCTTCCTCTCTCTTCAATCCCCATTCCTCTTATCGTTTCTCTCTCTCTCTCTCTCTCTCTCTCTCTCTCTCTCTCTCTCTCTCTTTCTCTCAGCAGCATGTTATAGCCTGGCTATGAGTTACCTCAACTCTAAATGGAGTGTGGACAAAATGTTCCCCCTGGGGAGGAGAATGTGCCACTGGATCGGAGTGTGAATATTATTTTTAATCTCTCAGATAGTCACAACTTTAACCCCAACGGCCACACACTTCACAGTCCGTTCCTGGTCCTCCAAACCACACTCTTCTCTCTACGACTAATCAGATTAGCACACAAAGCCTATAATAGAATGAAATTGTAAATGGAACTAGGTCTGTTCTGTCTGCAATTAATTTATTGTGTATATTTGGAATGAAGTTTCACCCTCTGAATTGCACTGTCAATGGCGCTATACTTTTGTCTCGTTCAATTGCAAAGAAGCTAGCGATTTAATATCAAATAAGGGGTTTCATAATTGTCTTATAAAAGGGGGAGAAAAAGCTCAACTGTCCCCCAATAGTATCGGTATCGCAAACGTTCAAGCTAAATGTCATACAATAATCTATAAACGTTCATTTGTTGGTCCTTCGTGTATCCACTGTAGTTCAACGTAAAGTCCTCTTTCAGTTCAGTGGGAGCAACACGTTCCGGTGCCATGACTCTGGAGGCCCAGGGTGTCATGATGATGATAAGTCACTGCACCACACCACAGGTGTGAAACTGGCTATAAATGGTGCATTGCCCACACATCTCCTGTAATGTGAAGAGGGAACACCTGCTCAGCTCTTTCCACTGAACAAACATGCAGTCTTCCTTGAAATTATTCTCTTTCGCTGGATTGCCACTGCATTTTATCCCTCTCCCTTTTCTCTGTCGCCGCTCAGATTGAATTGTTATTGATTTGTGACCTAGCGTGACCGATCGACTTTGTGATGAGAAAGATACTTGCTGGGAAGAACTTTGGCATGAAGTGGGGACAGTTAGGTTAGGTTAGACTTTGGTGCTCTTATCTATTCCAAGCATTTCCATGATGCAATGTAGTCTGGGATGGGTTTGTCCAGACAGTCTACGATGGCATCTTTGCTAATGGTTTATTCCTCGCATTATTCATGTGTTGTGCATTTCTGCCGTTGTGTTCATTGGGAAGTGCTTGTATTCAAACAACTTACTTTGAAGATCCCCCGGGGATCTCTCCACCAGTAGACTGTTAGGACAGACTTAACAGATCCATAGCCACAGAGGCCAGGTGTGCAGTCCACGTCCGCTTGTCATTGTAAATAGCAATATCTAAACGCGTGAATCTTTTTACAGTGACGTTATTTTTCAGAAAAGGAAGCCATTGAGGGTTAAAATGGGTCTTAATGCTTCCAACTCGAGTAGAATTATTAATGTCCATGACAAAGAAAATATATGATGTGGAGACAATAAAGACTATATTATCATCATTATTATTATTATGACAGTCCATTTGCTCAGTACAATACTTCGGGGGCATATTTAGAATGTGTGCAGGGCAGGATTGAGTATGTTAAATCTAGTTTTCATTAATACGATCTCTAATGGAGGATTTAGTTGACACAATTAAATAAAATGGCGATAGTATTCAGTGTGGGGCAGACGGCCTGTCACAGCCAGATTTGGGAGACCATGTAGTTTTGTTGTTGGAAAGGAAAGTGGTAAAATTAGTCTTTTGTGGTTGTTTTAGTCTCAGATTTAGTCCAATGGAGGGACACAGTGTGTAGTAGAGAGTGTTGAGTCTTAATTACAGCTCACACACTTTGTGCGTCACCATGGGAGCACCCATTACAAGCCTACTGTGTGCTGAACTGACCCTATGCTGTGATGTGTGATTTTAAATATTGCACAATACAGACAGTAATATACTGTGGTGCACGCACGCACGCACGTGAATTTGGCCCAGACCGGCCCACCACAACCAGCGAGCAGATACCGTAGCAGAAACTCTACCGTCCGCTCCGTCGAGGCACACATGAACAAACAAGCCCCTAATAATACCACCACTTTTTAGAACAACATAAATGATACAAACCAACAGACAACTATACACAACCCTTTGTAGAGGGTTTATTTGTCACTCACTGATACAGGTACAGTGACAGTATCATGATGGCACTGGCAGAATGGCCTGCCGCCTATTGGCCTGCCTGCCTGTCCAAAAAAAAAACATGATTTGTTTAAATCACGGCGGCCCCCTACGGTCGCGGCCCACCGGGAACATGCCCGGTATGACCTGTGGCCAGTCCAGCCCTGTACTATGCTATGTATTGTCATTGAGTGCCTGCGTGTCGTGGGTCTATACTCTATAGTGACATCTCTAACCAATCTGGGAATCCAAAAAATAATCTTTTGAATTTGCCTCTGGGGGCACCGTCCACGTCACAGTGTAGAGACGGATGTCGGCCCGTTCGCTCTCCTTGCGCCCTCCACTTCTGGAGCATCTTTGTTTGCTTTGTTTCCTACTAACAACAAATCTACACGTTGTAAACAGAGTTGCCGACAGATTCCGCCACGGAACTCTGAATCTGTCCTGAGAGATTAGCTCTAACAGAAGAGTGTAACAGAATGCCAAGCCAGGAGAGAAGATAAGCTGAATGCCTGATCTCTACTGTGTGCGTGCGTGTGTGCGTGCGTGCGTGCGTGCGTGCGTGCGTGCGTGCGTATACAAACAGCATGCCTCATCACCATCTGGGCCATTTAGGGGAAGGGCAGACGTAAACACAAGGACGACAGTGCTCTCCGCTTCCCCTGGATCAGTGAGATGTGAAACATTACGAGGCTGAGCCACGCAGAGGAGGAATGGCCAGGGGAGCATGAAGGTGCACATCCCTTTCCATCACAATCTTCTGAGATGTGTGTTGTTCAGGACAGAAAAACGCTAAAAGTATAGGGGGAAAAAAGAGATAGATGGAGAGGGACACATTTGAAGGCCATTATGTATACACAGTAACAATGCTGTAGAAAGAGAGGTTGCAGACGAGAACCAAAACAGATTATGATTTAGGCCAGTGGTTCTCAAAGTGGGGTCCATGGACTCTCAGGGTTCCTTGAGGGGATTCCAAATGGACCGTTGTGGGTGTCCATGAAGTAAAAAAGGTTTGAGAGCCTATGGTAGGTTTTGGGGGCATTGAGGGACAGGTGTCCCAGGTGTCTGTATCTGTCACACTTTGCTCAGTGCAAAGGTAGTATGGGCCCAAAAGGGCATTAGATTCAAGACTCAGATTCAAAATGACCCAAAATAGCAAGATAGAGTCCTTGTTAGCAAAATCAATCAGTTTTTATTCACCTTGTGTCCAGAAGTGGCAAAAATGGTGTTTTAACAAACTTGGCTGAATAGGTTGGCCCTCCTGGTCTACAGCCCTACACCGACTGAACCACAGTGGCAGGTCCCCCTTAGGCTAGGCCCCTCCAACTGGACCATACCAACCCTAATTGATTCCACAATTATAACAGCCCCATGTCCAGAGACAATACTTTAACACTATAATTCACATTTAAATCATTACACATTATTCACATAAACCACATATTTATAATCAGAGTTCTCTCTCTCTATACACACACACACAAAACACTGATGGCATGTCCCCTATACCCAAACCCACAGTTGGTAGGTGCAGCTCCCTACAATGGAGCCACCAATCAGTAATCAAGAAAGCACCACACAATATACAAAAGTCAAAATAACAAATATCACTCTGCAACACAAATAATACCTCAAACTTTCACCCTGTGTTGAATTCAGTCTCAGTGGCAGGCTGAACTGCCACACTATTCCCTCCATCCCTCGCACTCTGTCTGCTAGCGTGAAGCTCAGAAACCGCCTGCACTGCCACCATATGCAAAGCGCCAGAGTTCAAATAAATCTTTCCCTTTCCATCTGCCTCTCTCTCTCTCTCTCTCTGTCTGTCGGTCTCTCTCTCTTTCTCTGCCGTTCGCTGAGGGACTCAGCATTATACTCACAAATATATGAATATCCTTTTCATAATCATATGCTAATGGCTTACCCCGCTGTACAAAATGATTCCTAGGTGTGTGTACTGTACACACACACACACACGTGAACGCACACACGCACACGCAAACGTACACGCAAACGTACACACACACACACACACACACACACACACACACACACACACACACACACACACACACGCACACACACTGTATAGTTTGCAGTGATGGATTGTGTTTGCATTAAAGTTTGCCAACAGCTGTGTTTTGTGTTAAACGTTGGATTTCTGGTTCCACAGAGGTGGATTGCCACATGAATCTCTGTCAGTAGGCTACGACTTGTCATACGTATTATTAATATATGGGTTATGATTTCAGCCATTTTTCTCTTTATAATTGATTATTCTTGGCATTTCTGCTGCATTTTAGACAGAGGTGGTGAACAGATAAAGGAAATTAAGGCAGGAGAGACAGAGTGGAGGACTATAAAGACTATAGGCTCTAGTCTATAGTCTATGCTCACAAAATAAACTTCTGGGCCCCTTCCACAGATGTATACCAAGGATACTAATGACAGCTCTGTCCCATTATGGTCAAAGAGAGTCAGGGTGCTGCCACTGTGCATGTTGGCTCACTGGAAACACTCCTTGAGTGGGTTCAAAATGGGTTCTAAATGGGTGTGTAACTCTGAGATTGTACAAATGGGAGCACATTGACACTTGTACGGTTCCATTTGGTTCCATCGATGCACTCAAAGTTATGGTTGCAATTAAAAGGTTTCAGAACCACTGCACACTTAACACTTTTTATCTTTCAAAAATAAAGACGCTAGAGTGCCCAGCAGATGGGGGGGGGGGGGGGTGATGGATTAGATAGAGAAGTATACTGATTACATGCGATTTTGTTTCAATGTCATAACGGGCATAAAAAGACATTCGACACAGAGTCTTCACTACTAGTATCCTTGGTAACCGCTGTGAAGGAAGTAGCGAAGGGGCCTGGAAGTAGGAAGAGTTTATGTTGGCATGCACTCTTATTCTTAGATTTTCTTTCTTTCTTTCTTTCTTTCTTTATACATAAGTGTTCATTAAAGCAGACCACATTGTATCTTGTAATAGCAATAGTGTCGAAGTGTCCTTGAGCAAGACACTGAACCCTATAATTATTGCTCCCGATGAGCAGGTTGGTGCCTTGTGCGGTTTCCTCCGCCATCGGTGTATGCACACAGTACGTGTGTATGAATGGGTGAATGTCATGCACAATCATTGTTAAGCGCCTTGGATAAAGGCGCTGTATGAATGCACCATTTACCATTTAGAGAGGTCGTCTGGTAATCAGAAGGTCACCGGGTTGCCTTCAGGCACCCCCAGCTATGTATGATGGTGTCCCTGAGCAAGACACTTAACCCATAACTGCCCCCGAGGAGTCGAGGAGCTCCGACAGCAAAGACACAGCCACACTTCAGCCTTCAGCCTCCACTCAGGTTCTCAAGGACCTCAGGCTCAGTGCACAGGCTCGAAAGCCCAAAAAAAATAAATGTAATTAGGGCCAGGGTCATGAATTCCCTAAAAAGTAATCAGTGAAATTGAATGCTAAAACAGTCAAGGCACCCTGTGTAATGAAGTTAAAGTAGGATTAATAATGTTCTCTTCACTGTTTTTTTTATTTAGCATATTTAGCATAGTTTTGCATATTTCAGAGCCTACACACGTGCATGCGTGCGTGCGTGCATGCGTGCACACACTGTGGGAGGTGGGGGGGGGCATGCAGTCCTCTCCTGCTCGTTAGCAGTGATAGTTGATATGGATACGACTCATAACATTTAACTGTCCGAAAAAGGGATCTGGTGACAGACTGTGTGTGTGTGTGTGTGTGCATGGCATGGCACGCGCACGTGTTGCCAGGCTTCCATAAATCTGAGTTACATCTCCAGTGTTTCCTCTTCTCTCTCTCTCACACACACACACGTGTGGTAAATGTAAATGTAAAATGTATTTACCGGTAGACGGTAGTTACTTTCTCCACTACAACATGCTGTTTCTCTCTCTCTCTCTCTCTCTCTCTCTCTCTCTCTCTCTCTCTCTCTCTCTCTCTGTATTCATCTGCCTCTTTCGTCTGATTTGTTGACAATATCACTTTCTCTCCATCACTGTCTCGTCTCTATCTCTCCATCTCTCTGGTGGTCTCTGCTCTCTAAAGAGCACCTTCTGAATTCCTGATGAACCTTCTGTGTTTTACAATCTTACCCCCTCTCTCTCTCTCTCTCTCTCTCTCCCTCTCTCTCTCTCTCTCTCTCTCTCTCTCCCTCTCTCTCTCTCTCTCTCTCTCTCTCTCTCTCTCTCTCTCTCTCTCTCTCTCTCTCTCTCTCTCCATGTGTGTACCAGGTTATGAGAACCAGGAGAACAGTGCAGAAGATGAAGGGAATGATTTCCTCTTTTTACGAGGGCTCGGAGGGCTCTGTACGCATGCAAATGAGTGTGTGTGTGTGTGTGTGTGTGTGTGTGTGTGTGTGTGTGTGTGTGTGTGTGTGTGTGTGTGTGGGAACCTGATAAGATTAGTAGTAACACACAGGGATTTCCTCTGTTTAGTAGGCAGAATCACAAATTAAATGCAAATCCACAGTCACTCTCATGCTGTGCACAAGTGTGAGAGGATGTTACATCACCCAAAGATTGTGTTTAGCTGTTTATCGTACAGTATAGTTACATTTGGGACACCTGGTCGGATATCACATGGCAGGGGCTTTCACGTGGAATGTAGAAATGTACCACGTCATTATTAATTATGATACAGTTTCCAACACCAATGGACTTGGACACTGGCTTGGTTTGTTTGTCCGTTAGCAAAATATAATTACGAATCCACGCAGCGCTGCCCTGGGCACAATCATACATGTAACTGCAGTCAGTGTCACGTTAAGCGCCACTTGACACTGCAGCATTGATTGCCTTCAGCTGATGAAGCTGGATTTGTCTATAGGCTGCCCCAAATAGATTATTCATTTGGTGTCAAAAAGGTCAAAGGTGAAGGTGGCAATCAAGGTCAATACTTGTTTGTTTGTTTGTTTGTTTATTGTCCCTTACAGCAGAATTGAAAAATGATACACAACAAATCAGTAAACATGTGAAGGAGAATGCTAGTAAAAACGGCGTTTTAGTTTTTTTATACTTTCGGTTATTTGTCTGATTGTAAAAAAGCTAACGAAAACGAAAGCTAAGGGCATTTTGTCTGTCATATCAGTTCATTTTGTTAGTTTTGTAAACACACAATACAGTTTCATTTGGTTATTGTTTTCTTTTTTTAAT
The DNA here is from genome assembly GCF_963924005.1 of Protomyctophum bolini. NCBI lineage: Eukaryota > Metazoa > Chordata > Actinopteri > Myctophiformes > Myctophidae > Protomyctophum > Protomyctophum bolini. The sequence goes on along the minus strand of NC_137884.1, from coordinate 5,353,603 downwards.
TCTAGTTTTAATTTTTTCAGTTTTCGTTATTTTGTTCGTTTTCGTTAACTACAATAACCTTGCAAACTGCACACCTATAGTGACTGACTGTGCGTGCGTGCGCCTCAGATGTGTGAGTTCTCCAGCTGCATGTGTGTGATCTGCTGTGGTCTGTGTCCTGCAGAGACAGATAGCCTATCAGTGGTGTGGCGTTAGGAAGAGGATTGCTCATCCTGCCTCAATGTTGCCAATACCTCCTCACCTCGCTTTCTCTCCTCAAATTGATTGTACGTGTGTGTGTGTGTGTGTGTGTATGTGTGTGTGTGTGTGTGTGTGTGTGTGTGTGTGTGTGTGAAGGAGAAATGGCCTGGTGGTGTCAAGTATGCAGTAACTGAGTACATTTACTCAAGTACTGTACTCGACGTGCTCTTGCTTTACTGGAGTATTCCTTGCAATACTGCTATTATTTTTTTTAATGTTTATGCCTTGCTTTTCTTTTCTTTCTTTTTCCATTGCTTTGAGCTCCATTGCTTTGAGCTGCATTTCATGTCATGAAAGGTGCTATGCAAATAAAGTTTTATTATTATGACAGGGTTGGATTGGCCACAGGACGTACTGTACCAGGCATATGACCCTCTGGTGGGCCGGTCTGAGCCGAATGTTAAATTAGTGTCTGTTGGTCGTGTATCATTTATGATACATACATTATCATATACTGTAAATGTGGTGGTGTTGAGGGCTTGTATTTCAAGTATTTGTATGGGCCTCGACCCGAAAAGTCAGTAGAGTATCCACCACAACCGCGCTGTGGTGGGTCAGAATTTTTCTCCCAGTCCAGTCGATGTGAGCTTGTAGATGGGCTATTTTCAAAAGATGTTTATGCATTTGAAAACTTGAAATGGGACCTTCTGCATAACGAGTACTTCAAGTGCATTTTGACTCCAATAGATTTGACCTTTTACTTGTAACCGAGTATTTCTACATTGCATGTATTGATACTTTTACTCAAGTATACCTCTACTGCTTGCCTCCTCTCAACTGAGAGGTGTGATGAACAAGCCTATGCCAGGCCCTAATAGAAGACAAGCAACACCTCTCTGATCACACATATTGATTGGTGGGGACGGCACGCCTTGTGGCAGGAGGACGCTGCCGTGTGTAAAGATGTAGCACGTCTCTTCTGTTGTCAGCTGAAAACCTCATTCGCACGCGAGAGGAGAGAGAGAGACAAATTATAGGGTGTGTGTGTGTGTGCGTGTGTGTGTGTGTGTGTGTGTGTGTGTGTGTGTGTGTGTGTAGCCTATTATGTGTGTGTTTGCGTGTGTGTGTGTGTGTGTGTGAATACACTTCAAAATCGTCGAGTTTTAATCGAGTGTAAATATATCTCTAAGTTTGTCCATTATGTACATTTTAGATCGTCAGAGATAAATTAGTCCCTCAGAACTTTACAGTGTAGAACTGTAGAGTTTTCCTTCTCTGAGGTTGGCCCGTGTCATTTCATCTGGATGAATGTGAAATTGTATAAATCGTTACATTTCTGATCTGTTTTAAAATGCATATGCTCTCTTGAAAGAAGGCAACCAGAGGTATGCATATTTGAACGACTTCACCAAATGCATCGACATACAAATACACATTATATCACAATAGGGTACACAAAAAAAGGGTAAAAAAGCAGAAATGTCTGTGATACACGCTGCATGACAGTGGCGCTAACAACACAGCAGAGCTTTTAAGACCCTGATGCTAAACAGGAGGGTGTGGAGGGACGTGATTAGGAGTCCCAATTAAGCTAGTCCTCGCTCTCGCATAGCGTCGAATTAAACGTACGCTTTCAGAAGTAAATTAAAGGATGACACTGACTTTGGTAACTTTAGATGCAGTTCGTGGTTGTAGAAGTCAATAAACAGTCTTTAGTACCCTGTTGGGAAGTGACACAAACTCCAGTCTCACACAGTAGCTTTCTGAGAGCAGAGCCTTCTTCTCTAGCCAATAGTCAGTCACTCTTAAAGATTAATGCTCTTCTTTAAAGGCATGCCAGCAATGACTGCTCTTTTGGACGGAGTCCTGATAATCAGGGGAAATAAATGTGCTTTGCCTTTCATCAGGGTCACGCCTGCAATTAGAGCCAGGATCAACGCCTGTTGGGGTGTTTCAACTTGGTTTAACTCCCGTTATCCTTCAGCTGCTTAAAGAGGAAACTTTAAAAGAATGGAATGGTCAGAGGACTGTGAAAGGAATTAGGGGGGAAAAATGTTTTTTGCTCAATTGTTTTTCCTTTGAGATTTCAGTTTTTATATTAGGCTGAATAATTAAAGAGGTAAATGTAAAGATAAAAGCTCATGGGTTAAAAAGAAAGTCCATTCCAACAAAAGGTTTGTGGAAATGTATTGGGTTTTAAGAAATCCCTGTGTACTCTAGGGAATATAAGAACCCACATCTACTGTAGGACCACATACAGTACCCATTTTAAAATAATATTATGTTGTGCCACTGATCCCTGTAAGAGAAGTATTGTCAATACTTGCCACCATTATTCGATTAGAGAATAGCAAAAACAATTTAATAGGGGTTTAGTGTTCATCATTTTGCTGGGGACGAGAAGAACCAGTGCCCTGCACCATCTCCTACTGTCTGTCTCTACTACACTATATGCCCACTTTCCTATCGTATGTCTTCCTATTGTATACTCCCCTTATACGGTCCCATGCAGTCTGTTTGCATGAGACGGTCTCATCTTTCTGCCTCCCTCAGCTTTCCTGCTGTCTGACTGCCCTACGCTCTCTCCTTCTCGCCTATCTATCCTACTGTGTCTCCCCTACACTGTGTCTTTCAGTGTTCTTACTGTCTGTCCCTTCCACACTGTCTCCCTGGCCCGACTCTCAGCACTGCCAGCGGGTTTTGTCAGAATGTGTTGGCAAGTGCCTGTGTCGCTGACGCCTAGACCTCATTGAGCTGTCACTTTCAGCCAGCGTTGCGTGGGTGTTGTGCAGAGCTGGAAGTATAGTGCTGCAGATTAATGGCAGCGTGTCTGGAGGCCCGCTATATTTCACCTATTTAGCACAACCAAAAAAGAGGTTCTGATCACATTCAGGCGAGAAATTGGGTCATGCAGTTACTCAATGTTGCTTCGTTTCACAAGTCACAACTAAGACCGACACTATTGGTATCTGAATGTTGCAAATGAGAGAGATAGGCCGGGAGCCGGGCGAGGATAGGGATTGATTATGTCATATTATCCCCGAACGGGTATGGACTAGTTACAAATAACTTTATAATTGCTTGACCTATAATGATGAAAACTGGTACGTTTTCATCCCATTATACACCAACAAAAGAAAGTGTGAAAGAAAACAACTCTGCTGCGACCTTGACTTTTGTCTTATTGATCCAGGGGGAAAAAATCAATAGTGCAAGTCCTGGTTCCTATACCCTCAAATCCGATAAAACCTGTTCCGACCTTAACAAACCAACAAACCAAAAAACCAGAAACCCATTTCCTCTCCCAGATACTCCATCACTAAGACTTGATTTATGCATACTATAACACGCCGCTGTCTCGCATGCACTGCACACTCACTGACTGTGACTGCAAGTTCGCAACACCAACACGTTGTGGGATTGTAGATCTTCTGTGCAGTGTGCACGGCACTGACAAGCATCTTTTCCCTCTGTGTCTTAGTCTGTGCTCCCTCTCTCTCATATCCATTCTCCAACTCTATCACTTTCTCTCTGACAATCAGCTCTCTCTCTCTGTCTCTCTCTCCTCTCTCTCTCTCTCTCTCTCTCTTTCTCCCCCCCCCCTCCCTCTCTCTCTCTCTCTCTCTCTCTCTCTCTCTCTCTCTCTCTCTCTCTCTCTCTCTCTCTATCAACCGCAATCCGGTCAGATTGCCTGAAGGTTTGTAAATTGAGAGGGATGTGTTTGATGTTCAGTCATGTCTGGCTGTCAGACTGCTGTCTGTGTGCTAATGGAATGTTAATAGAGACATTGGCATGTGGACTGTGGACTGTGTGTGTGTGTGTGTGTGTGTGTGTGTGTGTGTGTGTGTGTGCGCGTGTGCGTGTCAGTTCTTTTTGCATAAATTACAGTTTTTCACGATTGTTAACACACAATTTGCACAACCTTCACTTCATGTACCTAATCACTCGACACAATTAGCACTACATTTACTCCCTTATCTGCATTAGACTCTGACTTTCCTTCTTTACACTCATGATGTCAATTACACATGATGACCTTGTTCAGTTGTTGCACACACTTCTCACATAAATCGCAAAGCATCAACCTACAACACACAAAATAGTCAAATCTCCAAACATTCAGATCTGGTGAGCAATTTGCAATCAGGGCTGCAGCATCAAAGGGACTTGAGAGCCTCTGTTTTGTTGGGTATACAACGGAGAACCTTGAAGAGATCGACAACTGTGGTTGGCCATGTGCTCAATCATGGTTTTGGCCATGAGCCAGAGGGTCCAACCCAATCACAGTTGCTGGCATCATTAGAACATTTTTCTGTTCTATTCCTTCCACCTTATTCTCTCCAGCGTGTGCTAACAATCGTGGAAAAACTGTAATGCACTTCAATGTCATACATCAAGAGTGTCACACAAAATCTGATTTAAAAGCAATGTGACACGTTGTGAGCTGGTAGATCAGATAATACAAAAATAATGTTTTTTTTGGACATACAAGGATTGCAGCCGTCTCTCTCTCTCTCTCTCTCTCTCTCTCTCTCTCTCTGGAAAGCAGTCATGTTAATTGCAAACAGCACCTAACTTGTAGTTGTGTGTAGATAGATAGATGTTTATGGAGTCCCGGGTCAATAAGGTGTCCTGTGCTACATGGGTATTTACTATTTAAACAGCCCTGGAGAACAAGGCCGTCCACTGACAGGATTACATCAAGTACACAGGTCAGTGCGTGTACCTCAAGAGGGGCTGCTTACTGTAGGTGCAAATAGATGGAGGGATGAATGGAGACCGAGTTCAATGGAGGAGCGGCTGGAAATTACATTGAAATGGGGGTAGGGAGAAGGGAGAGGCGCGCGTGCGTGCGTTTGTACTTGTATTACTATGATCGTGAGGGCCACATTTTGTCCCTGCCGGTATAGTAGAATTTGAGAAATAGACATTGTATTACTATACTTGTGATGGCCAAAGGACATTATGAGGACCGTGTCCCTGTTCCTCACAAGATAACTGGTTAGAAATGATTGCGTGAGTCAGACTCACAATTAGGAAAGGTTTCAGGTCGGGGTCAGACCTAGACATTGAGAGAGGTTATGGTCACTATGTGCCAGTGTCGTCTTCCGAAAGTAGCAGTTCTGCGGCTTAAGGTTCATTGTGGCTGAAAATGGTGTTCATAAAACTGTGGGGCGGTGTAAAGACACTGTGGCAGTTTTGAAACTTGCAGCCAGGGCAGGAATTTCAGTTTCAGTTTGGCCTTATGCCCTTAAAATATTTATCTATATGCCCTGTGGCCTCATTGGCCTTGATGCCCTGCCTGCAGTGGTGCAGCTATTTTCGTTTTTTCTCCTGTCTTATCTGTTTTCTGTTTACTTTCCCAAACATCACATTTTCCCACCTCAGCTCAGTCGACCTTCTCTTCTCAAAGTTCACAGTTTTTGGTACTTGGCTCATCAGGATGAGTTGGATTCTGGTTGGTGCAGTACTAGATTTGTGTCAAACTATTATCATGATTGGCCTGGTTTAGGCCAAGGCTAGCAATTAAACCTACCAACCAATAAACCAGTGGAGCCGAGTGTCTTTACCAGTGTTGCGGACTCTATTCTTTCCTCCTACAAATCAAACCTGCCACTAGTGATGTGTGCAGCATTTCACTTGATGTTGCAACAAGAATTCTGCATCTCAATAAAAGGCATGTACTGTATATACCTATAGTGTCTACAAAACTGCATTGACAGGAAAGAGGCAGAGGAGAAAACAGTGAAATCAGCTGGGACAGTGCAGCCGTCATTGTGGGATCAGAGCACATCATTTTTTGATAGACATAAAGCCAAACTGAAGGGTCACGGCGGTCAAGGCATAGCCTTCACGCCGGCCATGACATTCTTTCCTGTTGACTCAGTATATTGTGTTGACTGTTGCCACAAACACTGTGTGTGTGCGTGTGTGTGTGTGTGTGTGTGTGTGTGTGCGTGCGTGTGCGTTGTTTCTTGTACTTTGCTGCCTGCGGTACGTCTCCTCCGCATGTGATGACTTTAATCAACAACATCACATGGCTGCTAACATTACAACATGGAGCATTATACACCAGAGAGGTCGCATAGAGAGATTAATAGGTCTCCCAACACAAATCCCTTCATACTCTGAGCTGGTCATGTCTTGTAAATATCTGGGCATTTGGCTGGATGCCAAGATCCATGTGGAGAGCGCCACCTAACCAAGAGAACAGATTGGGTTTCCTCTAAAGAAACAAGTCTTGTTTTTCTCTTGTCGTTAGAAAGACTGCTGTTCAATCTGTATTAATGTCTGTTTGTCGTGATGTGCTGTACATATGCATGCTCCACCACTCTCAAAACACTGAAGCTTACTTCCTTCCTTGGTCGACAGGCGAAACAAACACTGGCACCTGTTTATTTGTAAGGCAATTGGTGGGACTTCACGGCTGTATATTAAATCTCTGCTGGGTTGGAACCGTGTAACATATCGGACAAGCTCCAGTGGCAAACACTAAAGGTCCCCAGAGGAGAGCATGAGAGTACAGTAGTACTATAGATGGAGGTACTGTAGGTGGGCCACAGCAATGTTTTATTATGACGGTTTGATTGGAGCCAAGTATTAAAGCAGCCCACAGTGGAATAATAAGATTAGATAAAGCTATTATTGATCCCTGTGGAGATATTAACGGTGTCATAGCAGCAAGCGTGAACCACAGGACCGATATGAATGGAGAGATACGAATAGACGAAATACAACTACCGTAATACACACTACTACAACTGTACTGGGTCAGTAACATCATATATTCCTTGGTCCTTCCAATGTTGTGCTGGAGGTGATTGTTTTAGCATCACCTTACAAAGCCTAAACACTTCTGGCAGCCTTTTGCCCGCCTCATGAAAACCCTGAATGCTACTATATCACACTGTCTGATGCAATCACAGGTTGACCGAGCCGTCCTAGCTAATCCAACCGATGGATTGCGAGGACGTGTACACACGTCCTAGTGCATTTTCATTGATATCAAACAAAAGAAAAAATATTCAGATTTCTTTCCTTTTTTTGGGGGGTCCTTCTGCACCATACTCCTTGGTGTTCGTGCATGCGCGCTGCCCTGTTTACTGCTCAGAAAGAAAGGCTTGTATCTCCTAATCTAGGGAGCTCTCCGTGGTTTTGAAAATGGCTCAGATGAGCGACTTTATCGTAAACATAGCGAGGTAAGCAAGCAACATTATTCCTCCCGGGGGGGGCTTTCACAGTAAAAGCTGCCATATCTGCGCTGCACCCCGAGCTGCTATTTTGAAGGAAATCCCGGCGTTGATTGTGTTAAGAGAGACTAGGTAAGAGGGATGGAGACACTGAGCAAGGAGGCACGTGCAAAGGAAAAGAGAGCGAGAGAGGACAGAAGCAAAGAATGAGAGAGAGGGAGATGGAGGTATTAAGGGCGAGACACAAGACCAGACAAACTGCAGAGGAGAGAAGAGAGAGAAATGATCTAAACGGGAGAGAACAACAAGATACGGTGACTGAAATAAGAACACTCGCAGGTGTTGCTGATGAATGATAGTGCCAGTGATCCTTGGACTTTTGTGATAAAAGAGTCCTTGGGTTCCGAAGGAGACAAAAATCCAATGCAAAACGGAGGAGGAGGAGGAGGGCCATTGTACAATGCAAAGAATAGTTTTAATTCCTTCCCATATGTATATTTTCACATGAATCTAGGCAGATGAGCACAAAGGTGCCTTAAAATCGTACAGTCCTAGTCATTAGACTAGCAATAGAGTACAAGCTCACAATGTATCTCAAAGTGACAAATTGTGAGCTTGTAAGTTAAGCATGATTTTGTTATATTATTACAACAGCCACCAATACATATAGGTCAATGTCTGAATACACAAATCCCATCTGATCACTTATAAATACCAGTGCCAGTCACTCCTAAAGATCAAATAAATCAGATTTGCCTGCAGTCAGAAGAAATAAAGCCTTAGGTGCCTTTGAGCTTGACTTAAAGACAAAGACTGATTTGTTGGCTCCTATTCTGGTTGTCATTAGTGTTGCTGGAGGAAGCAAGAGTCTATTATCCAGTGACACTATTTGAAACTAGTGTCGACTGCTTGCAGGTTGTTAATGACAATGGGGTGCTGAGGCGAGGTGGGACCAATTATCATTTCCTTATTTGTCTTGCTGACATCGAGGTCAAGATGGTTATCCTCCCATCTTCCATGTGACGTGCGCAACTGAAGTGCACACTCTGTCCAGGACAGAGTGGTTGCCTGTGTAGAGTAAGAATGGCTCAAACATTCTCCTATCAATTTGATAGGTAGGCTATTACAGAACCCTATTTGAAAATGATTTGTCGTGGGAGCCCACTTAAGTCCATATTAGGTTAGATTCAGTGTTGAACTGTTTATACTACAGTAGATAGAGAGAGTGAAACCTCCTATGACCTGAATAGTCAATCTTATACATTTTCTCACTGACTTGGAGTCAGTCAAATACAGATTTTCTTTTAAGGATCCCCACGATTGTACAAATGGAGCCAAGTGGACCTGTGAGGTTCCATTTGTAGTTGTACACTATCAGAGTTACAGACCTGTCCCCCTCAGGGAACCCTGTTGAGGGTCCCTGGCCCCCCTTTGAGAACCACTGGTGCATCGTTTCGAGCAGGGTATGGGAGTTGTCGGGTTGTGCCCAACACAGACCATTTGCTGCATGTCACTCCCCTTACACTCTCTCTCCTCGTTTCCTGTCTCTCTCTCCACAGTGACTGCAGTCTGCATGTCACATAAAAAAGGCTAAACAAAAAAAAGCATTAAGAAATAATGCCTTTGGATTGTGTTAAAAGCACTAGTACTAATACTGAAGTCCATAAAGAGAATCATGAGAATCCAGGTGCTGGAGGAGGAGGAAGTATAGGGTCCTCTAGACGTTGACGACAGATTCTCCAGGCACTTCGTTATCATGGGTGTGGGGTCAACATTGCATGGCAGCAGCTGAGTCCCGCGGGCAACCCGGGTCCTTCTGGTGCAGGGATTATACGGTATAGCAGTCTTCCAGAGGGTAGGCATTGTGGCAATCTGACAGGATTCCCAGGGTGGAGTGAGTGAGGGATTGCTGAAAGTTCCAGGGCTCAGGGTCTCAGCAGCGTTGCTGGATGCCATCAGGCCCCTGGGGATCCTGCCCAACTTACACCGGCTAAGCTGCCACTGTAACATCCTCCTCTGTAAACGGGGCCAGTTAATCTTGGTCTGGTGGATGGAGAGAGGGCTCTCAGCCTATATACAGTAACATATACTCTCCTCTCCTCCAGTTAAACTGTGTTACTTTCTTCTGATCTGTGTATAGATCAAACCATCATGCCCGTGTGCGTGTGTGTCAAATGGTTGCCATATATACAGGGGCCTCTACAAGACATGACAGGATTTGATATCTAAAGATATCTCTTCTATTGTCAGGTCCTCCATCATGCTGTATAAGTATTCTACTGTGAAGCCAAGCATGTTTAGCCTGCGTAATGATGACTCTGGGATCTCTAACATTTTAGCTAACACCTCTGATGTCTTAGTTGTAAATGAAAACCATAGAGAGGTGTCCATTCTCGAGGTCTGTGACTACAAAGTCACAGAAATATCAACAGCTAGAGCAACCCGTCTCACAGCTAGGCAGATGCTTTAGCAGTCTATAGGGCATGTGCACATGCCCTATAGACTACAAATGTCCGGCTTCTCCAAAAGGAGGCCCAAGCAGCTAGTAAGGTACTCCTCAATATCAGCCATTATACATGTAGGTATAGCCGCTCAATTTGGAGTAGGCGTTGTTTCCTCAATTCATGATTTATGTCCGACAGTATGTCAACTATACCGTATGTAGCAATGTTTGCCTTCTATTTGCACTTTAATTGTAACTGGCTGTTCTCTGACTGACTGACTGCACTGGCAGTGTTTATGTCCTTTGTACTCTGTACTTCTGATTCCCGAACATAAATAAACATTTCAAATGCGTCTGCCCGCAATGTTTTAGTGTTGGTCTAGTTTTAGTCGACTGAATCTACAGTTGATTTAGTCGACTAAAATGAATTTTGGCGGGCCTTGATGCCGTCTTGATCAGGCGTATAGATCTGCTATTTTCAGCATGCAACCAAGTGTAAAATGACTTATACTGGATCTCCACTAGTCCCTTCCTAACATTTTAGTCTAGTTTTTATTTGTTGACGAAATTGTCAAAATATTTAGTCATGGTTTTAGTCGACAAAATTGCAACACTGCAACGAAGTGACACTGTGGGGAACTGAACAGAGCCTCCTGCAGTTCTCAGCGAGGTGCAGTCATGCACAGAGCCTCTTCCCCTATGGAGAAACACATTTCAACGCTGTCTGGTGGAAACCTTCCAACGATTATTTCAGGTCAGGAGTAGGCTCTGTATATGCACATACGCCATTTTGGAAATAACTTCCTACTTCCGGTCCCCTTTTCCGTCTTCCTTCACAGGTGTTACCGATGATACTAATTAAGGCTCTGTTACATTTAGTGTACAGTGGTTCTCAAACTGTTCCATAACTCTGACCTCTATACCTCTTATGGGTCCATTTGGTTCCATTTGTACACTCTCAGAGTTACACAACCGTACGGGGGCCATTTGGAAAGCACTCAAGGACATCGTCATATACAGTACATACAGTATACAGGACATATACAGTATACATCATCTCATTCCGGCCAATCACAATTTCCGTCCTCACTTTTCTGTCTTCACTTTTTATCCTCAATATGTACTTTGCTCAGCCAATCAAGTCATCGCTATGGGGTTGATCAGCCAATCAAATCATCGCTATGATTCACACAAACGCACAAAGCTGGGCATATAGGAGGCTCTGAAACAAACAACAAATGAATATGGAGATGAAAGCAATGATGTGAAAATATCACTTACACTATACCGTTAACTTTGAGAGTGTACGAATGGAACCATTTGTACACTCTCAGAGAAACAAATGAACACAGTGAGCTGTGCAGCTTGGGGCTATGCCCCCTGACCACTGCTCCCCCTGGTGGTTATAAAGTGCTATAAACACACTTTCGTGGATGGTGACTCCATGTGTGTGTGTGTGTGTGTGTGTGTGCGCGCGTGCATGCGTTTTCCTGGGCTGTATGTGTGAGGATAGTAGATACATGCATTGCATGCACTGCTGTGTGTGCACATCTGTGTGTGTGTGTGTGTGTGTGCGTGTGTGTGTGTGTGTGTGTGTGTGTGTGTGTGTGTGTGTGTGTGTGTGTGTGTGCGCTCATGTGTTTACATACACTGAGCAGAGCACTTCAAGAGGATTATGTCTGCACTGATAATGTTATTACCTGCTATACTGATAAGGAGGACACACACATGGCATGGCTGATAGAGACACTGCACGCACACACGCACACACACACACACACACACACACACACACACACACACACACACACACACACACACACACGGGCACATACACACACATTACTGATATCTGAGGAAAGGAGACATACTGTGGGTGTAGTGGAGGATGCGTGAGGAAAGGAGACATACTGTGGGTGTAGTGGAGGATGCGTGAGGAAAGGAGACATACTGTGGGTGTAGTGGAGGATGCGTGAGGAAAGGAGACATACTGTGGGTGTAGTGGAGGATGCGTGAGGAAAGGAGACATACTGTGGGTGTAGTGGAGGATGCGTGAGGAAAGGAGACATACTGTGGGTGTAGTGGAGGATGCGTGAGGAAAGGAGACATGCTGTGGGTGTAGTGGAGGATGCGTGAGGAAAGGAGACATACTGTGGGTGTAGTGGAGGATGCGTGAGGAAAGGAGACATGCTGTGGGTGTAGTGGAGGATGCGTGAGGTAAGGAGACATACTGTGGGTGTAGTGGAGGATGCGTGAGGAAAGGAGACATGCTGTGGGTGTAGTGGAGGATGCGTGTTGCAAATGTCATGCCCACATTGCCCAGAAGTGTTGCCAGAGGGAGGTATAGAACGCATTATAGACCCGGCCATAAGGTCTCACCAAACTTTCTTCCGATAGCGTATAGGGCAGGCCGTAGGTTATAACTACACAATGGCAAAAAGCTATTCAGATAGACGGTCTCTGAACTTGTGTTTGTCTATAGTACGGACAGTGTCATTGGTCAGAAGGTCAGGGTCATGATACGTTCGTGTTTCTGCATTCAGCCCAGGATATATTCTGTCAGCGGTGAACTCAGTGGGAGTTTGGAACGGAGAGGAACTCTAGCCTCTTACAAACCTCTGAAATCCATCTCTATAGTGACCATGAATAAACAAACCATCGTAAAGAAATATAGCAAAACCTCCATAGCTGCAGTGTCAAATGTCCCACAGCGTGTTGGAGCAATATCCAGTTATTGGCAGTAGATGCACGCAAAAATGCTTCTGCGGCTTGAGACAGAGCGAGCTGCACAGCTGTGAATTAATTCACTCAGATTACTCAGTGGCCAGGGTCTGGCTGTATAACCACAGCATTATGAAGGACTCGTGGAATTCTGGATCAATCAGTAATTGATGAGGCAATAGACGTCGTCGAGACAATATTCTAGGTGGTGATGGTTACACTTTAATGTACTCAATACCACGGGGAGAAGTGCAATAGCAATCATGTCGACGGTACGGTAGTTCTGCCAGAAAGCACAGGAATTAGACACTACTTATATTAGCTGCTTCAAGGACAAGCTGAACAATAACAAGACAGGCTATAACACAACTAACTGCTATCAGGCCTATAGCGGAGGCCTCTACACCAAATCTCTTCGCCGAAAATAGCTGTTTTTTTTTCTTCGAGCAAACAGTTTGTCACCGTGAGCTATATAAACATTTCTAAACAAGTAGACTTTAGCTTCATTCAAAATTGATAAGGCTGTCAATTGAATGAAACTCAATGCATATTGTATGAAAATGCCTAAAAACGCTATATATATATATAAAAAGGGAGATGACACACAGGATTTATTGATTTATAACAAAAGAAAAAAGGTTTGAACGGTGCAAAATGTATGAGGTGTGAATGGTCAGTGACATCAGTAGTGTAAAGTGTGTATGGCTGTGTGAACATGGACTGTATGTGCGAGTGCAGAAAGCAACTGAACTGAAACTACCAGGTACGTCAATCCCCAAGACACACCTCAGCAGGCTGGCCCTCTCCTCCTGCACAGGGACAGAGAACAACAATTAGTATCCAACCAAACCAACCCCACACACCCCCCCCCCCATGGGATGGGTCATCACAATACATGAAATCAAATAAACATGGCACGTATCCCCGACACCCACTCCCTAACCACAACATCAGCAGAATGGTGTGGAATGGTGTGGAAAGTGCAAGAAAATAGGCATATACTGTATTTGAAGCCTGGCGATTTTCACCGTGGCTTGGTTACAAGCATGTAAGAAACTCCATTGACACTCCTCCACACAGAGCTGTTCACGGACAAGAGGCCTCTGCACTAAAGCACAATCGTGCATTGATGTAGCTCGTCAAGCGCAGAACCTTTGGCCCGGCATGCATGTCGATAATTAAAGACTGCTTTGTTGGTGAGATGTATCTCCCGGTCAGGAATCTATGCAACGCTGGACAACCGCTTGCCAAGGCAATAGTGCATTCACAGCAGCTGGCCCCGGTTAAAAAGAAGTCTTTATTGTCAGCTTTTAGAGCGATGCTGCCACTGGATGAATGCTCTGAAAGGAATAATGATTTATTTCGTTTTTTTTCCCCCTGCAAAAAATCCCATCTTTCAAACTGTGTTCTCCATGCAGACTGACTTATTACCATGACAGGCAGTGATTATCAAAGACAGCTTGTGCTTTTTGTGTTCAATAATCTATAAAGAGGCCTACTGCGGAGGGAACAATCCTCGATGACAAATTAATTCTTAAAATTGGGGAATTTAGGGAATAAATCAAAACACAAACAATGTCACATTGTCAAAACTTCTATCTGTCAGAATGAACGGTATAGCATTGGTGTTCGTATTGCATTGAACTGAGTGGTGCAACTCCCCCGCCCCCCCCCCCCCCCCCTTCTCTCTCTCTCTCATTAGCAGGCAACAGTGCAGCACTATCTCTCTCTCTCTCTGTTTCTGGTACAACAGCGCCCCTACTGGTACTAATAGTCATATACTGGTGCTCATTAACGACACATGGGTGAACCAACAGGACATTGCTGTTCCTTGGAGTGGTTGCACCACTCAAAAACTAAAACAGTGGGGTAAAAAACAAAACAAAAACAACACACTGCAATGGGTTGTGCTCTGTTTTGGGATTGTGTAGAAAAATATTGGAATATATAAAAGTTGACACGTTTATGATACGATTTGGATGTGTTTAATTCAGTCTGAAGTTATCTGAACAGCAGTTAATGTTGCAGTTAAAATTTATGTTTTCACAATATTTAGATTTTGTCTTTTTAATTTTTTTTATGTTTTTTTGTGGCTTTCACCTTTATTTAATATTTTTTATGGAGGGATAGATGTAGGCTTATGGGCGGGTGACATGCAGTGAAGGCCGTCGGGATCGGGAGTCGAACCCGCGGCACACTGCCAGACTGGATTACCAGCCAAGGTGCCCTGGCTAGATTTTGTCTTTGTCTTTTGAATAACACACCATTTAGTGCTTGGTCCTGTTTTGTCAAATTATGTTGCTATTCAGTGGTGGTAAAACTGTTTCATGTCTAGGAGCCCCAAAATTATATGTATTTGGCCTCCCCACATCTCAAAATATTTCGTCCCAGAAATATATTCAAAGATGTGCACACATTTTTTGAATAGCCCAAGTATAAAATAATATTTTTTAGCTCAAATCTAAATAGACGGATGCTTTCCCGGTCTTAATGTGCTTTCTCCATCAATGCTATTTTTTTTATATGATTCTAATGGTCGGATATGTGTGCACAAAACACTATAGACTATATGCAAGATGTATCATCTTATCTGCAGTCTTTTTTGTTGTTGTCATGAAGGTTGAATGTTATCTTAGATTGTGCCGCATCAGTGGGAAGGAATCATTGATTGGAACTGGGATACAGTCACGGCTGGTAATCAGAGAAGGCCTTTTCTGATGTGTCAGAGGAACAATCCCAGTGTATTGTGTGCATTTACGTGTTACATACTTTCAGACATCTACCATCAATCAGCATCGGACATAACAAAGAAAAGCCTTGGCTTGGAGCCAGACCCGGTTTCGTGTGTGTGTGTGTGTGTGTGTGTGTGTGTGTGTTCTATAGGGTGATAACTATATGGACCCTGCAGGACCCTTTTCATTCATGTGTGGGTGATGTGCATCATGTGAGTGAAAGGATGCATGCGTCATGTGCCTTTGGAGTTTGGACATGAGATTGTGTGTAAAGAGTACTAGTATAAATATACAGTGTGTGTGTACACACAATCATGTGTGTACACACATTTCAATCCTTATCCTTGGCATGCTGTTGTGCCATGCAGAAACAGAGAGAGAGAGAGACAGTGCTGCAGTGTTGCCTACTAATGAGAGAGAGAGAGAGAGAGAGAGAGAGAGGGGAGGAGGGGGGGGGGAGAGAGAGAGGGGAGTTTCATCACTCGGTTCACACGGGTGTGATTTTTCCAATGCATTGAGCCTGAAGGGGAAGCAATGGAACATGGAGCTATCGCTCAAGGGGAGCTTTGATTAGCGGTAAGCCAACTTTATAGTTGTATCATTAATTAGAGCGCTAATTAATTAACACGTTAAAGGCGTCGATGGCCGAGTGGGATCTCATTACAAAAGACGTTAAAGGAGTCCTTAGCCAGGGTTGAGTTAAGTTTACACTTGCCCTTACAGCCTATACCCATGTGCTATGTTCTCATGTATTTTACATGCTCTCTGACACTTTGAGTTAACGCTTTTCCTTCCTCTTCGCTTGTACTGTATCTACTGTATATTCTATCCTCTCTCTCTCTTTCTGCCTCGGTGTATGTTATTATTATGCTCTGTAATGTTGAAGCACTTTGGTTCGACCTCGGTCGTTAGAAATGTGCCGTGCAAATAAAGTTTGATTTGATATCCATTTTGTGACTCTGAGAGTCCAACAATTTAACCAGATGTTACATTTGCTGACTCTGAGTGGAATTAACGCTCCATGATGTGACAGTGTAAGTGGACACCGCGTGTGTCTGTATGTGTACCGCATAATTAGATGAAACTTTATGCTATAATAGGCTATACTGATGTGTTATTATCCCATAGACCCGGAGCACACTGCTGATTCAACCCAGTTAGGCCTGACGTCAAAATAAATAAAACGTTCGCTCTGAAAGAATATATAATATATATATTCAAAGATTTGTGCCGCATTTTACGATTTTTCTAAAATAGCAGACCTACAAGCTCGTACAAGCTTGTAGATCTGCTATTTTTCAACAGCTAAAGTATAACATAATGCTTATAGTTAAAACACCAAAAGGGGGTCCCGCCCAGAATGATTTAATGTTCACTGCACCAGGTAGAGCAACGCCTGCCAAATCGATAATCTCTGCATTCTAATACCTTACCACTCTCCCTCTACATACAGAATATGTAGCCTACTGTACATACATACATACATTTAACAATGCTTTTTGTCCACACACAAAATGAAAATTTCATACAAGGACATACATAATTCGGGTGCAGCAAACGTACACCGACAAAAGCCAAACAACGTTCTGTCCTCAGTCATGTGATGTCACCCTGCAGCACTCCATGGGCACAAGGAGTAGCGTATATAGGCATCCCAAGTTGTCAAAACCCGCTCCAACAACCAGTCCGCGGTCCATGTCCCACGTTGGACCACCAGAGGAAGCCATGCTCCCATGCACTCCATGCACTCCATGCACTCCCACATTGCCGCCTGGTGTCAAAGTGCTCTCTGTAGCGTATAGCTGATCCCACGGGCCTGAAAATCACCCACTGTTTGTTGTTTCCGACACCCGACGGAAACGGCGCTATAAAGGCCAGGTCCGACGCCTGACTTCCTGGTAGTCGCTCACGGGAGGGGACGCCATGAAGGCAGCCGCGGCTGTCGGTATATACAGTACATGCATACATACATACTGTACACACACACACACACACACACACACACACACACACACCCTCCTCCCCTCCTTTCCCCTCATCCAACAGATGAGTAGACGAGCAGTTATTTTCTCGCATAGCGTGGCTCCTCATGTGGGAGCGTAAAGCCCTATCCCTAAGGAAACACAGTCTTCCACAGATACACTCTGTATACAGTAGGGCATACAGCCATACACCATGTACATCAATCAGTTTTCAATGCAAAAGGTAAGACAAATTGAGGTATAGTAGCAGGAGAGAGAACGAACGAGAGAGAGAGAGAGAGAGAGAGATGTAGAGAAAGATAGAGAAAATCAATATTTGACTTGCTTATGAGTTGCAGATATAGCCCAGTCATCTATAGCGGCAGCCAACACATTAGCATAACACACAATGCAGCCAGACAGAGTGAGTGTGTCGGACCGCTGCAGTGTGTGCACTCACGCACGCATAATGTATTCATTCAGAGACGGTCGAGTTGTTTGTTTACCCTGCCATTCACGTGCCATGTTTACTCACGGGGACGCTATCGGCGGCGCTAGGTGCTTCGCTCATTATTCATACATTAGGCCTTAATGCGCTATATATATTCACTCTGCTTGACAAAGCTCACATAGTGAAATGTCTAAACAGCAGCTGACTGAACGCCTCAGCGACTGATTTGCTGCTGTACTGCCAATTTTCACATTGATAGTATATTATATTACAATACTGTGTGTGTGTGTGTGTGTGTGTGTGTGTGTGTGTGTGTGTGTGTTGTTTGTGTGTGTGCGTGCGTGCGAGCGCGCAGTAACAGTATTTTCAGGGTGATGAACTGGTATTTGTACTGTACTGTTTGTGTGCATGTGCGTAGTGTGAACGGAGTAGACTACACCACACTGTTATGGTAGCTTAGTTCCATTTTGGCTTTAACTCCTGCTGCTAGGGCCTGGCTTAATGGCTGAGTGAATAGATCACTCAAGTGATTTGGCATTGATGTAGTTCCTATTAACGAGAGAGAGAGAGAGGGGAAGAGAGAGAGAGAGTTATTTTCTTATGTAGAATTGGAGTGCATGGGCAGCACAGACTATAGTTTCAGCACCGTTTGTGTGTGTGTTTGTGTGTGTGTGTGTGTGTGTGTGTGTGTGTGTGTGTGTGTGTGTGTGTGTGTGTGTGTGTGTGTGTGTGTGTGTGTGTGTGTGTGTGTGTGTGTGTGTGCGAGCGTGCGCGCATGTGCGAGCGTGCGTGCATGTGCGTGTCTTGTTCAAACATACTGTAATTGTGGCTATTGCTTGTAGTAAACTCCATTAACTTACTGGCAATCTATTTTATATAGTTATGATCTGGCTGAATGGCCGAATTAATGACTGGGCTCGCTTTCTTCATTGATTTCCGTCCGTGCGAATTGAAATCCCAGTCTATTAGCAAGAAAGACTGCATCTTTTGGATGATGCATTTGTTTTGGAAATATTGTTTTATGGCGGCACCATAACAGCCCTGGGGTCGGCAACCCTTCCTGGCGGAGATCTGCAGCTCCGAGGAGCACACCTTCCTGCAAAAATACAATTAACAATTTCTATCATGTCTGGCATTTCCAAAACCCCCAGTTCTGTGCATTTCAGAAGACACGTTGTGGCAACCATATACGCACAGATCTCTGTTGACTTGCACGTCATTCCGGGAAGAAGCTGTTCAGAAGATCAGCCAGCACTTGATCTTGTGTTGATTTGTGTTTTCTCTGTCATAGATGCCAGCTCCCAAAAATGAAAATACACATTAATCCAACATATTATTAGAAAAGGACTGACAAATACATCTATGAAGACATCAAAGAATCAGCATCACCTGAAGACAACCCATATCCACATAAAGGAGGGAAAAATCACACCCGTGTGAAGTGAGGGGCGCTCTTATCATCATACATCATGCCGTAACATGTCGATTTGCTCAGACACATGACGCGTAAATTCTCCATTCATTGTCAATGAGAATTTAATGTTTGTTTAAGACGAAAATCTACACTAATAGCTGAATATAGGAGGGGAAGCGCCCCTCAAAAAAAAGTGGGATATTTCCCAGCTAGTTTGAATCTTACAACGGTCAACTAAACAGACATTGAAGCCATCCGCCACATACTGCATGGATACTTTGGATGGCCATTTTTGAAAGCCTCTCAAGTTGCATAGAAGGCAGCCTTCTCAAAAAAATAAATAACATAAAACGGAAGTGTAAAATGGAAGTAAATGGAAGTGTAAAAATCACACCCGTGTGAAGTGAGGGGCACTCTTATCATCGTACACCAACATGACGTAAAATAGACAGTGCCTATTTGCTCAGACACTATGACGTATTGGAGGGGCTAGTGCCACTAAAAAATAAAAATATATTACGCAACACACTTGTGTATATGTAGTGGGAGTCTCTGCTTTGTTTCTCTCATCTAGGGGGTCCGCTGAAGACCCCCTGATCTATGTGGTGAAATGGAACTCTGTAGATTCTCTGTACTCTGCTGTAGATTGGCTATTTCTTGTAGTAAATGTTCACCCAGAATATAGGGGGAGGGTTCAAGTGAAGAGCAACTTCACTATACAAAAAAATATATTGATATATAAACTATATAGTAAGCTACTAAGCTAATATATACTATGTATGTATTGTATATCCTCATACAGTACATGCACAGTATATACTGAGAACAGTGTATTGTTTTTGTGCCTTGTAAACCGTTACACTAAATATTTTTGCCACCAAAAAAGCCTGTCTACAAGCTCAAAACGTGTTGTATTGTGGCGTTATTGAGGCCCTTGCCCCCTCCTATATGCCCAGCTTTCCGGGTTTGTGTAAACAGTAAACACAAACATTGGCTTGTGATTGGCTGATCACCCCATAGGGATTATTTGATTGGCTGAGCAGTGAGCACAGTACACATTGAAGATAAACGTGGGGGCAGAAAAGTGAAGACACAAATTGTGATTGGCCAGAATGAGATGATGTATGATGATAAGAGCACTACTCCTCACTTGCACAAAATAATTAAACTAATCCCTTTATATCTGGTGGGGGGGGGGTGGGTGCCCTTATTTTGTACTTGTGACAATGCACTGTACTTCACACAACTATGGAGTACAGTCTGATGTTCCACGACCCGAGTAACTGCACCCCTATGAGGCGTGTAGAGTGACTGTGACCCCATGTGAGGCGTGTAGACCCCGTGTGAGGCGTGCTCATGCTGTTTTAGTTACCACAAGTGTGTGTTTGCAGAGACTGCAGCAGTGGTTCCCAAACTGTGACGAGGCACACTTGGTGTGTTGGAGACCAGGCGTGCGTTTTTGTGTCAACCACAGGTTTTTTTTTAATTGTAATTTGGAGCCTATAGCATGTAGAAAGGTAGCATGTAAGGAATGATGAGTCATCCCATTTACTTCTGTCTCTCTCGCAGGTACCTCAGCTGTACCTCAGCTGTACTTGCGGGATTGGTTCTCAAACATTTCCCACACGTCTCCTTCCTTTCCCCTTCACATGCAATGGCCCTGCTGTCAGCTCTGACTCTTAATCATGCCTCGGCTAGTTCCCTAAGTTAATATTCCCCGCCGTTGACATGGATCTGCATCGGACCTTAATTCAGCGGTCTGCCAGCGTTGACGTAGATCTGCGTCAAACGGTCCTTTATAGTGGTTTATGATATCTCTCCGTCGTCATGCTGCAATCATTAGCATTGGTTGCTAGGCAATGAAGTAATCATAAGCTGTACTGTAAGCACGATTGCTGCGTGCATCCACTTGCTGTAAACATAATTTAAAATGCCTTTATCTCGGATTCCTTTCCCAGATTGCGCCCCTGGTCAGCTTTATTCAAAGGCCCACATAGCCATTGAACTGACGGTTGCGGTAACACCATGTCTTCTCGTTAGTCTACATCCTGTTTCGGTTTTCGCGTTTCCGGTGGATCCTTCAAAATAAGGGTTTCACTGAAAAATGCTGGCAGTTAACGGGTGAATTAATGAATAATGCTGGCATGGAATGGATTGACTCAGCGATACGTTTTTGAGTCTTAACTGATGCCGTTTGTGATGTGAATTGGACGTGTGCAGCGCTATTGCATTCTCAAAATGTGTGGGGCGCTCTTATCGTTATACAGTACAACCAATCAAATCATCACAAATGTCATTCCGGCCAATCACGATTTGCATAGTCCGTTCTGTCCTCACTTTTGTCTTCAATGTTTGTGTTTACACGGACACAAGCTAGCGGACTTCAAAAAATAGCAAAACTGATGTACAAACGGTGAGGTTGTAGATAGGCTATTTCTGCTATGAATACCTTGAGATTTTTACCTGCCCATTGGTTTGCCTCGGGGACACCGGCTGTTCAATGGCAATCGACAATCTCTGTGATCGTAATCCCTGCCAGGAGGGTGGAACGGCCAACGGTGAAGGGATTGTTTTCGCTCCTGATCAGCATGCAACGTAGCGCGCTCACTCCCAGTAGGCCAGAGAAGAACCTCTGCCCCAAATCTTTCAAATTGGCCTCATGGTGGAAATTCACATTTCCCCCATAACTTTCCCACTGCTACAGATTTTGTCCAAAAATAATGCAAATCCGGTATCCATCAACTTTGTGGTAACGGAATGTATCTGTCAGACTTGGCTACGATTGGCTTTCAAAGTTTGTGGGAGGGACACAAATGCCACAAATCATAAACGCAGTGTCCGATTCCTGCAATCTGGCACTCTGCCTAATGGTGGCATTATAACATCTTGCAACAGAGCCCTGGGTAGGCAATCCGGCCTGGCGGAGATCTGCACCCCGAGGAGTGCACCTTATACTAGCTTAAATTGCAAAAGTAAGATGAACCATCTCTCTGATATGCATTGCAAGATGAGACAGGCCTTTTCCTTTGGGCTCAACCTTCTTTTATGTCTACTACATTTCCCCAGATGGTTCAGAAGACGGTTGTGGCAGCCATGTATGCACAGCTCTCTGTTGCATGCAGGGCAAAAGATTGATGTCATTCGTCATGTGCGTCATTCTTGAAGAAGCTGTTTTTTTGTCATGGCTGCCAGTTCGCACCTGATGTCGTGTCGGAGTTCAGACTGCTCTAGACCAAGATGAATAACTGCTAGCTTGCATAATGTCTTCAGTCTAGGTCTAAAGTCTAAGATGCAAAGGTCATCAGTGTAACTTCCTCCAACTTCCTTCCTTCCTCCAAGGAAGATGACACGATCTCCCACCAGGCAACAGCAGTCGTACATTGAACACTTGAATTTCTCCTTGACCTCAACCTTCATCCACGAAAAGGTCTCGGGATTGAATTTCCACAGATCATTGAAGGTCTGGTTCAAAAGAAAGTTGAAGCCACCAAATATGTACAAATCTCCATTGTAGGTAAAGGCTGAATGTTGCCTGCGTCTTTCTGGACAAAGCTGTGCAGATGGTGTGCTCAGCCAGCAGTTGGTCTCTGTGTCAAACACTCTGATGTTGTAGTAGTTTCCCTGGTCCCCCCAGCCCCCGAATACAAACATCTTCGTTCCAATGATGGTGGCAGTGTGACTATCTGAAACGGGTGTGCAAGTGTCTCTGGTGATAATTACAGACCAGACCCCACTGGCAGTGTCCACCTTGTAGATGTCATTGGTGCCTCCAGTCGGTTCTGTCCGTCCCCCATAGATATACATGGCCTTCCCGAAAACACATGCCGAGTGGTGCTGCCTCCCGTTTGGAACGGTCCCAGAAACCATGGGCTTAAACCATTTGTGAACGTTGACGTCAAACGCACAAAGCACGTTGCAGTACTTCACAGCGTAAGTGCACCCTCCCCAGACGTAGATGACATCGTCCACCAGCACAGCTGTGTGGCCAGAACGCATGGAGGGAACCTCGAGGGGACATTCGCCTCTTCCGACTGTCGCTGGGGGCAATGTCATCCAGTGTAGACCCACTGTGTTGAATATGTACACTGGAATCTTATCCGTGGCGTGGGTCTCCGTATCACAGTGCCTTCCAAAGGCGTACACTTTGTGGCCGACTGATACATGGACGACTGTCTTTGGTCCCCCTTCGAGATACGCCGTCCAGCACAGAGGTTGAGAGAACCTTGCCGCCGTGGGTGAACTGTATTCATCACATTCTGGGAAAGGTTCTTCGCCCGTGTGATAACGCAGGTGTGTTTTCAGGGAAACTAGCACGTTGAAACTCTTGTCACATTGTTTGCAGTGGTACAGGTTTTCTCCGGTGCGGATACGCTGGTGTGTCTTCAGGGAACCTAAGTGATTGAAACTCTTATAACACTGTATGCAGTGGAAAGGTGTCTCTCCAGTGTCGAGACGTTGGTGTGTCGTCATCATGGCGCCTGACTGATCGAAACTCATGCCGCACTTTATACAGATGTGAATGTTCTTTCCTGTGTATGCGATCATCTCATCATCTTCTGCCTTTACGTCCCCTGGTTGACATAAAGTGTAAATAGGCCGTTGACGACCGTAAGATCTTGGTTCATCTGTGTCTCCTAGTGTCAGGCCGGATACACAGCTGGTGACGTGCCGACAGGCCGAAAATGGGATCTCTCCATCCATCAGCATTTCATTCTCGAACGATTGGGACATCACTTCTTCCAGGAGTGCTAGTCCCGGGTCCTCGTCAAAGCTGCTGCTATACATTGAGTTGTCTTTTCCTCTTGTCTTTAAATCTTTCGCTGTTTGTCCTTCTGACTGCGTCAATGAGGTCACGTCTGGAGGAATGCAGCGCTTCTGCCCCATGCTACCATTTATATTGTTTTAGCGGCACAAATGTCATGCAAGGCATGGCCAATTATGAAGCCTGATGGGCTGGCCAATCAGGGAAGCCGGTACCTATAGCCCTGTTATGGGGAGACGATGGCCAAGCAGCCCAGGCTCTGGAAAGCCCTCAAGCGACGCAGAAGTCTAGGGTGTCATTATCTAAGAAAGGCAGTCCAACGGAACGACGCAAGTTGGGAACTGCATGAAATGCATGGACATGAAGACATATTCAAAATGTCTTCATGTCCCTTATATACCCATAACATGGGCATAAATATATATCCATATATTATGGAGATCTCTGTTTCTGTCTATGTCCCTTACATGTCCATATATGGAGATCCCTGGGTATATCAGTCTGATCTGCAGTTCTGGACAACTGCACACTACAGATATACTGTAGTACACTACAGTAGATCTACTGGCTATCTAGACCTATATTTGGGTATATCGGTCCGGATATCGGTCCGGAACATCCTGGTTCATTCACCCTTTGCTATCTGTGTGTGTGTGTGTGTGTGTGTGTGTGTGTGTGTGTGTGTGTGTGTGTGTGTGTGTGTGTGTGTGTGTGTGTGTGTGTGTGTGTGTGTGTGTGTGTGTGTGTGTGTGTGTGTGTGTGTGTGTGTGTGTGTGTGTGCACATCCCTGCATATATAGTTCTCTGCATGCTTGGGCAACCTGCTGACCTCAGCGTCTTATCGGAGGATGGAGACAGACGTAACACACACACACACACACACACACACACACACACACACACACACACACACAATTTGTAATTGGATGTCTGATTACTGTCAGATAGAGAGGGAGGATGGATGGAAGTGAGAGAGGTTGTTAGATTGAAGGAACATGAGAAATAGTGAGAGAGAATGCGAAAAATAACAGATAGCAACAGAGATGAAGTGCTACTCACACACAGAGAACCCCCCGTCCCCCCCCGCCCCATCTCCCTCTCTCTGACCTCCAGGTGTTTTGCGGTCCTCCTGACCGCCGTATCTCTCTGCCAGTTGATGGGTCCTGACTCCTGATACAGCAGTGGTTCAATGAACACTGCAGATTTGACAGTATACAGTCATGCTGTACGTATGTGCGAAACGCACTTCAGAGGCTGAAAGGGGAACATTTAACATTGAACTACGTGTTATTAGTATACCTTTAAATAACAAAAAAATGTCCTCCTATTCTGTTACCTATACCGAACATGGGGTCATGTGATCAGTGATATACATTCACATTTCCACCGGCTCACACAGTCACTCACTGTTAATAGTATTTGTAGCACAATTTGAAATTTGCACCCTATGGCCAGAACAATAATGATAGTGTGTTTGACTATAGGGTTTGACTGGATTGCTGAATTCCTACAATGCCCATAATGCTTTAGTGCACTGCCCCTCCTTGTGGAGAGGGGGGAGGCTGCATGGAGGTGTGACTTTGTGGTCCAGGAAGGAAGTGAGGCGACATTTCCATGACAGGTTTTTTGGTCATGAACACGGCGTCATGACTGAAATATAAAAATGAATACACACATAAAAACCACAGGAAAGTATTTATTGTGTCCTAAACAGGTTGTAAAAGGGGTGAAGTGGCCATTTAAAGGGTGGACGGACGACGTGAGCTTCCGAACATCAGGAAGTGTTGTCGCTGTCTTTATAAAGAGCCGAGACTCCCATCCGTCTTCTCTAGCTCATTTATAAAAAGAAAAAAAAAGTGTCGGGTTGCAAATGCGGCGAAAAACGAAATAAAATCCAAAATAGGAAAATACTTCATTCTAATGGCCCCTTCCCCCTGACACGATACAACACAGCGCTTCTATCCACCAGACAGAATTCTACAAAGACGGCATTGTCTGTGCTGTCTTGTGCATTGTCTGGGGGAATATTATTACAGAGGAGGAAAATATCCAATATCCACTATCTGATGCAGATTGCTGCCTCAGTTCATATCCCGTTATACAGTACATTGTATATTTGTACAACACATTGCTATGCAAACAGATAATTGGACCGTAGCGAGCAATATGTCTCACCACATTATTAAGTGTTATACCTCTGCAGGGAAACTCCAAGATGTCCAGGCTATAAACTGAACACATTTCAGTTTATGCTGGTCCTAGATGACTTACGTCAGTAGCTCTCAGACCTTGGCTTTGAGGGGTGCTAGCCCCTCCTATGTCCAGCTTTGTGTGTGTGTGTGTGTGTGTGTGTGTGTGTGTGTGTGTGTGTGCGCACACTACAAGCTAGAATTGTGTAAAGAGAGATGAGTGGAAATAGTTAAACAACAATTTTTGTATCCACCTTCAAAGATCCTGGTTCATTCATCCGTTGCGGTGCGTGCGGTGCGTGCGGTGCGTGCGGTGTGCGTGTGTGTGTGCGTGCGTGCGTGCGGTGTGTTCGTGCGTGCTGTGTACACAGTGCCATATGGAGGCATGCAAATGTCCAGGTAGTACCTCCTCACACATACAGCCATTATGACTATGCTATTAGAAAGCCATCAGGAGGAGGAATGAGAGAGAGAGAGAGAGAGGGGGGGGGGGATACAGTACGTTCATCCAGTATTCAGAACATGCTCTTTAGAGAGCAGAGACCTTGTTTTTAAAGAGAGAGATTGAGTGAGGGATAGGGGGGGTCGTCAACAAATAGGACAAGAGAGGCATACCAAAAAGAGAGCTAGAGAGAGTATTAGTTTAAAAGAAATGGGGAAAACAATAAATTGGTGTCACTATAAGGCACTGTCCCTGTCCCTATACTGTATACATCTTTGGATGTGCAGGGCAAAAGGGAAGAGGCAAAAGACAAAGGAGAGCAAGCGTTTCCAAGGAAGCATTGGGAGACAAAAAAACATTATTATCCATGTATGCTCCTTCAATCAGGGTCGCTGTCTGAACTCGGAAACCACTGGAAACGCTGCTGCCAAACGCTGAAGAGCTACTGCTCTCCCACTGGCACGGTTTGTTTCTGTCTTCTTTTCTCACCATATGTAAACACAGCTTGACGTATCGCTCAAGTCTCACGCAGCGTTGCTGACTTGAGACTAGTGTTCAAAGTCAATCTCAATCTCATCTGGGTTGGAATCACAAAGTGATGGCTCTCGGGGTCTGGATGATGCAGCACACCACACGGCCCATAGCCTTTTGAATGTCTTGTGCTTTGAATATATGAAAATGAAACCTCCAGTATTTTGACTACTTTGTCTCTGTTGCTCTTTGGCACCATTTGACATGCTGAAGCATTTCACATCAAACAGTCAATAAACACAGCCTCCAAATCTCTCATTTAATTTAGCTTTGGAAGCAGTACTGTGTGGGAGAGATGAAGAAAATTACTTTGCTGTGTAGCTGTAGTCTTTATTGCTTGGTGGAGAAGCAGAGAAGGATGAGGGAGGGTACAGGGAATAGCAGAGGAGAGGAGAGTGGAGGTGTAGATCAAACGCAACTAAGGGCCCTGGTTCTGGGGCAGGAGGATTGGCATACAGTATAATGGCACGTATATGGAGAAATGACAATTTCCGGAGGAGAATTGGGGTGTTTTGCCCCCGCCTGTTGCAAATCAGGTTCTGGAGGTAGAACAAGCGCCTTTGGAATGGAATCATTCCCGGGGGCGATCCCTGGCTCTGCCTCGCTTCATAACGTGTCTTTGGGCAAGACATTGAACCCCTATGTGCTCTTGACTAGCAGTGCAATTGGGTGATTGTGAAATATATATGTTGAAGCTATTGTTTGTGGTCTATAGCAAGGGTCTTCAATATTTTCTGGCCAAGGACCCTGAGAGAGATGCAGGGACCCCCACTACATATTGTAAATTTTCTTTATTACACCTGTAGTAGCATAGAGTAGAGTGGAGTAGAACAAAGTCGAGTAGAACGTGCAAGTACTGTAGACCGCTACAAACTTTCAAATCTTGCAAACTTGCAATATTGAATTTTTAGGTTTAGCTATTTACGTACCTTGCTTTTGGATGAAAAAAAGTAGTATTTTGAAGTATGGTAATGATTACTTATGCCCGTTAAGGCAGTGGTGTCAGATCACATACGTATATGTTACCTTTAGTCCACCCGACACTGAAACATGTCACCGTTACGTCACCATCGATAATCAATTATATCCTGGCATTGGTACATATATTCATCATGTCATATGCTTATATGTCTACATACAGTATGTCTATACTGTATGTATAGTATGTATATGTAATTTCTGAGTTGATTAGTTGTATAAGGTTACTCGGTGGCAAGTAACTACTGTAGATTCAAGTTGGGTAATATGGAGAATAAGGAAGATGAGTGGCTCTCTTATCCAACCTTTACATGCTCCAGTTGGTACAAATTATGTAAAATTACAAATTCGCTTACCATAATTATGCAGACAACACTACAATTTACATACTGTAGCTCTTTCGCTGAGCGAATATAGTCGCGTAACGTTGCTGTGTCAGTGGGTTTGAACAAACCAATGATTGGATGTGCCAACATCTTCTTAAACTAAATAAAGACATACCAGAGATAAATGCCTTTGGTGCCATGGAAGAAAGGCTGAACACTTGCTCTCACCTTGACTCACTTCTTTGAAGATGGAAAAGCCAGAAAATGGAACTCTTTGTGTGATTATGTAACACACAAAGTCGGCTTATTAAATAATCTCCAAGGTCGTGGTTTACAAAGAACTTTAGAGCAGCTAAGAAGCATGGCGTGTAGAGGAGTGCTTCCGACCTCTCGCGGTAAACTTCCTCAAAATGGAAATCATAAACATAACCCAATTAAAAAATTCACTATAAGAATAATTTCTACAAGAAAGTAGTCAGCCACAACTGCTTGTGTAAACATCACGCTGCTGTACCTGCCTTGGTTCAAAGTGATTTGTAAAACTTGCATACACAGGATGAAAAGGATTATTAATTTTTACGCACAACAGGGTTCCTCCGCACCTCAAGCCAAATACAGGCTGGTCCGGGGACTGGTATGTGTAGAAGGAAGGCACTGAAGCAAACTCAGACAATTTTAGCCTTTTGATCATTCATTTTTACCTTGCCATAGGTAAAACAACACCGCAAACGGTAATACTTCCCTGGTACATTAAGGTACATCTATCTATAAATGCACCACGTCTCTGTACGTCTGTAATCCACGCAACTCGAGAAGCGTTCGCCCCACCGACTTTTCTATATACATTTTCCAAGTCACATATGAGTCAAAAATAGCATACAAAAATTGTTGACATTTTTTTCCCCTCCCTCCCCCCAGAGGTCCCGCTCTGAAAGAGCCACAACCCCGGTATCTTGTAGAATTAACAATGAAATAAAAGTCACCGACTTCACATTTGACACGTGTTCCACACCACCACAGGGAGTGCAGTGCCTTGAGTCGGTGGGATACACAGTTGTCCAGAACCAGCACAAAAGCCTCTGCCCAGGCTCTGGACATGGCCCGAATTAGCCAATTGATCACACCTGATCTCCCCTAGATCTCCATAATGGAGCTGGCCTGTTCTGACGTCTGCATAAACTCCATATTTGGGCATGCCTGACAAATAACTCCGTATATGGGCATAAAAGGGACAAAGTTACAGAATATTTACAGAACTTGCTTCGGTTCAGTCAGACAACTCTTTGAATTCAATATGCATTGAGCATTTATATAATATTTGAGCATGGATATCTAAAAGCATATGTTTGGCATCAAGGCTCTGTTTTGACATCCCTGTAAGTATGGCAATATTTATAATAAACGTGTGCCACATACAAATACGCTGCGTTCACACAGGCAGATGCAAAAGATGCAAAGAGATAATTTGTCGGTTTTGTTTATTGTATTAATGTTCACACATTAAATCAAATTAATTGTGTGTGTGTGTGTGTGTGTGTGTGTGTGTGTGTGTGTGTGTGTGTGTGTGTGTGTGTGTGTGTGTGTGTGTGTGTGTGTGTGTGTGTGTGTGTGTGTGTGTGTGTGTGTGTGTGTGTGTGTGTGTGTGTGTGTGTGTGTGTGTGTGTGTGTGTGTGTGTGTGTGTGTGTGTGTGTGTGTGTGTGTGTGTGTGTGTGTGTGTGTGTGTGTGTGTGTGTGTGTGTGTGTGTGTGCGTGCGTGCGTGCGTGTGTATGCGCGTGTGTGTGCGTGTTGTAGCTGTTTACATTCACCCCAAGGCTAACGCAAATGAGGCACTAGGGGCGCCATACAATCTGCACACTACAGAACAGACACCCCGAGGCGCTACGTGGTAGGGGGCGACTACAACAATGTTGATCTGAAGGCCATTCTATACCAAGGTTTCATCAGTAGATTAAAGTTTTACACCTGGGGAAATAATATACTTGACTGTGTACACAAACAGGAAGGAGGCATATAAAGCTGTCTCCCGCCCCAACCTGGGCCTTTTCTGACCACCTTTCAATCATGTTAGGTCCCCATCTACCGCCCGGTGCTAGCGTCTGCAGGCAACCCACACAGGAGACCATCACTGTGTGGCCAGATGGAGCTGACTCTATGCTCCAAGACTGCTTTGAGCGCACCACCGAATGGCACATTTTCAGAGAGGCGGCGACGCCACAGCCTGGTGCTGTGGACTTGGAGGAATATACTTCATCTGTCCTATAGGCTATATCGGCAAGTGTGTTATATTACTATCCGTCCTAACAAGAAACCCTGGCTGAACGCTGAGGTCCGCTCACTCTTGAAAGTGCGGGGACTCTTCTTTTAGGTCGGGTGATGCACAAGCTAGGAGGAACCTGACTGACTTTCGAGGGATAACAAGGGCTAAATCACGGCTATGCGCACAAAATCCAGGGGCACTTTATACCACCAACGACCCCCGACGAGTATGTGGAAAGGAATGAAGACTATCACAGACCACAGCGAGAAAGATGCTGAATGCCCTGGGGACCCTTCCCTACCCGACGCTCTCAACACCTTCTACGCTCGCTTTGAGGCCTCTAACACCAGGCTCACCAGGTGAGCTACTCCCCAGTGTGACTCCTGAGGATGTAAGGACGTCTCTGCAGGGGGCCAAGCCCCACAAGGCTGCGGGGCCGGATAACATTCCAGGCAGGGCCCTCAAGAACTGCGCTTATCAGCTCTCTGAGGTTTTTAACACCTCTTTGTCCCTGGCTTTCAGTGCCACCATTATCTCTGGCCCAAAGTCTGCGAAAGTGTCATGCCTGAACGACTATACCGTCCAATAGCAGCAGGCACTCAGTGCACCAGCCGTTCAAAGCACTTCATGACAATTGGAGTCTCACTTAAAAAGGCCAGCCTCGATGACAACGTGGATCCTCACCAGTTCGCATATAGAAAGAACCGCTCCACTGACGATGCAATAGCATCTGTGGTCCATGTCGCTCTAGCCCAGGGGAAGGCAACCTGCGGCTCTAGAGCCACATGTGGCTCATGTGGCTCTCTCCCGTGGCTCCCAGTTGCTACGGCAAAGAAGTATGAAAAGGAATAAGAGGTTTTCTTTTTCTTTTCTTTTCTTTTTTTTTCTTTTTACATTTAATCATAATTTATTATTGAATTTGTAGTAGGCATAAAGTTATTCTTTCATTTTGATATTGCAAAACAATGTTGCCTATACACCAGATAAAAATAAGAATCACATTTAATGAAGGAAAATGAAAAGAATAGAATAATGTATTCATGATACATCTATGTTTGTTTTCACCACCAACGCTGCTGGCTTACTCGTACAGTATACTTGACATGCTTTGAGAAATTAGCAAACAATAAAATGTAATATTAAAAGACCAGAATCGCAAATAATTAAAGTTTGCTTTATCAGGAAGAAGAATAGCTTCTTCCCTGTAGCTGTGAGAATCATGAACTCTAGACCCTGAACTGTGACCTTTGCACTAGTGATCTGTTGACTACACATGAACTCGATCTATACATTATGAGCAGTGTTGGGTGTAACGGCGCTATTAATAACGGCGTTATGTAAGGGACTACTTTTATTGGTAACGGAATAAAGTAACTTGTTAGTTTTGCAATTTAGTAGTTAGTTCCTTAGTTACATTTCCAACAAAGTAATCCCGTTACTATAATGTGTCCCTGTTCATTCTGTTGGCAAGATTTAAAAATAATAAAGCCCCGAATGTCTGCGGAGTTTATTTCTCCTGCCTTCTGTGTGATTTATCCTTCCTATACATCCTGCGTCTACTACATCCTGTAGTTCACTTAAGAAATAAAAGTATTGTTACAAGTAGCTTTTAGTTTGAAGAGGAAGAGGAAGTTATTTCGGTTGTAGGCTAGCCAGCTACCATGACAGTCGACTAGAAGGGCCGGCACTGCCGGGTGGTGGAATAATAAAAACAACATGCTTTTAGCCAAAGTTCATAAAAACCGCATGCGTCTATGACTTGAAACAATGTAGGCTAAACACTTTGGAATTACGTTAAACATGGTATATCCTCCGTGGCGGCGTCATTAGGTGAGTAGGCTACTAGTACATTAATTGTTAAGTTTCATAGTATCATTCATCATCAACAGGCTGTTGTTGATGATGCCCCCCAAAATGAACAGGTTACACAGCCTACAGGATTCTCATTATGTTACTGTCACTGCCTGCAAGGATGGCCGCCGTGCCATTTCTTATAAACTATCTAATTCATACGTGGGTCGTCGTGGGTCCACGTGGAGTTGTTATTGTTGTTCATGGGCCACGGTGCGCGGCGTGGAGAGGGCATCAGAGCGCAGCGCAACAGCCTAGTCTGGTATTGTCTGTACTCTCTGCACTAGCTCTTTCTGTCCAGTCCTACGTGTATAGGCTGGCGATTGTGGCGACTTATATTCGTTAATAAAGAGAGCTGTAAAGGGGATATTGTCTATGGTCAGTTCATGGTGTGTATCATTCTCGTTTTTAACCGGGCCGTGATAATGCGGCGCATTGACGGTAGGCAGTAGGGCTAATACAATGTAACCAACTTCCGCAAGCATAAAAAAATGGGTTTTAATTGTCTGGTAACGGAAAATAACGGAAAATAATCTAACTTGTTACTTTTCTCAGAAGGTAATCTGTAACGGTAAGGGATTATTTTTATGGGCAGTAATCCAGTAACCTAACAACGTTACTTTAGAAAGTAACGATGCCCAACACTGGACAATACAAGTGTGTGACACACAATGTGTGTGTGTGTGTGTGCGTGTGTGTGTGTGTGTGTGTGTGTGTGTGTGTGTGTGTGTGCGCGCGCGCGTTAGTGTATGATCAAGTGAAAATGACAGACTGTACTGATGTTCAATCAATGGGGTGGAACACACACAGACTGGACACACACCAATATGCATTCAAGAGCACATGAAGAGACACCGAGATGCGAACACAACTGAACATACACACACCCACAGACACACACACAATGGCCCTCATTGGCCCCAACCGCGTTGATAAATGAGGGCCAATGTCTCTGTGTGCACGCGTGTGTGTAGAAGGGTTGCTCATTATAGTGTGGCGAATGACACAACTAATGACTGTTGTAGTGATTGAACTTGTCAAGAGAGAGAGAGAGAAAGATGGAGAAAACTGAAGAAATAGATGGAGTGTGTGTGTGTGTGTGTGTGTGTGTGTGTGTGTGTGTGTGTGTGTGTGTGTGTGTGCGACTTGCGTGTGTGCGTACGTGCGTGCGTGCAATGACTGATATACAAGGGCCATTAAGAACTGCCCCTCCATTCATCTCTCTCTCTCTCTTGTCTGCTCTCCTTTGCTAATCTCTCCATCTCCATCAACACTTCTAACCCCCCACCCACCCATTTTGTTTGCTCTCCCTCGTATCTGCTTCTTGTTTCTGTCACTCTCTGTCACCTGGGCTTGCCACATAGTGTTTGGTTTTTACCAGCGGTGGAAAGTAACTAAGTAGCTACATTTACTAGGGCTGGGAATTTAACTGATTTATTTCGATTCATTAATTACAGTACAAATAATGCGATAAAAAAAAAACCCCACACATTTTAATCGTGCATTTTAAAACCTTTGTTGTTTCAGGCGTAGCGATCATACCGTTTCACTGGAACGAACAGACTACAAATTCACCATATTCACATAAACCATGTAGTCCGTGAAATAGTGGATTAATCCGATATGATTAATCAGCAATGATACTCCAAAATCATAATAAAATGACTCTGGAATATTCAAGCTATTTCAGCGCATCACATCAAAAACGTCTCGTCTGAAGACGTGAGTTGTTGGACCGCTTGAATAAATGAAATGTAATAGAATTCCCTTTTGCATAATAACATTCAGATATACAGTAAATCATGAACCAAATAAACTGCTCCAACAAAATAGATTGTACTATCAAAAGGAGTGTTTATTAATATCGATTACTGGTTACAATGGCATAAAAACCACATAGCAATGAGCGAACACGTCACATGGATTAAAGAAGGCTACAGTAAGCAGCACAAGAATGGAAAAGAGGGTAGGAGGAGGAGAGTAACGTCTCGCAAAGAGAGAGAGGGCGTGTAGGCTTGGTGGGTAGAGTGGCATGAAGGCCTCAGTGTATCATAGTCTATAAAGAGAGCTCTTCTTTACAACTAGACTATATTATACGCCTAAGGTCCCTATCAAACCAAATGTCGTTTTGAGGCTAGATGTTCAATCAGTCCGACCCACCTGATTGTAAATATCAGCCTTCCACGGAGGTCTTCAAGCGTTCTGCATTGCCAGGAAAAGTTCACTTGGTCCAGATGCAGCGCGCGAGAATTTACTTTTCTTCTTAAGTTAAAGTGTAACAAGTCATCACTGTCTCAGAGTAAAACTCGCATTAAACTGGTATATTAACAAGGACTGCTCTTAAGTCCTATAATCGCCGTTTAGACTAGGCGGTTGTCCTCAGGCCGACTGCCTGTCTGCTGTCCTGTTGGACCGCCTGCCTGCGCGTAGGCCAGCCACTCCGGAGAGCTGCGTAAGGGAGCGCATAGGTGGCTGTGTTGTTTGGGCCCGCTTGCATGCGCTCGGCCAGCTGGGTTGATGCGACCACTCAGCAGAGCTATCGCCGTCAAAGAGCATCGTGTCTTAGTTGACACGATCATTATATTGGAAAGGGTGGCTGACTCTTAATTTTCTGTCTTTCCCAAAAACTGGTTTAAACTGGTTCTTAAGCTGCTGACTTAAAGAAAACAGTTAGCAGTTCTTCATTAACAGTTTTTACCACACGGGGAAAACATCCTGTGGTCATTATTCATTCTTATCTCCGTTGACCATCTCGCCTTACACTTTTGCACTCCTCTGAGTGCTAACACAGATGCGCGCGTCGCGCACACACACACACGCACATACACACACACACACAATGCACACAAATGCACACGTCACAAATCAGTGGTTAGAAAATGAAAAATATGATCAGCAATCAACAATAAGAATATTACATTTTTCATCAGATGTGCGCCTTTGCTGAATAACACATTTATCAGTGGTGTGTGATATGCATCAAATGTCCACACTCAGCGTGCGTGTCTGTTGGTGTTCGTGCTAGTTGTATGTGCCATGTGGCAGAGGGTCTCCCTGTTAGGGTCAGCATTTGGTCAAAAAGTCAACCTTGTGGTCACTTCAGATAGCGTGACAAATTGTCCGGTCTGGGTTTTGTCATACACCTGTACTCAGCAGTGTTAAAACAGGGGTCAAACTGAGGGCTACATCTTGCCGTTTCTCCTAATTTTACTCACTCAGGAAAAACGGGGTTTTGGTGCTATGTCATCCTTTCATTGTTCAGCACAAATTGTGCCTTGTCAGTTAACACCCCCCTCCTCACGCTACAACCATATTCAAATGGCGTGTTGGCCATGTTGTATTGAAAAACCTGGGTGGCAACGGGGGGACATTTCATTAACTTAATGGCATGATGGCCACAGTCTGAATATGGTCTAGTGCACGCAATGGGAGAAGAAGCATTTTGATTAAAAAAAAACCTCACTCACTCGCATACCAAAATCTGTTTCTAAAAGAGTTCCTTTTGATGAGGGCTAGGTGTACAGAATAGACAAACCAATGTTTTGCAATTATGCAGGTTTATCATTCTTGCAAGGAATGATTAAATGTACTACCCTGTTCCAAAATATTGTAAAAAACATCATTCAAAGAAGGAAACCAATACACTTACTAGGCTTAATTCAAGCATGCCAGTCTAGAGATAGTATGACTCTACTGGCTGTATTGAAGGCCTAAAGGGCAGCATTGTGCCCCCTCTACTACCTGACACTGAACTGAACTGAATGACACACCCCTTTTCTGGGCCTTTCCTTTGATGGGACAAACCAACTGTTCTTAAGCAAGTAACACTACACGACTTCATGTTTTTAGCAACACCACTCTTTGTATGGACGATATACAGTTTCCAGTCAAATGCAAACTCCCCTGTCAAGTGGTACGTTCCAAACTCCCCTGTCAAGTGGTACGTTCCAAACTCCCCTGTCAAGTGGCACGTTCCAAACTCCCCTGTTAAGTGGTACGTTCCAATGACATTCCCCTCCCTATAAAAAAGGAGCCCCTGAGTCATGTGACTCTTTTAGGAAGATCAGACCAAAAACAGGAAGTGGCAAGTGTGTGTTTGTTTAGCAATGAGCTTGTCTACATACAGTAGACATTTGTTGAATCAACAAATGTCTACTGTATGTTTCAACCGATCTATTGTCTGTGTGTCATTTGTAACTAAGTAATTGAAATGTATATGGACAAATGCAAACTTGGTCATGATGTAAAAACAAACTCCCTGGATACACACGTAGATAGCATACGACATAGCATTCAAAGTATTTTGAGTGTTAATTGAAAATAAATTCTCAGATCAAATATGCGATTAAGTACTGTAAGCCTTGCCGAGCCATGAGGCCCA
Organism: Protomyctophum bolini; assembly: GCF_963924005.1. Taxonomy (NCBI): domain Eukaryota; kingdom Metazoa; phylum Chordata; class Actinopteri; order Myctophiformes; family Myctophidae; genus Protomyctophum; species Protomyctophum bolini. The sequence continues at coordinate 5,316,793 of NC_137884.1, read as the reverse complement.
GGCATAGGGCAAGACTAGCTCCTGTTTCTGTAGCGTGAAGCAGCTTGAAGTACAAGTACACCCTCTGGACATGATGTACAAGTACACCCTCTGGAAATGGCCAATCTGTCTCTCTGTCTCTGTCTGTCTGTCTGTCTGTCTGTCTGTCTGTCTGTCTGTCTGTTAATTGTACTTGACCCTGGAATGGATGTTGAATGTAAAATCAAATAATAATGGAAATATAATTACGTTGTATTCCCTCTTTACTATAGTGCTTACTGGGGTTAGGGATTATATACATGCACTAATCTCTCTCTCTCTCTCTCTCTCTCTCTCTCTCTGTCTGTCTCTCTCTCTCTCTCTCAGGAGGGGTGTGTATAGCCCAGTCTCTGAAGGTACCGAGGGAGCCTAGACCAGGGGAGTTTGATAAGATCATCAGACGGCTCATGGAGACCTCTAATGCACGTGCCATTGTCATGTTTGCCAACGAGGACGACATACGGTACGCCCCCCCGACCACCAAAACAAGCGCGCCCTCTGCCAGTGGCGTTGCATTGTGCTGAATGACAGAAGATACAAAGGGCTGGACAGAGGTTATGTTGGGTTATTATGTTTTACGTAATGACCTAAATGACAGCTGGGGATGAGTTTCACATCTTGTTGGAGCTTTATGCATTTTAGACGAATAATATCTACCTGTAACTCATCCATCTGCGTTATAGTTTATTTTTTTGTAAACAAATTTTATTAGCCAAAAGTTATTTGTAAATTGGGTGCTTTTCTGGAAAATGTTCTTCCTCTGTTCAAATAATGCACTTTTTGTAAATTGATGCATAGTTATGGGTACCACATAGAGATTATTGTATAATATCTATTTATGATTCTGTGCTCCTGTGATCATGGTCTTGGTTAAATACATGATGATGATGATGATGATTTTGTTACCCGCATTTACATCTCAATACGTTTTATTTTCCGTCCTCACTGTGTATTTATTTGTCTACCAGGCGGATTCTGGATGCAGCCGGACGCAACAACCAGACGGGTCACTTCCTGTGGGTGGGCTCAGACAGCTGGGGGTCCAAGATCTCTCCTGTGGTCGGCCAGGAGATGGTCGCTGAGGGAGCCATCACCATCCTGCCCAAACGAGTCTCCGTGGACGGTATGCTCTCGTGCATGTGTGGGATTAGGTTTAACCCATTTAGACCTGAGCTCCATTCTTACAAAATGCCTTCTAAATCCTGTTTTCTGAAAAACTCACGTTTATGTGTCATGTCAATTTCATGTCAAGGACTCCCGAAAACATATGTATATGGCTGTCAAAACCCCATATGAAAATATGTTGTTCCAGGGACCCCCCAGAAGCACATGTTCGCTCTGAAAGAATATATATTCGAACATTTGTGCCACATGTTCACGATTTCTTCAAAAATAGCAGATCTATGTTCCCTCTGTGGCCCCTAGGGTAGGTACCCTCACAAAAACATGCAGTAATCCTGGTCTCTAAACTGCCTCCCCCTGGCCAGCCGGGGCGCCTGATGGAGGGGAAAGGAACTGGTTGGAATATCGTGTTCCTTCCACGCGCTACGTCCAACCAGGGAAACTCCCCCCTGTCAGGTGTAAAGGAGCAACTTGGACACTCAAGCATGAAGGAAGCATGAGTTAAGTCCGTTGCTCTCCCCAGGTTGGCGGAGGGTGTGTAGAGCCCAGGATCACAGTAGATGATTGACACAGGGGTGAAAAATGGGTTACAAAATCGTGGGATAAAAAAAATATATATTAAAAAAAAAAAGCAGATCTACAAGCTCATAAGTGCCTCGCTATAAGCTTGTAGATCTTCTATTTTCCAATAGCTAAAGTAAAACATAATGCTACAAACACCAAAAGGGGTTCCCGTCCAAAATGGGTTTACGGCCCAGTGGTTCTCCTCAACTGTTTCTGGATGAAAACCGTTTGCGGCCTGCTGCGTGCATTTTAAGTTTCGGCATTGATCAGTGGAACTAATGTAGTATTCTTAAGAAAGTCTCAGTGTTTCACCAAATATTTGGGGCCCACTTGCAATACCCTCGCGGCACACGTACCAGTGGGCCTGAGCCAGAGGTTGAGAACCACTGGGTTAGTCGTTTGGGGGTACAGTATGTGCTTTCCTTCGCCATCAGAAGCCTTGACCATAGCGGGGGCAAAGTTTGACTGCTGTGGAGCCACGTGTCAACTGTATTATCAAGTATGTAGTTACTAATATGCCTTCACCAGGGACAGCATTGTACATTTGTAATCATTATTGAACTGCTGTCCACCCGAGGGGGCTTCAACTGTCAACATTTTATTTGAACATGAGTTCATTATTTCTGCGTCCTGCTCTGTCTGTCTCAGTTTCACCGGCATCCAGATTGAATCAGGTCAGAGGCCTTCAATCAAGCTGTATGTCAGTAGACTGTGTAGAGATCAGTATAAAGTCCGTGAAAGACATGTCATCTTTTTGAAAGATGGTGGGCTGAGGAGAACAGAGAGGTGATGCAAGGCCTTGCTAAGATAAAGACATTACAAGTTCCCCTTTAAACTGTCTATCTCGGCCACACTGCAGCTCAAGGATCAAAGTGCATACTGTAGATCACTTCTTAGGTCACTGGGTCAGCTGGCGATAGCAATGCGTTACATTAAATATTGAGTTTCTTGTTTTATTCAATAATTTATCAGACTTTCTTACGTCAGCTCAGTCGTCCTTCTCAAGTTCACAGTTTTGGGTCGTCGTCGGCACATAACGGTGAGTTTTATTAGTCTGCTGGTTGATCAAATCAAATCAAATCAAAGTTTATTTATAGAGCACGTTTTAAAACAACCAAGGTTGACCAAAGTGCTGCACATCAGTGGCAAAAACAGGCAGGAGAACACGGAATATAAACGAGAAACACAATAATAAAAATGACAAAAATGTACAGTAAGCATGAAAGCATAAAATGGACTCATTAAAAGCCATGGAGAAAGGATGAGTCTTAAGGTGAGACTTAAAAACACCAATGGAGGGGGCAGAGCGAATGTGAAGGGGCAAAGCTCTTCCAGAGCCTGGGAGCTGCAGCCGCGAAAGAGCGTAGCGCCCCCTAGTGCTTTTGTTAGTTGTTCGGCCCTCTAGCAGTACCTGATCCGCAGAGCGCAGAGCTCTAGCCGGGGTGTAGGGTTTCACGAGCCCGGAGAGGTATTCGGGGGCCAGCCCATTTAAACATTTAAAAGTAAATAAAAGGACTTTAAAATCAATTCTAAAAGAAACCGGGAGCCAGTGAAGGGAGGCCAGCACGGGGGTTATATGTTCTCTTTTTTTTAGTGCCGGTTAAAAGGCGAGCAGCAGCATTCTGGACCAGTTGCAGTCGTCTGATTGCAGACTGTTCGATACCAATGTATAGAGAATTACAATAGTCTAATCTGGAGGAAATAAAAGCATGGATTGCAGTTTAGTACTAGTACAGTACTAGATTTATATCAAACTATCATCATAAATAGCCCGGTTTCCCAGTGGTTCATACTAGGCTATAAATCCTCAACGTTTCACTTGATGTTTTGAATCTCAACAAAGGCACTGGTGTCTAAAATTGTGTCGACGGGAAGAAGGCAGCAGAGAAAACGGTGAAATCATCTGGGACAGTGCGGGCAGGGCATATCGTATTTTGGAGGGGCATGAGGCCAAACGGGGGTGGCAGGGCGGTCATGGCCATCAATGGCCTCTGTGAAATTCCTGCATGCCTGTGTGTACACAGAGGCTGATACAAGTACAGAGACACACCGTGTGATCCAAGCTCTCCCTGCATGTGGATCCCAGAAGATGTCACATTTGTTCCATTTTAAGTCCTCACTTTTCCTCCTGACTGAGAAACCTTGTCACATACAGCAGATGACTTCAGAGGGAGAGGGAGAGGGAGAGAGAGAGAGAGAGAGAGAGAGAGAGAGAGAGAATACAATATTGTATGACGGGCATGACGGGCAGACAGCAGGAGGGCTTGGATTAGATAGACTGACCAGGAGCCACACTGAAACAGACAGAGATTAATGACACACACACACACACACACACACACACACACACACACACACACACACACACACACACACACACGCCGCAGCAAGCATGAGCCATTCAACCACCAGAATCTGTAAAGGCTGGGTGTGAAGCTGCATTTTTTTCCCCACACTGTTGCAACCAGACAGTGTTGCTGCTGCCACATGCGGTTACCACGGCTACCGCTGCAGTGCCATCTCCGCTGTCGTCTCCATAGAAACAAATGCACCGTTACTGGTATCGGTGGGTGTGGTTTACTGATGACCCTGACCAATGGCCTCGCCGCTGACACGGGTGACAATTGTCTCTGAAACGTCCAGCCATGTTCAAAACCCTCTGAGGTGTCAAACATTGATTCTCAAGTTAACCCTTCATTTTTAAGGACCATTTTGACACCTTTTTTTTTATCACTTTGACTCCATAATGCCCTTTCTGAAACCAGTCCCTTGACTTGAAGTGCTCTCGGGAGGTTCCCTCGTCAGGAAGTGCCCCTCCAGCTGAATCAAGTTCCCTTGATTAGGGTGCTGGGTATAAAAAACTGTTTGGAAATACATTCGCAGGAAACAGGAAACGGACACCATTCTTTGCCATGGTTACCATCATGCAATTGCGTTACCTGTTATTTTGTTTGTACAGTTATATTGCATTGCATCGTGTATGTTTGTGTGACATTTGGATTTCATTAATATGAAATACAGCGTGACTGTCAAAAATGACATGTCATATACATCCATGGTGTTTATAAATCATTGTGTTCAAAGTTGTGGTGTGTGGTTTAATTCATAGTTTTTCACAGTGGGCTAAATAAAGAGCCCTTGTGAACATCAGTTGGAGCGTTGTCTATTCTGCATCAGATGAAGATTGTTTAGGAGGAGTTTATTTAGCATTTATTTGTGGTGGTGCTTACATTTGTAGGTTGCGGTTTCCATGCGGACAGAGAGCAGGGCTGCACAAGGCAATCGAGTCTAGATCGGCACAGACTCGCTCTTGAGGGCTTTATAAGCCACTTCCACTCAAGGCTGCTTGGTTTCGGACGACACTTAATATGGCACAGCCTCGCGTGAACGCACATATCGAGGGCAAGTGTGTAGGGCGAGTGGCGAGGAGCTGGTTTCAGAAAGGGGGTTGGGGTCCATTTGGACCCTTTATGTTCCACGGACTCGAGGTTGAGAATCAGTGAAAACCAAAAAGAAAAAAGGAATTCAAAGCAACATTTTGTTTTAAGCTGTTAAACAAAAAGTGAGAAGATAAGTATTTATTCTCCCTCACTGTCTCCCTCTGTCCTCCACTTGTCTCTCCATCTTCTCCGCCAGCCAGCCAGCCTGCCTCTGGCAGCTGTTAGTTTCTTTAACCCCTCTTATGTGGGACAAGCAGCATTTTGGGGAAGTGTTTTAATCTCAGATCTGCGATGCAGGGGAGTCGGACTGGAACATGTGAGCTCCGCAGGAACGTTCGCATTTACATTTAGTCACATTTAGTACATTGAGACATACTGAGATCATACTGACTGACTCCTGCTGTGAGAAGACAAAAAGAAAACCTTAAGCTCCGTTCACATTGAAGAAGCTGCTTTAAAAAGCAGAAGCAGAAATCTGAAAGACGCAGCTTTTTTTTGAGAAAGTGGGCGTGTACAAGGTACCTGTCACTCAAGCTGCCTGGACTGGCTGTCTGGCTTTGAGACGAGAGACAGGCAGTTTGAGCAGATGCGCATTTGAAAGTCTAAAATGTAAAATAGCGACTGTAGAGGAGACATACTTATATATTTAGTTACATCATAACCTATGTATGGATGAATAAATAATATAATCTTGGTAAACTTGTTTGTAAATAACCGAACGGACCGGATCTCAATCCTCCCCGTCTTCAGCGCTCATGTCTCCCCCCCACTCCGCTCTCCTCTCCCCCAGCTGGCCACGAGCGAAACCCTCCGGGCATTTTTTTAAATGGCGGCTCTGTATGTAATGTTAATGTTGATTTAGAAAGAGCATACCGTAGAAATACAATTGTATATATCCAGCACGTCGTAAAAGCAATTAAAACAGCTTATGTTTACGTGCGATTTCCGGACATTCAGTCCCAAGTCTCCCGTGGAAGGGAGCCCCCATCTCGGCGCTGTCTGTCTGTCACTGACCTCGGCTGGCTATATGTGGCAGTAGCCTAGAGTCAGACCGCTCCTCCACCACCCCCACGGACCCTCACCGTTTACACTGACTACAGCATCAGCACATTTAAAGTTTGCTTTTAATTAGCAGATGATGTGAAACATTGTGCCAACTAGTAGTAGGCTATGCATACTTTAATTACTTAATTAATAATCAATATCACGGTGATATTATCACCGGAACGGAGTCCAGTGCAACGGACATGTGCACATGCATATCATACAACTGATATAAACTTTATATCAGTTGTATGATATGCATGTGCATAGAGAGATCAATAATTAATAGCCTTTATAATAAAGGCTATTAATTATTGATCTCTCTCGCGCACACACACACACGCGGTGCATACGACGCGCTGGGGACTCTGGACTTTAGTTCTTTGTCTATAGACTATATATATATATATATATGCTCATTTATAAACCGTGTGTGTGTTTAGTCCACGGTCAGAGACAGCTACGGGGTTCAGTTGTTCACCTCGGTGGGAACCGGGAGGGGGTAATTACTGCAGGGGCACTGAGAGAGAACTGGCTCGCAAGTGAGCCCCGTGTCGGCTCCTCCACCGTCCACGGTGCTCAATATCTCACACACACACACACACACACACGTGTTCTATCTATCTATAAATATAGGCTATCTACTATCTTTCAACTTTTGTTATGAGGTTCATCGATAGGCCTACATGAACGCAATAGACCAATTTAAATGATTCCCTCAAATAAATCTTATATGCGATTGGTTTATCGATTCAGAACGCAGCAAACCAATCACAAAACATGGGCAACATATTGCATAAATAGAGGGGGTACATACAACTGATATAAGGTATGATCAAGGCCCCACTCCTGTAGTACGTACATTACTAGCGCCACTGTACCACGGCGATAGTGCCTCGGGTGACCTGCGGCCAGACCCCGTCGTCGAGGAGAAACCTCGAGCGAAAGTGGACCGACTTCTGGACCCTGTGGCCCGGCCCGCGGAGGACCCCCTAAATTGAGACTGGGTGTCGAGGAGCGTACACCAGTGGTCAACTCCCTGTGCTCAGGGCGAGGTCCCGCGACAAGGGCAATTAATTTTAGTGCGAGGAAACGTCCAGCAAAACACACGAGGACCGGCACAGAAACGCGCTGACAGCGGGCTGCTGTTTTTGGGAAAACTCCGACACAACTATTATTGTTTAGTTGTTTGTCTATCTATCTATATCTGCTAATTTATCAACCGTGTGTGTGTGCGTGCACTGTTTAGTCCACAAACAGTCCACAAGCGACGGATAGCGTTCTGGAGAGTTCAGTTCAATAGTCCATCCATAGCTTCGATGAGAACCGGAGGGGGGGGTGAATGCACGATGACTTGTCCCCAGAAACGTGACACTCGCGACGGCACACGGAACACAACCTGTTTTCACCGCTTCGACAACTTGTTTCTCATATAAACTTTAATTTCTATCACAAAATATGCTATGGTCTTGCCAAATATCCATTCATATTTCATATACAGCCCATATTCAAAAAGTTTATTTTTTAATGCGGACAATTGGGTCGGACAGCTTTCCAGAGGGTTTTCGGTTTTGTAAAATGAGCTCAACTCCGCCTCCTCAAACCACGCTGTGCTCTGATTGGCTACACGCAGATTTTTAAAGCTCCAGCTTTTAAAAGCTGCTTTAAAGTTAAGCTCCGGTGAGCAAAAAAAAAAGCAAAAACAAAAAAAAGCTATTGTTCCAGCGTTTAAACGCAGAAGCTGTTCAGCATAGAGATAACATGGGACGAAGAAGCAGAAGCTAGCTTCTGCTTCTTCAATGTGAATGGGGCTTTATAATCCCCTGAGAGATAGAGTGCTGCTTAAAGTCTCCTTTTCACCTTAAACTTCAGACTTTAATCACTTTACTGTAACAGAAATGACCCGCTTGACTTCAAAGCTACATGTCCGAGGCCATCAGGCAAGCCAAATTAGAAAGCCTTTTCTATTTGTCGAGGCCCTGCATGGAGCCTTAGTTAACACAGTCTGAGCGGGAACCCCTTTTGGTGTTTTAAGCATTATGTTATACTTTAGCTATAGAAAAATAGCAGATCTAGCTTGTAGATCTGCTATTTTTGAAAAAATCGTGAAAATGTGGCGCAAATCTTTTTTTTAACTCAAATCTTTGCTTCTGGGGGGGGGGGGGGGGGTCCCTGGAACAACATATTTTCAGATTGGGGTCAGTGACCAAATACAGATAATAGTGGGGGTCCTTGACATGAAAAAGGTCGAGCACCACTGATATAGAACCATATAGAAAACTGTTCGGATTTAGAAGACATTTGTAGAATCGGTCTCGGGTCTAAATGGGTTAACCGGGGCAATGTGAATCGAGACTCTGATGTCTAGACAGGAAATGAAAGCTGATAAAAGGAAGACCTCCAGACTTTCGAGTGATGCGACGTGGGAAATCAGCTAAGACGGATGGGTAAACTCTTCATCCTGACAGGGTCCTGTGGGGCCTCTCAGAGCCGCATGCAGCCACGTCTTGACTTATTTTTACATTAAGAAGAACTGACACGAAAAATAAATTACTGCCGATGTCGGGGTCTGGGGACTCCAGAGTGCCCGTCTTTGGAGAGGAGTCACAGCCAATCAGTGAAGCCCTTTCGTCAATCACGACGACGTCTTCTAACAAGCTTACATCTGCGTGAAGCCGACTGCTCTGTCCACAGCGTCCACACATCCCGTCAAAGTTCATGTTCCGACTCGACGAGAAGATCCTCTTCTCTCCTCCCATTACATTATAGTATGTTTACGCTGTGTACATTTTGTAGCATTTAATTCGCCTCTCTCCTTCCCTCCACAGCGTTTGATCGCTACTTCCGCAGTCGTTCTCTGTCGAACAATAGGAGGAACGTTTGGTTCGCTGAGTTCTGGGAGGAGAACTTCAACTGTAAACTTGGGATGCATGGCAAGCGACCTGGCAGCCCGAAGAAATGTACAGGTAGGACGAATACACTTGATTTGTTTTTGGCTTTTCTGCCTTTATTGATATATTCAAGTGAAGAATGACAGGAGAGAGAGACGGGGGCTGCAAGACATGCAGCAAAGGGGTGGGGGGGGAGACATGCAGTAAAGGTCGTCATGAACGGGACTCAAACATGCAACGCGCTGTCAGGCCAGAGCCTATATGTGGCATGCGCCTGGACCACTAGGCCAGCGGGCGCAGAATAATACACATTTAACTCCTTATTATCTAAGAAATGCACTTGTATAAAGAATGGTTCAAGACACTGGATTTGAAGTTTATTCCATTTCCCTTCCAAGGGAATCCTGTTGGTCAAATGTAGAAAATAATCAGAAATGTTCCACTGGTACACAGCAGATACTATAGTGCAGTAATTCTAGTAGATTCTAGTCGTTTTACAGTAAAATCCTGAATGTTTAATTTTCACATTCAGTCATTCACTACGAATGGAACCAAATGGATCCTTTGCGGGTGAAACTGTTTTCATTTGTACACAAATGAATGCAAGCTGGAACTCAACTTCTATGTCCTATCCGGGATTCGAACCCCCGTCTGAGTGTCTGAGGGGTCTGATTTCTACCACTCAGTTCAAGGGGGATTCCCCCACTTGGCCACATAATATAGTATTGTACAAACTTCAGGCAGTACTACTTGTCCACCAGTACAGTAGGTGTCCTATATGCGACACCAGGGTCTCTAGATGTCTCAATGGAAGAGAAGGGAGAACACATACAACCACTGCAGATCTTTTTTTAAAGATTTTTCACAAAACATGTTTTGTTTTGGGTCGCTTTAACACTGGAATACATTTAATTGGAGTTAATTGGTTCCATTCCGGTCCTGTGGATCCGGAATACTGCTAGTTTTAAATTCTATGAGCAAATTAATTATGTTCACCTGGTGACCCATATGTAAATTACTCCCTGATTAGACAGCGAAAATGAGAACAGGCAGTAAGCTGGGGGTTTAATTGGTTGGTATACTGAGTACCATTACATTATAGATGATACGGGCTGACCTGCTCCAGGCAACTAGAGACACAGTCTGCCTTCTCAACAGCTGTGACAGAATGGAGTAATTGGTGGAAAGCATGCAGGTAAATAAGGTTCTTAAAGTGTGTGTGTGTGTGTGTGTGCGTACGTGCATGTGCGTGCGTGTGCGCTTGTGTACTAATAGTTCTTCAGCAGCTATGTGTGCATTTTTATACAGACCTTAGCAGAATTTTGCAGAATTTAGCAGAATGTAGCAAATCACACAGTAACAGTCAGCACTTGGTGGGTGCGTGCGCGTGTGTGTACGCGTTCTTTCACTCGTTGTCGTGTTGGTGTTTTTTTGGACTTCATGGAGAAGCGTGTTGTCTATCTCAGGACAACTCCCGCTCACTCACGCACGCATGCACGCGCACACACAGCAATTAATCCATACAAATATACTGAATTCAATCGCACAAAAAAACAAAAAACAAACACAACAAACAAAGTTTGACAACTCACTGAAGCCTATAATGAGACTCGGGTTGTGCCTGTCTCTGCGCACAAAGTCCTTTGAAGTCTGGGTCAATCGAGTCGAGGTTTGGCTCTTCATCCAGCCTGTTTCTGTACTTAGTTTTTATGCAGGTCTTTCTCACAAAGATATGTCATCGCAAAATGAAGGAGAACGAGTACTGCCTTGTCTGGACGAGCGGGGTATTCACTGCGCTGCCATTGTTTTCTGAAAGCAGACAATTCTATTAAACTCTCCTGCTATGCTCACCAACAGCGGAGTCCTTGGGCATTTCAGAGATTTCAATGTTGAACGGGTCGATATTCAGCTGTCGCTGGAAAGTATTCATGGATCTGTTATCTGAGTGAGACAATGTGAGACAATGTGTGCAACAATGCTGTCCCTCACTCCATTATCGATGTTCAGGTTGTTGGCTGACAGAAAGTTCTCCGATGTGGGGAAAGATGAAACATCAGTCACCTGCCTTGCCTGTAGCATCAAATTAGCCCCAACCCATCCTTGTCCAATAGGCACGTTAGCAGCGAAGAAAGCTTGACCTGCATATCAACTAGGGCTGCAACTAACGATTAATTTCATAATCGGTTCATCGGCCGATTATTTAAACGATGAATCGATTAATCGGATTATGGCACCTTTTTGCAATTACTTAAAAAAATTAGCTTCAAGTTATTTTAGGCATGTTGTAACTAATAATAAAGATAATAAAAATGAATACTCCTTCAAAATTAATATGTTACCCCCTTTTTTATCCAATTTGATTTCATTGCCATTCCTACTTGTAATGATACTGTAATCTGTAATGTTGACCGTGTATAGCTGACTGTCTTTCTTTCCATTTCTATCTCTGGGACCCCAATTTTTATATTTTAATTTCTATTGTAAAATCAATGTTGAGTCCATTTGGTTCCATTTTTGTACTCTGTTACAGACCCTTTACCCCCTAAGCACCCCCTGCCCACAAACCTAACTGTGAAGAAAAATATTCATGGATAAATAAAATATATGAAAGACAGAATTGACTTACTTTTATATAAATCATTACTATAAAATCATACTTTTTATTTTTGCAATGCTGACTTTTAGTGCCGCTCCGTTCTACCGTTAAGACATGCTCCTGCCCAGCGCACAGTACAGTCAAACAGCCCCCTCCCTCCTGAGCCTTGGGAGCGGAGGGGGGAGTCCTCTCAGCCCGCAATGCTCACAGTCACATACGGCACGCTCAGTACAAGTCTGTCACTGTGACTTCTGTCCCCACGGCCCACGCTGTGTTCTTAACTTCTTTAACAGGTCGCTCGTATTTCTTTATGTAAGATAAAGAATCCGATGAACACGGAGAGCCAAAGAGGACTTGTTGCTGTTCCTCATGTTAGCGATAGCTGCTATATCAACAGTAAACACAACCTTGCTAGGCTAGCAAGCTAACGTTGCAACAGGATCGTTGCGGTGTGTGTGTGTGTGTGTGTGTGTGTGTGTGTGGGGGGGGGAGACTGAAGTTGTGAGAGAGAGGGGTAGAATAGATGCGGAGCGCTCTGGTCACGTTCAAGACAATCTTGTGTTGTGTTTATACGACCCGTTGCATATTGTTCGTTCAGCCTAGTGCCGTTACTGAACGGTAAAAAGAAAGCAGCGTTATTTTACATTTTAATGTTGGAAAACACCCGCGATAATAATCGCTAAGATAATTCGTTGGCAACGAATTCAATTATCGATTTTAATCGATTTAATCGATTCGTTGTTGCAGCCTTAATATCAACCATTGCTAAACTATTTGGATTGGCATTGGACAATCGCTTTTTGGTGTGGGATTTAGTGAAGGGCTAATTCAGGTGGTTTAAATGAGAGAACATATCCGTAGTTATGCCAGCACCTGGAATAGGCGAGAATGCATTGGTTATAGACTGTTTTCACAGCTGTATCCAACACCGATTTAACTTCTCCTGGCATCTTCATGGCCAGGGCCTGGTGATGAATGTTGCAACATTCATCACCAGGCCCTGGCCATGAAGATGGGTGGGTGTGGGTCAATCGCATCCCCAGTGCCACCTCACGTATCCACGTTACAACTCCCTGGTGGTGACTTGTCATCGGCCGGGTGCCGTCTGTGCAGTATATACTACTCCAACAAACTTTTCCGGGTACAGGCTTTAGTTTAGACATAGTATTGGTCCCACTGTCATTAGACCGACAACCTACCTCAAACCTTAACCTAACCCTAACCGCAAGCACGGAACAGCGCATGTCTGACTGCATGTCTGGCCGTTGTTTCCGCATGTCGGTCCGTTGGTGTCTAATCTGTGTGTGCATCCGACCTTTTCCAGTAATGCTCATTCTCTTAAAGAAAAACATGCGTAGTAGATTGAATATGTCCCCAGCTATAGGCTAGTTCTGGTTTCTAGTGGTTTAGAACAGACCGTCTTCCTGAGCGCCACCATCTGACATTAGGCAAATTGGCCAAATCTGCAACAAGTTGTCTCCTCCAACTGGATAGAATAGTAGGGGCTACATTTTATTCATTCATTCAAAACCTTTATTTATTGTCGGAAGGCATTGAGGTTGTCCTCCTTTGCAGCGTCGTCAGGATATTATGCAGTCAATCATGTTGAACATTATCTGCCAAGGCCTCTACTCTCCTTGACACTGTGTCGTTGGAACGTGCTATTATCCTCTCCCAACACGTTAAATGCGTGTCGTCTCTTTTGCTATTGGCAGGCACAGTTCTTCTCCAATTGCATGTGGTTTACCTGCTTTAGCAATGCGGACGCTCGCTCGAAATAAACTTGTGCTTTAGCTACAGGCGTAGCAGCTGTGTATAGTGGTTAGTGGACTTGGCCTGCTTCAGTAATTCTTTTTAAATGTTTTCTTTTTAACAGAGAGTTGTCTTTTCTCTGCTGGAGGTGTAAAAAACAGAGAGGGACTTTCATCCACATGTTTTGGTCGTGCAGTGCTGTGTCATCATTTTGGCATTCATAGATGCTGTTTCATCTCTCTCCCACTCCAGGTGAATCCACGTTTAATATTTCCTCCTGGGTTTTTGCTCCGCTTGGTCCTGCGGAGACCGCTGCTGCCGGTGGCCTGCTGTGCTGGTTTCCTGCCCACGGTGGTTCACGTTCAAATCCACGTCTTCTTCCCCTTCTAAGTCCACCATGCTGCTTGAAATATTATGCTCCTGTTCTGAACTCCTGAACTGAGAGTTCCAGTTGTGAGCCACGATTGCCGTTTAATATCTTGCCGTCAGTTCACAGGGCTATGTGACTATACGTGCTCCCATGCTAATGACATGTCCACGTCACTATCTCTCCCCCCCCCCCCCCCTAACCTGTCTATGATGATGTCACTGGTAGGTGGGTTTTTAAGTGTCCACAGCCCTCCACTGAGACAGCAGAAAGTAATTGTACAATTTCATTATGAGCATTAGTGAGGAACAAAGATATGCAGACAAGTTGAGAATGGGTGAAGTCGTCCTTTATAGCTTATCTTGATGGCAATGCTTTTGTACTGTTACTCAAGTTTCATTTTGAATACCTGGTCTTTTACTTGCAACAGAGTATTTCTACATTGTGTTTAATCTTTAATCTTTTAATTAAAACAAATGGGACTTTTTCTGATGACAAATTCTGGTCCTCTTCGATCCCCACAATGCAGTTTGCTGCAGATTTGCACACAACCTCTCTTTGCACACCAGCACACACACCAGTACACGACAAGTGCCCGTAATACCAAACACACACCCACCCAGGCAGTGAAAAACATACCACTTAGCCTCTGGAAATTGTCAATGCAGACATTTACTGCACACGCCAATGCACCTGGCGCAAATTAGAGCCTGAGCTGTGCGTGTTTGCGTGCGTGTTTGCGTGCGTGCGTTTGTGTTCCCCTGCTGATGATGGCACTAGTTCAGATAATTAGCTTGGTAAGTACTGTGGCTCCCATTGACCAGCTATTACCGGCAACTGCCACTGGTGAGCGCGTGTGCGTGTGTGTGTGCGTGTGTGTGTGTGTGTGTGTGTGTGTGTGTGTGTGTGTGCCTCTGTCTGTCTGGGTCCCTGTAGTGGCTCGTCAGACTTCATTAATTCTGTGTGGCCGCGGTCGCGACCTCTGCATCATCAACACGGAAACCAATCAGCAACCTGCTGTTGAAGGCTCCCGTGGAGTGTGTGTGTGTGTGTGTAGCACTGATCAAGGATAGCAGGAAAATGGAGAGCAGAGGACACGAGGGTTAGGGTGAGATCCAGCGATTGAGCTTGAATAGTGAGTGGAAACTTTATTCGAAATGTTATTGTTTAATAGTTTCCACAGTAAGAGTGACTTGCTATAGAAAAGTATAAGTGGCTGTGGCATCTAATTACATCGAAAATGTATTTTATTGGTTTATGTGTTTTACATATACATCTCCCCTCAAATATCTTAATTTTACCAACATTGTTCATGTGAAGTGGTTTGTTTATGCTTATTTGTTGAAATCATGAGCATCGCTACGGCGAAGGCCACCTTTTTCTAGTTCTTTGAATAGGTCGACAGTTTGGCATTATGAACGAGTGGGGGAGATCCCTGACATGAGATTGTATATATAGATTGAATATAAATGGATAGATATGAAGGTAAGGTATACTCTCTACTCTTTCCGGTATCTCTATACTGCTGTGCTGGATTTCTTCATGGGGATCGATAAAGATCTAGAAGTTGTACTGTAGTGCGGGCATATAGAGTTTGTTGGCTAGTTCCATGTAAAATACACATCCGTATTCCATGCTTTTTGCAGACAGATGCAGAAGAAATGCGTTCGGGACACACAATGCCCCCCATGTTCTATAATATCATTGTGGAAACCTTGTATGGCTAAATGTGTCATGCGGCATGTTGTGGTTGTAGATCTGACATTTAATTGACCTCTTTTGTGCAATGAGCTGTCTTAGGACAAAGCATAATATACGGATTAATTTATGAAAAATGATGATAATATGGAGATACAAGGTATGAGGCATCACTCATTCGGTAGCACTTCACTCGTGATGCGGAGTATAGCGTCTCTCTCACGTCACTGCACACACCTAGCCAGCGTCCGTGCGTTGTACATCTTCATACCGCCAAGCCCAACGAACCGTCCTGAGGCGGCTAATGTGTTTTTTTAACGCCATTTTAATGTGTTGACTAACAGGTAAACATCGCAGACAAAAACAACTTCTCACGCTTCGAGGGGTACATGTATGCATGAATGCCTCCGTCAGTGTAAACAGGTGTATTGTACACACGCGTACGCGCATGCACGCACACACACAAGCAGGGGTGTAGCAGTTGGTTGGTTTCATGATTTGAAGACATTTGGAGACACTCAGTCATATGCGTAGAGACACACTGATACATGCCCCCGCACACAAGCAAAGCATGCACGCACATGTACACGCACACGCACACCCACACTTATCCCACCTCAGAAAAATAGATGGAACGAGAGGTTCAATAGAGCTTTTCACACAACACAAATATTCTAAATGGCTCCAAGTTTATTTCCTGTTGGCAGTGTTTGTGAATATCATGAGCTGACAGGGAATACACTTTGATCTAAGCTGTTTCCTAGCAACACTATTCTGCCAACAAGCTCTCTAAAGGTTAAATAACATTAAATATAAAATTAATTACGTATGCACACACACATAAATGCAGCCACGCACGCAGGCTCACGCACGCAGGCTCACGCACGCAGGCTCACGCACGCAGGCGCACGCACGCAGGCGCACGCAGGCTCACGCACGCAGGCGCACGCACACACACTCTTCCCGCCGGGGCCTGTTAATGGACGTCTTGCAGTAGTGAGCAGTATTTGATGTGACAGAGGTTGTAGCATGGCTTTCCCGACTGAGGAATTACACCTCTCTCTCACACACACACACACACACACACACACACACACACCACCAACCAAGCCTTTCTCTGGTTCCGCTCCCTTGCATTTCCTCATCGCTTTTGTTACTTGGTTGTCGGTTTTGTTATTCGTCAACTTTGTTTGTAAATGTGTTTGGTTGTTAAATCAAAATGTGCTCATGCATAGACTGGGTTGTTTAGTACATGTGTTGGTTGTTAACTGTTATTTTGGACCACTTCTGTTGGACAGTTGGTTAGTGTGGTCATTTCAGACCCCACACCACACCACACACACACACACACACACGCGTGTGTGCGTGTGTGTGCGTGTGCGTGTGCGTGTGTGTGTGTGTGAGAACCGTTCGCCCCACCGACTTCAAATTCGTCGAATCTTGAAGTCGGTGGAGCGAACGCATGAGACGTTATATATATATATATATAGAGCGGTGCCCGTGGGGCACTGGCCTGGAGTTACAGAGACATTATAGATATAGAGGGGTTGCCCGAGGGTGAACTGGCCTGGAGTTCTTTGTCAGGCATGCCCGTGTTATCCGCAGCTATAGGCGTGCGTCTCGTACCTGGTCTGCTTGGTCTCCCTGTGCACGGTGTTGTGCATCACGCATCCGGTTTCAGTAGACCCGGGTACCTTTGGGCATTGGCATGTACAAAGGTGATCTGTAACTGACCTAGAGCTGCATCGATTAGCCATCCTTCTGTTGAGCTGGTCAAGTCTTCGTGATGTCAGCTGTGTCCCCTTTTATGCCCATATATGGAGTTAGGAATGCCCAAATAAGGAGTCTGGTCCGGACAGAGGCTTTTTAAAAATGTAATTCTTTAAGGACATCAACTTTTATGTCATTGGTTTTGGACAACCGTGGGTCCGACCAACTCAACACCGGGCACTGCACTCTGTGGGGGTGTTGGAACACGTGTGTCGAATTTGAAGTTGGTGGGGCGAACAGTTCTCGAGTATGTGGAATCTGGAATTCCATAATTCTACATATTTCATAAGTAATGTGTGTTCCTGCATGTGTGTTCAGCTGTTGTCACCTACGTAGGTGTCGGCCTGAGACCCCCTTCTCAGGGTGATGCTTTGTTTACACTCCTGGAGCTGGAGTTCTGCCGTGAGCCCTGTGTGTGTAGCACGTTGGCCATTCTGGCTGGCGTGAGCCTTAACCTGTATGCTGTGCTGTACTTTGCTGAAATAAACATCGGACCATCTGCTCTGTCTGCCGTGTCTCACAAACTTAATCGAGGGCTCTCCCAGTTAACAGTGTTTTTGTATGGTAGGACTATATAGAGAGTATACAATGGTAGAAACCAGACACACACACACACACACACACACACACACACACACACACACACACACACACACACACACACAGAGAGAGAGAGACAGAGACATGGTGCATTCATAGTTAAGATGTACCTTCGGTCACTCTCAATATGATCTTGATTCTCCATTATCTCAGTTTTACATGACTTGGTTGGTTCTGAATATGAATATGAATTGAAGAACATACCACAAGGGGTGTTACTGTTCAAGCATGGCATGACGCTGCTGTATCTTGGTGAAGAACCTGGCTTCACCAAGCAAGCGGACTAGGTTGCCTGTCTTCATCAGATTCCCAAAATAGCCATAAACTTTGTTTTACTTTCATTGACACGCATGCATCACAATGTTCCTGTCAGACGTTCCCTATTGATGTTCCCAGTGACCCTTGTCTGCATTAAATCAGTCTGTTATTAAGCCATATAGCCATAGAATGTTGCTGCACCGTTGAACACACTTATCCTGCAGTAGTTGGTGCAATCAAGGTGGTTGGCCTTTCTTATTCACTTACAACCTATAGCATCCCTATTCTGGGGCAAACATCCGGCGGAAATAGCGAACTTATACAGTACCTGTCGGCTGTCGGCCCACAGAGATTTGGTTTAGAGGGGAAAAGGAGCAGACCTAATATCTAGATCCCTGGGAGACTACTACACTAAGATCAATGTACAGTACTGTAGAAGGGGCTCAGCTCATTTACATGTACCTGACTAACGGCAAGAGAGCACTTGCCAAGATAGTTTTTTGTTTAACACGTGTGTGTGCACGCACACGTGTAAATGTTTGTGTGTCTGTGCCTGTGAGTACGTACAGTAAGACACAGCAAGATTGAGGTGCGTGCATGCATGCTCTGAGGAGGTCACGTTTGTTACTGTACTGTTACTGTACTGAAGCTTCATTAGCCCAAACCAGATGAGGAAGTAACACTCTCTGGGTGATATCCCTGATCAAAGGGCACACGTATTAGCAGATGAGAGAGAACCAGAATAGATTTTACAGTAGGAGAATGCTGTGGGGAGGGAGGGAGGGGGAGAGAGAGAGAGAGAGAGAGAGAGAGAGAGAGATATGGCAGGGGTGAAAAGGGAGAGAGTGGTGAAAGGGAGAGAGAGTGAACTTTATTATTATTTCCATATACTCATGATATCAATGTTTGCCTTACACTGATGGTGAATGATGCAAGAGTAGCTCAATGTGTTCCGTAATTCATGCACATTGTGATACAATAATTGGCCATGGAACAGTTGTCCAGTTCAGATTGAACTCATACAATGACTTATTCAAGCAATTCATTGAAGGATAGAAACGGCAAAAAAAATGCTAAAGGCAAATACAGTAGACCTCCATTGAATTCATGGGAAGTTCGAGCTTAAAATCCAAATGGAGGCGCTCATTCAGCGTTCTCTTTATTTTTTTTTCTCCTTCATTTCGCTTCTCTGTCCGGCAGTTTTCCCTTTGAGGTCGCTTGGTTGCCAAACGTCACCTGTTACGTATAGGCACGTCATTGCTGCTTGGATTCATTCATACTCGACAAATCACAGTGATTCAAATGTTCCATTGGACGGCTCTGTCCCGCCCACCCAAGTGAGTGTAGCCTATGAGTTGTATCATGATCCGAGGAATCCACGGAAAAATGTATTCGACCGTGTGACCAAAAACGTGGAGCGGCCTGTTAAAGTCAAAGATTTGCCCGCATTTGGCCACATCTCTTGAAGTGCCACCGTGAGGCTGATATGAATATGAAAAGGTTGAGCTTCTTCCTGGGTCTATACTGGGTGTGTGTGTGCAAAGTTTCACGCCAATCGGTTAGGTGCTGGAGACTCCACCATTTTGGTCATTTTGAAGATGCGCGCGCGTCCACTTCCATTGATGTGATACTCGCGGTCAGGTTTTTACACCACCGACCGAGAGAATAACAACCGGTCAAGACACCACACGCAGCAGTTTGTCACTGTAACATGCCATTACGGATATTTGGCTCTTCGAAGTAAGTGTTACGCAACGATAAAACCTTGGCAATACGCTATTGATTAATGGCGACGGGTTAAATGTTTCATGTGGTTAATGTTTTTCAAAGGAACTACAACATGCATTTTAAAACCGTTTTTAAATATTTAATTTCATATTGTTTATGTCCCTCAAACGCATTTCTAATGGTTGAGCCTAAATCACCACTCTGATATAACCACTAGTCCATGTCATTTCTTTCTGGCTTCTGAAGCAGTTTTATCTGCAGTACCACAATATCCCGAGGCAATGATATACAAATGATTTGAACTTTGAGTCATTATAATACTGATGCTAGATAAACATAGGCTTGTTTCCATTCCGTGCCAGCTTGTAAAATCAACAATGCATGGCGGACATTGTAAACAAAGTGGAAATGCACATTTGGAACTGAAGACTGAAGAGGGGGAGGAATTATACAAAGTAGGGTGATAGAGATGACAGCACGCATAATATGACCAAATCAGTTTGAGAGAGATTTCCCCAAATAATCCCCTCTATGATGAGAAAGCCTGATTGTTCAAAAGTGCTTATTTGTGGGGATAGAAAACGCATAGGGGAGCGCAACAAACCTAACAAAATAGAGAAGTTGAATTTCATGTTGTAGGGCCTTTAATATATATTTTTGTATTATTATTTTTTGCACATTTAAAAATAACAAATGTGTAATTTTTTGGCAACATAAACAATAGCCTAAATATAGTGGTATACACGAACGCGTCTTTGCACGCTTTTTTCTCTGAAACTAATGCACTGTCCGTTGTGTTGACCAGATCAGCAATGTTCAGAGGTATTTTCTGATTATCCGGTGAGCGCGATGGGAACATCCCCCCCCCCCCACACACACACACACACACACACACACACACGCCTAATGCAAAGACCTTTGCACTGGCAATTCATCTTTACATTGGCATTACATTGAAGGGAGAGAGGCAAGGTGGCAGCTGGAGAGAGTGAAAGTGACGTATAGAGTATGGTACATTTACTGTTCAGAAGATGGAGGGGGGGGGGGAGCCCAGCCAAGCCATGCCAGGACAATGATTCAGCATAAAGTGAATGATGACTGATGAATAATGTATATCAACTATAATATATACCAGAGAGAGAGAGTCTGCCAGCCATCACAGGAGTCAAGGTAGTCGTTTAGTCACTCAGGCAGTCGTCCTGCCAACCAGTTTATCAATGACACTGCATGTGACAATGCCATGCGGAAGGGAAGTAACTGTAATATAATTAATTTTAATCCCTTTCCCAAGCTGGTGTGCTGTGAGACAAGTCCAGGTGTGCCTTGGGATTTCGCGACAAACACACATTGAGTGGACGGTGTCTATGACGCGTCCTATAGACTGTGTCACTATTTCAGGCATGCCATATTATACATACATTAGGTGTTTTATTATCTGAACTCACAAGTTCAGATGCATGTATATTATTATATAATTATGTTCTTAACCACTTAACCTGAACTTTATAATGAAAGATTCTTAGAACGTGTCTGTACATTTTTGGTAAAAAAAAAACCTTTTATGCCTGCAATGACATTTTTATAAACACTAGGTTGAATATCCGTGTATCTGTAGGTTGTTCCCCATGAGGGGCTCATATTTCTATTCTGTGTCCATGCAATAACTCTGCATATTTAGGCTCTGCCTCATGAGCTCAGAGTCAAGTGAGTTGTCCTGTTTGCCCAGATTTGCTCAGCTAGGAGCAGAGCCACCTCGCCAAATACAATGCATAATGTCATTGTAATAAATGGTTTTCATGTCCATGATGGTGTCTTAACTGAAAAGGTCAAAAGCTCTCTCCTGCCACCATGCAGACGGTATCACGCACACACGCGTTCTGTACACTGAGACACAATTCCTATGCATTTCCCTCTAGGCCCAGCTCAAATATTTATTTCATGGAGAAATGCATTATACAGTCTCCTATTGGCAATAATCACCAGAACCACATTTCACCACTTGTGTTATATAAAAGTAATGCTGTACTAAAGGTATCTAGATTAACCCATTTTGGGCGGGAACCCCTTTTGGTGTTTTAAACATTATGTTATAATTTAGCTATTGAAAAATAGCAGATCTACAAGCTCATAGCGCGCCACAAGCTTGTAGGTCTGCTATTTTTGAAAAATCGTTAAAATGTGCCTCAAATCTTTCCGAAAATTGTCATGATTTAGATTTTTTATTTTTTTTATTTTGACGTCTGGCCTAAATGGGTTAAATCTGTCTATCTAAAATGCCAACAGGCAGGCAGACAGCAAAATAGCACGGACGGGGATGATTGCAGATATTGCCTGCAGTTAGTGCAGTCACATATAACTTATATCACTTAGTATAGATTTAAACTGACATTGATATCTCACTCTTATACTGGAGTATAACTTCTCCACAAGAGCAGAAGCTTTGGGTTCATCAAGTTCCAAAATAAACCGTTAAGACCTGAGGCCTTTTCTACAAATTGCAGCCTTATAAAGCAGTGGTTCAGGACTATTCTGATTCTAAAAACGCCTTCTAAACACTGAGCTAAGCTTTCTGAAAATACACAAATGTTATGCTGCCAATATACTGTACATAGCAACGAGAACCCCAAAAGGGGTTCCCGTCCTGAAGGGTTAAAACACCAAAAGCGGTTCAAAAAATGGGTTAAAAAAGAGACTAATTCACATTTTTACTGAGATCTGATTGCCTCATTCTGTGAGTTGATCTGTGTCAGACTCACTTCAATGACCAAAGCCACATGTCGCCTCGGCAGACACATCTTGTGTTTGTGCATTTGGATCTAGAGTGGTCGATTGCCGTTGACCTATTAGGTTATACCCCGGCTGTATAAAGACTGCTACAGAAACCCGTCTATCGTTTTGGAGCCACACCTCCTAAGAGTGAATGTGAATGTAAAACCTGCAGAGCTCGTACTGGTTGCTCAAGCATGAGTTCAAGGTGAGAACAGAAGAAGAGAGCGAGACATTTTGTTTCTCAACTTGTTCATTTTTAACCTGCATTTGTTGTTAATGCAATTTTCTTTGGATATGACATGACGGAGGAACCATTATAACGGCAACTATGAGTATGAAAGAAGGATTTTATTGCGAGGGGCTGATGTAATGAAAAACAAGACTAAATTAATGGAGGACTGAAATGTGTTATTTCCAATTTCAGCTCTGACTTCAAACTAGTAATGGGTAAATGCTCCTTTTGATATGATGGAGAAGTTAATTGGAACATGCTACTACTGTCCATAATGAGCATTCGTCGTACAAAAACCTTCCAGATCATGGCTTCCAGATAATATGGCAGTTTAGCGTGGTCATTTGTATAATTTATTTGTATTTATCTATGCTGTGAATAAGTTGTGGTTTCATAGATAATAGTTGTAAAGTTTCTAGAGCGCCTCATGTATCAATGTCTTATTTTTGTATTTACAAGGACTACAATGGAAATTGTGTTGTGATATTGTTTTATCTGTGAAAGACATCAGACATCAGACCGTTCAGATCAGATTAGCATAAAAGGAGCATCTGAATTGCAGACATTTAGCAGATTTATTATTATTATTATTTATTTTTTTGCTTCAGTCTGGCAATCCTATGTGCAAGAGGTGGTCTCTATTCTGATTAGTCTGGTGGGTGGGGCTGATCGGAGCCTTCCAATGTAAAATTCAAACCACTTATTTTGATTCGTTGAGCACTATCCAATCAGCAATGACACCTTACATGTGTCGTGAGGAGAAAGACAGACTGAGAATGTGAAGAAAAAAAAAGTGAAAAACAAAAAGTCCGCTGAACAGGAGTGATTAGTGTGGAGTGTACCAGCAACACCTTAGGTACTTTATGAACTAAGGTAACACACCTTAGTTCATAAAGTACCTTCTCAGTCTACCCATGTTGTAATAAACCCCATTAAGAAAGATTCTCTGTAAACCAAACTTGATTACATTATTCTCTCTCTCTCTCTCTCTCTCTCTCTCTCTCCTCTCTCTCATCTCTCTCTCTCTCTCTCTCTCTCTCTCTCTCTCTCTCTCTCTCTCTCTCTCTCTCTCTCTCTCTCTCACTCTCTCAGACATGCATGCACGCACCAAGCACAGATACTCCCAGTTGAATATAATGAGACTGATCTCTGTAGCGGTGTATTGACAAAACGCTTGGCAGTGCACAACACGCACACGCGCACACACACACACACACACACACACACACACACACACACACACACACACACACACACACACACACACACACACACACACACACCCCTCAGGACGTCAGTGAGTGATTCTGCTGGCCATGGGACAGTGTATTGATGGCAGTCTTAGATGATAATTCTCATGTGGATCAGATAGTTTGTTTCATGCTCATTTCTTATTCTGTTGTATTGATTTCTGTCTGTCCTGTCATATTAGACCTCCAGCTAACTCACTGGTGGTTAGTGGTTAGTGTTTGTTTAGTTTTTGATAGGAATTGTCATTTGTGCTATAATATATAACTAACTATATCATGGAACAATCTGTGCGAAACTGCAAAAAGATATAGTAAATCATTTAACCATATAAGGTCTTGAGTCAACCGATTGAATCGGTTGAAAAACACAAAATAATTATGGTAAAGTTGTAAATATTACAATTTAGGCATTTAGCAGACGCTCTGAATCCAGAGCGACTTACAGTAACAAAAACATGGTAATACATCATATACATACAAATAGTCATTATGAATCATACATAAGCTAAAAACATAGGAATATCTATACAATGAAACTATGGGTATATACAGTATACTATAGAGTGCTATGTCTATATAAAAGTTACATAAGATGGGCTAAGATGGAGTCTGAAGAGGTGGGTTTTCAGACTACGGCCCAAGTTTGGGAGTGAGTCTGCATTTCTGATTGCAACTGGAAGTGCATTCAATACTTTTGGAGCGTAGAAGGGAGAAGAGTTTGGGACATGTGAACTTGTGAAGTGTAATTGTCTCTGCGTTTTTAGTGAAGGTACTTCCAGCTTCCCTGCGTTGGCTGATCTGAGCACGAGAGAGGGTTTGTATGGGGTTCAATCAGACTTGCCTCACCCTTAACCCTCTTGGGTGCATGCGAGGTGCAGAATCAAGTTGCCTTCTGTAGAAGCAATCAAAGTAGAACATGCAGAAAGATCAAAGACCATGTAGACTTCAGAGAGAGAGAGTCCGGGTAGACTTGGAACAAGTCTATGATTAGGGCGAATAAGGAATTCTCAAAAACTATATGTTTTATATATATATATGGACATCATGTTGGAAGCTCTTACTGTAAATACTCTCCGGGGCTTCTTCCATCAGGTGAACCTCCTGTTGTATGTCTCACTTTAGCCAGAGAGGAAAGCCTTTCCAGGCAAGCCTCACCAATTCTTTGTAGACAAGCATGTGCTGCTCTGTTGTACTGCTACGACATCCGCTATACGGACTCTTACGTGATGCAAGACTCCACACAGAGGTCCCTCAACCCTGCAGCTTTGAATCATGTCCTCAGATTTGAAATCACAGCATAATATTAACTATAATCTTTCAAAGGTTAGTGGAAAATCTCTCTGAATTCATGTTTAACGTTGGCAGGGAATGAGGGTGTGTGTGTGTGTGTGTGTGTGTGTGTGTGTGTGTGTGTGTGTGTGTGTGTGTGTGTGTGTGTGTGTGTGTGTGTGTGTGTGTGTGCGCGTGCATATCTGACAAGTTTGTAACATGTGTGATGAATGAGCAAAGAGCTAATCAGCCAACCTTTATGCAATTCTCTTCACCGCTATCTCAGTTACAACCAGCCCTTGCTGTCATTATTATAAAACCCTCCTCTTTTCTAATTACCCCCCCCCCCCCCCCCCCCCCAAGTACACTACATCTCCCATAAATCTTGGGGGGGAAAAAAGATTTCACTGAATGGCAGACATTTTTCCCATTCTTGGCTTGGATGAAAGAAGCAAAGGAGATGATGGGAGAGATGAGAAAATTGAATTTGAGTCCCTAATTGATGTTTAATGGTAGTGTTTGATCGTGTCATTAGCCTGTCTGTCATCCATGTCGTCATCAATTATTACCAGAAGTAAAGCGACCATGCACTGGTACCATGCACTGGTACCCGACGCCATCCATCAGGGCACTTGGCTAGTTGGCCTGCATGTTTGCATTAGCCCCGCCTCACTGCTCACTCTGTATTGGTTTGGAATCGGCGCCAAACAGCCGCCAGGCGCTCAGCCTGGCTAGCGTGCTAGTGTTAGCGCTGCCCCATTATGTCCAAGGGGACTATTGCAGGTTTCAAAGGTATATCAATCATGCCATGTTTGACACAGTGGAGAGTACACACACTTAACATTCTAACCTTAAAGGGAATGTGACAAATGTGATGATCTGAACCGTTTGCGATATAATACTTGTTCTTTTCGTCTGATCAGACTTGGAAGAGGCCCTCCTCTGTATTAGTGTACAGGGGACGGTACAGTAGGCAGTCCAGCAGGATACATTGCCACCGTGGTAGATCTTCTATTTCGACGTCCAACGGGACGGAGATGGATCTGATTTGATTTGATTTATTTGATGATGCAATTCATGAAAGAGCAGTACAGAATTATCAGGATTACACAAAAAGTCAGAGGACTTAATTCCATTGTGATCCAAATAAATAAATAAATAGTTACAGCATATGGTAAGAAGAATCACAACAGGCAATCATAAATCGGTAAACAAAAGACAATAAATAGATGTAAATAGATAAATACAACACTATACTAACTTGCCCAGCAGCCACTTTTTCAACATGTTTTAAAAAATGTTCAAAGACTGGGCAAATGTAATTTGCGCAAAATGCACGTGCACGCGCCTGCGGAAATTTTCACTAGGACTGGCAGGTGTGACACAGGGGTGAGCTTCAGGCTTTGGGCCTTGTTGGAACTCTAGGCGCTCCAGTTCCCCCTTTCGCTTCACTAGGATACAATGCAATATGCTTTTCACTAGTGAAGAACCACATAGAGAACAGATAAGGTTTTTTTTTTATTGAAATAGAGAATCTTGTTGTTTGGGTCGGGTAGAAGCAGGGTTCAAATTGTAAACAAAATAATAATACAAAAAAGGCAGTGGGGCTACTGTAGATAAAAAGGTAAATAGTTGAGTATAAGCTCAACAAGCGAGCTTATACATCTGCTATTTTTAAGGGGCTCTAGCCCCTTCTATAAACGGCTTTTGTCCCCACACGTCTCAAGATTTGCCATTGACAATGAAAGTGGGATTCAGGTCAAATGATGTCAGCTAAATCTTGTTCCCACACATCTCAATGTTTGCCATTGGCAATGAACGGAGAAATTACATCAGGATTAAATATGACGTAAATTAAACATCACAACGTTAAACGTCATTGACATCGAAGGCAAACCTTACGTCATACTGTATGTAAACGAGCAAATCGGCTAACCAATCACATGTTGATGGGAGCGCTTGGCCAATAAGGGACCACCTTATTTATGTACCGTAATGTAGCAATGTCAAATGTCCGCTAACATAACTTGATGTATGACAAGAGAGCCCCTCATTTCACACGGGTGTGATTAATTGAACATTTGTAAATTACACATAAAAAGTTCAACTTTTATGTATTAACACATTGACTGATTCATATTAATTAATTTGCTGAGGTAGGTAGGTATACTGTAGATAGATAGATACTGTAGATAGATAGATAGATAGATAGATAGATAGATAGATAGATATGAATGACCAGAGGGGGATTCGAAAGCTCTCATTATTGTCCCCCTGCGCACATGAATGCAAACGCTGCACACATACTGTATATACTGTTGCCTGTGAAACCAAATAATAAAAAACAAATAAAATAAAACCACAGAGGCACATACTGCACTGTGCCAAATCACCACCACAGATTACAGTATATTGCACATCACTGCTGTCGGGTGGACAACCTCGTATGTCCAGAAATCGTTACTTTTCAGGAAAAGGAATGAAACATTTCCAGAAATAAGTATAGCCTCACGCAACATCATTCAAATTGTCCCGGACTACACTAGCCGTTTTCTCTAATCTGATATTAGTATATCCTAGAATAATCAGCTCCTATACATTATGGAACAGCATTCCTCTTGCTGTCAGATCTGCCCCCTCCGTTGAGAGTTTAAGTCTAGGCTCAAAACATTCTTATAGTCACAAGCCTTCCAGTCCCCCTGATGCTCTTGCACTTTTATACATAAGATATGTTTGCCTTGATGCTTTTAAACGGCTCTTAATGTTTTTCTTGTCTACTTGTCTATTGCTTTATTTTACACTGGTTTATTGTATTGCACTGTATTGTAATGTTTTCTCTGACCCGTGAAGCGATGAGTCGTTTTTAAATGTGCTATGCGAATATAATTGAGATTTGATTTAGAAGTCGACCGAGTCGACTGCTTTTTTTGATTGCTTTGAAATCCCTTTTTTCTGTAAATATGTATTCCCTCTCCACAGTTTTTGTGTTCCAAATGGATGAACTTTGGATGAAACCACGGGTGAAATCTCGTTTTGCAAGACTCCCGGAAGTAACACTGTGGAGAGTATAGTTATAGTCATTATGAAAGACAGAGCTCTACCTATTTTTTTTTTTTTTTTTAACAGCTGACGTTTACATTGGGGTATAGTCTATGGAGCTCATAGTCTGCATTGAGAAGACTAGAGCTATGCCCATTGGGCACTGGCCTACTTGGAACGATGCAAGTTGGAAATGTATGCCCCATCCGGTTATTAGCCTTTATGTCTGTGTCTCTTTTATACCCATACTGTATATAGAGTTCTTTGCCAGGCATGTTCAGATATGGAGTATATGCATATGTCAGAACATCATTGTGATGTCGGAACAGGTCAGCTCCATATAGGGGTGATCAGGTGTGACCCATTGGCTAATGTGGGCCCTGTCCATGCAGAGCCTGGTGGTCAGGGGCCCTGTCCAGAGCCTGGGCAGAGGCCTTTTGTGGCGGTTCTGGACAACCGTGGGTCCTACCGATGGGCACTGCACTCCCTGTGGTGGTGTGTAACGTGTGTGTCGAATTTGAAGTCGGTGGGGAGAACGGTTCCCGGTCGGATTTAGGTGGATTACAGACGTGCCGTTACACACGGAGCCGTGGCACATTTATAGATGGAGTTTGTTTAAGAACAGACTGCTGCATACGGATGGAGAGGCTGGCATTCATTCCAACCCATAGCCTTCATGGCAGTGTTGCTTGGAAAGTACATTTACTAAAGTACTGTTCTGAACTTGACATACTTTCACTCGACACCTCAGAGGCGAATATTGTACTTTTACCGCACTGCACTACGAGTTACTTTGCAGACTGTTATTCATATGTAACCCTTGTATTTCAGATTCGGAAATAGTAGGTCTGCAGACAGATTTTGAAATATAAGTACTCATACTCATGTACTTTTTGGTTTAGTACGAACCAATTATTGTACAGTATCAGAAATCAATAGTGTGTTGCTGTATTGTTGAACACATCTGTATTTGACGTTTTGATTGTGGCATTTATTGCACAACTAAGCATACCAAATTGATAATAAATGCAGATAGAGATATTCTGATTTAAATATTAATGACATAAACCAGGTCACGGCTTCTCTCCACAGCCTGCATGCTTAATCGGCTTGCCTTGAGTAGCCTACAAAAGAATATGAATTAATAGGATAAAGAGTCAGATGAAGAAAGAGAGATGAGCTGATCTTCTCTCCTTGCAGGCTTCTTGGGGTTCTTCAGATGTATTCTCATTCTTTCATGTGCCTCAGAGTCATGTTTTTCAACTTTTTGCATGCAATCTCCCTCCCTCTGACCAGACAGCCGGTCAGCCAGACAGACAAAAAGCCAGACATTAAAAGAAATCCAGCCAGCCAGCCGGCCAGGTATCCTCCAAATGTATATGAACCACTTGACCATACTGTATGTTCAATCTAAAAGCTGACACACACACACACACACACACACACACACACACACACACACACACACACACACACACACACACACACACACACACACACACACACACACACACACACACACACACACACACACACTCACAGACATGTACATGCACACAACTCCATCCAGACTACTTCACACTCCCGTTAGAGTGTTTGACTCCCTGATGCAATGACAGGAAACATGTTCACTGGGCTGCATGAGACCAGCAGTATACTGATTAAAACTCTGCTATACGTCTGTCTGTCTGTCCGTGTCTGTCATTATATGGTTAGCAGCATACTGCATATGAGATACAAGTAAGTAATACTTCAGTTTGTGACTGCAGAATGCATTCTCACCTGGAGCAGTTTATTCCGTATTAATAGTGGAGCGCAGAGAGAGAACCGTAACTGTATAGCCTGTACGGAGGAGAAATAATGGCATATTGCAGACTAACGGCAGAATATGGCCTGTGTTGTGTGTGTGTGTGTGTGTGTGTGTTTGTTTGTATTGTATTTGAGTCAGACACTCTTGTCAAGATGAAAACCACTTATTGCAATATTGTATCGTTGTGTCCCTGTCCCTGTGATAATTCAGAACAACCCCCGAAGCCAGAGTCAAAAAGATAGTTATTGTCTTCACATAAACATTCCTCATAGGGCAGAATCTATACACATACAAGGAAAGAACATGATACAAGTGTTGATCAGTTTTAGTCACAGTCCTTTGAATAAAATTCCATTACTTTTAGTCATAATGTAGTCATTTGAAATGTTTTAGTATTGGTCTAGTTTTAGTCGACTAAATACCATAAGGTTCTTGAAGGCATCGTAATGCCTGATTTTATTTTCAGAGCGTGCAACACTCGAGCGTAACTAACCTAAAATCTTAACATTTTACTATAGCTTTTAAAAATGTAAATAAATGTAGTCTTAGTTTTAGTCACCATATAGTTTTTATTTACGTGAAAGAAGGTACCGGTAGTCAACGAAAAAAAATCGTCACAGTTTTAGTCGATGAAACACTGGATACAATACATATGGACCTGCATTGAATGACATGCTGACATAATAGTGACGACCTAAATGCTACTACAGGAGGACTCCCTGCCCAAAGTAGATTTTGATCACCGGACTATGACTTGTAACAGAGTGTTTCTAACATTGCAGTATTGACACTCTTCAGTAAAAAAAAGAGTACTTTTCCCACCACTGACCGTATGGATTCTGGAAGGTCACGTGTGGGTAATGAAATATGGATGCTGGACCATTGAAATGGAAATGTCCGGTTTACACAGCGTATACAAACTGCTCTGATGCTCCCCTGAGTAGTCAAGCACTTGTGTGCGTGTATCAGGGAGTGTGTGTCTTCAGTTATGTGTGTGTGTGTGTTATCAGGGGACTGACAGGAGTTCAATCTGCTCCATTATCAGACTAACAGAATGATTAGATGCTTGGTTAGACCACACTGCCCTGCTGACAATAATGACTATATTACTACTGGGATATAACACACACACACACACACACACACACACACACACACACACACACACACACGTGTACCGCAACTATATTCAATCTGTATACATACTGTATCAGTGTCTCTCTCTCTCTCTCTCTCTCTCTCTCTCTCTCTCTCTCTCTCTCTCTCTCTCTCTCTCTCTCTCTCTCTCTCTCTCTCTCTCTCTCTCTCTCCAGTGTTAATCACTTCAGTTCAGTCCGATGACAAGTGGTATGAGAATTAGATTGTTTTTGAGCATGGTTTGACACTAACCCCATCACAGATTAATGATAGTTCAATATAATTGATGACTTCCAGAGCGATCCACGTACAGTACAGTATACGTGCTGCCTCTTCAAGGTACAGTACTGCTTCGAGGCCTTGACTCTGGTGGTGGAGCTGGCTTCTGAAATGGCAGCATGAGGAGGCACCAGCTGTAGGCAGGTTTTACCACTTCCTCCTGGGGGATCCCGAGGCGCTCCAAGGCCAGTGAGTCGATGCGATTCCTCCAATTGCGCCTTGGTCTACCCCGGATGGGTCTCCTCCCAGTGGGACGTGCCTCGAGGACCTCCCAATAGGGAGACGCCCGAGAGGCATCCTAACCAAATGCCCGAACCACCTATAAGCTGACTCCTTTCCAGGCAAAGAAGCAGTGACTCTACTACTGTGACTGAACTTATCCCTTATGTGTCGTTGACCGTCCTACAGGACCACTGTTTCCCAAACAGTGGATCGGGACCCATTTGTGGGTCGCGGGCACGTTTTTATGGGTCGCTTTAAATTTAGTTTCCTTCAGTTTAGTTTAGAATATTATTTCAAAACATTAACAAAAAAAAATACATTTTCTATTAATTTAAAACAAAACTCAATGATTTGTATCAGTCATTTCAGGAAGAAATAAAGACACATCTGAAATTCCATGAATTAGAACTGTGTAAGAAATCCACAAGCTCTTTGTGAGCTTTTATATCAGCTTTTTTCACTAGTTTGGGTCCCTGGGCAATCTCTCTTTTGGGTCACGGGCTAAAAAGTTTGGGAACCACTGCTCTAGTGGAATCCACAGAGGGGTGCCCTGGGCTAATAGTGGGTAGCGCGCCTTGAGCAAGCGGCAGGGCTCAAGAGTGGCCTTTGTCTGTGTCCCGTGATGCTTGCTTCATCTTGTTTTAAGATTGATTTCATGCACACACAGTCAAATGATCGGTATTAAACTAACAGTCGGGTGCAGTGAATTAGCAAAACGAATCACTACAAATGTATCAAAGTCCAAATGTAATTTTGATGTAAATCCAATAACACACCACAAAGAAGTCGATAAGTGAGTTTTAGATGTAAAATCATACACTGTAGGTCATTTGCAATAAACTTGTAAGACACCAGGTGAGCACAGAAAGTGCGCATGCACGCACGCACCTAAACCAAACATACACAGAGCATGCACGCAGCCGGCCCGGCAGGCTGATATAAACGTCTATTGGATTTCATTCTGTGGAGCCCATTAATTCCTTACAGGCGCTGATATTGACTGAAGGGCCTTGGCTCTTGTTAATTCAACTCAGACAAAGTCTGATTTAGTTAGGGCTGCCTGAAGGTTGCTGCTGTATGAGAGAGAGAGAGAGAGAGAGAGAGAGAGAGAGAGAGAGAGAGACTTGGTCTCTCAGTAATGTTTCTGCAGCCTTCTTTCCTCCCCACTGTAAGGTTGATAGCGTACTCGTACTGTTTAGTTTGCATAAACATTCCGTTTCTATGAGGTAGTGTGTGTGTGTGTTGTGTACACACATTCATTTGCAGGTTGTTGTTCTTTAAGTTCAACTCGGGGTGAAGAAAACTCAACAGACTGAAATATCGCAATCAATTTGTATACAATTATGAATTAGGTTTTGCTAATGCATGTTAACTGTTCAGTCACACAGAAATTGGCATGGTTGAAACTGCCAATGGTATACACAGATATTTTAATTAAGTAAAATTAGCAATGCCACAATATATAAGAATACTATAAAATCTGAAACTTGAGTAAATGTAATTGGCACCAAAATAAGACATAACATAGGGCTAAAATGGTTAGTGTGTGTTTTTATAATACAATTATGTAAGTACAATATTTGCCTATACTTAAGTATAGTAGCTGCTTGAGTAAATGTACTTTGGTTACACCATTGGAAACCGCATTCATGTCTCTGTCTCTCTCTCTCTCTCTCTCTCTCTCTCTCTCTCTCTCTCTCTCACCCTGCAGGTCTAGAGAAGGTGGGCCGTGACTCCAGCTACGAGCAGGAGGGTAAGGTCCAGTTTGTGATGGACGCCGTGTACTCCATGGCCCACGCCTTGCACCACATGCACCGCGAGCTGTGCTACGGCTACCCGGGCATGTGTCCCCGCATGGCCGACAACATGGACGGCAAGGAGCTGCTCGGCCACATCCGAGCCGTCAGCTTCAACGGTGAGTCGGCTGCGCACGCACGCGCGCCGTCGACGATGTTGGTTTATGGAAAGAACCGAAATGGCAGCAATTAAGGAAAAAGCTTAAAAGCTGGCTCCTTTTGTATACATTCGGCTTGTGCATTTTTTTATTCATGTACGCAGACATCTGGAAACAAAGTGTTTCATAGAAGTTATGCACGCGCGCGCACGCACGTTCACACCCCTTCATCTTCCCCTCATACGTTCTCCTCATCCCATCCTCTGTTTTTTTTTTCCTCATCCCACCCTCTGTTTCTTCTCATATCTCATCCATTGTTTTCTTTCTTTCCTGCAGTGTTTTCCAGTTCCAACAGCAGCAACAACAGTACGTAGGGTTCAAATCCTATAACGAAAAGCTCACATTTCTACTAACGCGTGGAAAAACGCAGCTAGATTTGAAGCAGTTCTGTCTTGCCAAAGGAAGGGGGGGGGGGGTCATTGAATGCGAACCAACATTAAACGCCATTAACAATAAAGAGACAATATGACGTAATGAGGTACATTATGACATATATTTTCCCTTCATTGTCAAAACAAAACAAACTAAAGACAAACATTAACCCATCTGCTGCCACCTGGTGGACGCAGAGCCAACCGCACGCAGACTGCTGAGCCGTTTGCAGTGTGACACCTGCTGTTTGGGCGGCCATCTTAGATGCTAAATAAATAGCGTCAATGCCAGCGAGCTAAAATTAAGCCATCCTTGCTCTAGAAAGCGGCAATGTTCCCATCTAGATCACCGGATAATCTGCAAAGACCTCCGACCTCCCCCCACCAGCGATCCGGTTTGATATCAATAATAAAGCTTATCAGACGCCAGAAGCAGTTGCCGGTTGGATTCCAACTGGCACAACGTTCCGTCAGGAGCAGTTAATTTGTGCGCCCCTCAAAAAAAGGTTTATTGTGTAGATGAATGGGAATGAGGGCGGACAGGCAGGGCAGAGGGTAGAGAGGAAACGGTGGAGGGCTGAGTTGGACTGAGATGGATGATGGATGGCAAGGTTGAGCTGAGCGTGGCTGGCCTAGCCAGATTAGGTTGGGATGGTTGGCAGGTGAGGTGAACAGGCAGGCACGGAGACAGGCAGGCAGGCAGGCAGGCAGGCAGGCAGGCAGGCACGGAGACAGACAGGCAGGCAGGCACGGAGACAGACAGGCAGGCAGGCACGGAGACAGGCAGGCAGGCACGGAGACAGACAGGCAGGCAGGCACGGAGACAGGCAGGCAGGCAGGCACGGAGACAGGCAGGCAGGCAGGCACGGAGACAGACAGGCAGGCAGGCACGGAGACAGGCAGGCAGGCAGGCACGGAGACAGGCAGGCAGGCACGGAGACAGGCAGGCAGGCAGGCACGGAGACAGACAGGCAGGCAGGCACGGAGACAGACAGGCAGGCAGGCACGGAGACAGACAGGCAGGCAGGCACGGAGACAGGCAGGCAGGCAGGCACGGAGACAGACAGGCAGGCACGGAGACAGACAGGCAGGCAGGCACGGAGACAGACAGGCAGGCACGGAGACAGACAGGCAGGCACGGAGACAGACAGGCAGGCAGGCAGGCACGGAGACGGTGCCCTCCATCCCTTGTGAACGTGTAGATAGATTGGCTATTTTCGGTAACACGTTCGTGTCAGAAGCAAACGCATCTTCAGACGCATACAGTATGAATTATGACTGTGCTTGAGTAAGGGCACAGTACTGTTAGGAGAGGACCCTAAATTGACAACGAAGATAAAGAACAGATTCTTGCACCGACATTTAGTATATAAATACATGTTTCGATCACAACTGAATGAGACTCGTCATGTTTTAAGTTTGACAAAGTGTGAAGTTACCATAGCAGTGCCTATAAGCTATGGCCTCCATTGCCTGTGTGGTCACCCCACGGTAGAAATCCCTGTGTATAACAACACTGAGGTTCTTTAAAAATCATGTGTTATGATAGTTAAGACAAGCTTTTTTGGCTGCATGGACTGTTGACTAAATACTGCTTCATTACTTAACAGATTGGGCCAGTAATCCTGCAGTGCTTATCTACCCTTTGGAGTAGATGCATGGTGAAAACACAGCTAATCTCTTTTAACAGAAGAGTGGGTGTGTGTGTTTCTATGAACTGCTTGCTGCTTGCCTTTACATTTCAAGGACTTGTGTTATCTTATCTGCGTCATTTCTTTATTCATTCATTCATTTCTTCATTTCCTTTCAAATAACATCAACAGCCCTCGTTTGAATGATACCGTTTTCTCTTTTTCTATTCCTTATTGTCCTTATTCTCCTGGTCCTCCGTCATTTCATAAAGACCTTTAAAAGCACCTTTATTAAAACTCTGCAGTACATAAAATATGTCACTTCAAAATTGCAGTTAGCTCATATGAAAAGACTAAATATAAATAACACCTCTTTTTTTAAGGAAAGGCACAATTCCCTGTCCTGCGCCACACATACAGTAGCACGTCTCTCTGAGCCCAGAAAAGGCTAAAATTGTCCACTAGTTTGTGGTAGGCAAACTCCACCCTAAGGCGTGCTGCCACCTGTACTGGGTCTGTGTTCCCAGTTCCCTCTGTTTTGTTCTTCCGAGTCAGCCATATAGACATTTTTGCTGTGCCAGAAATACAATTAATCATGTTTAAGTGAAACCTTTTTCCGGAAGGCCCAAACACAAACAGTTCTTTAGAGAATACCCAGCCCTTGAAACCAATGAGTCAACCTGTTCAATAAGTCCCTCAGCCTTGAACACTGGATAAATAGAGAGAGAGAGAGAGAGAGAGAGAGAGAGAGGGGCTATAAAGTTTGTTTGTACAGTATATACAGTATGTCTGGGTGTGGAGTTCTGCATCTGAATGTATCTTTGTGTGTGTATGCGTGTGATTGTGCCTGCCTGTCAGCTGCCTGTTATGCTTTGGGCCACAAGGTGGCCATTGTCATTTTTTAGCTTTTTGCAGATTATCAAAGTACAGAATGTAAACTTTCAAGTGATCTGTTGTTTATTGAAATTGGAAAATATTTGAAGAATATATGGTCATTTGAATCTTATTTAACAACACATTGTAGATTGTTCTGATACGGTATCATTACTATTTAGGCATTTAGCAGACACTCTTGATCCAGAGCGACTTACAGTAATAAACAAAAACATGGTAATACATCAAAATAGTCATCATGAATCATACGTAAGCTAATCACAGTGGAATATCTATATAATGAAACTGAGTATAATGCTATCTACTGTATGTTACATAAGTTGAGCCTTTGCATCTGCCTGTTAGGTCGTCGAGGCTAGGGCAAGTGCTACGGGAAGTGCTATGGGCTAAGATGGAGTCTGAAGAGGTGGGTTTTCACTCAGACTATGGTGGAAGATTGGGAGTGAGTCTGCAGTTCTGATTGCAATGAGAAGTGCATTCCATAGTTTTGGAGCCAGAAGGGAGAAGAGTTTGGGACGTGTGGAACGTTGTCCCGGTGTTTTTAGCTAAGGTACTTCCAGCCTCCCTGCGTCGGCTGATCTGAGTGAGCGGGAGGGTTTGTACTAGGGTTCGATCAAATTTGCAAGATATGGGGGTGCCATACCTTTGGTTGCTTTGAATGCCAGCATCAGAGTTTTGTACTCAATGGAGGGAGTGGAGAAGGTGGGAGACATGTGATCATTTTGGCTGGTTGAAGACCAAGGGAGTTTCTGCATTTTGGATCAATTGGAGAGGCTTAAGTGCGGATGCCGGTAGACCATGCAGTAAGGAGGGAGTTACAATAGTCAAGTTGTCTATGGAAATAGTTAGCTCCTGCACAGGGCAGCACTTCCCAAGACATCCACTCATTCTCTCCCTCATGTTTGTCCTTCTGTTTCGTGTCTGCTGTCCATCTGTCAGCCTGTGTGCATGGTTCATAGATCTATATTTTAAATGGATCTAAGCGGATAATCGCTAAATGAAGTGTGTGTGTGTGTGTGTGTGTGTGTGTGTGTGTGTGTGTGTGTGTGTGTGTCTCTCCTTGGTGTAAGACCTTGCTTACTGTACCACAGAAATGAGTTAATGATTTTTGATGAGAAACTCTGAGGCCATTTTTCTTCTGCACTGAGTCGGAAAGACAGTCCATGTGTAATTTGTCATATCTGTCGGGAGGTTTTAGCCTAAGGGTGACACTAGATTAGAGGACAGTACATCATTACGGTTCATCTGCCGATTAGATTTTGAAAGGTCTTATGGGGGACATTTTTGTCTCAGGGTGGGGCTTGATAAGGAAAAGCCATGTGTAAAGAGTTGGTGTCAATACTCTATTTGGAGCATGAATGCGATGTTGTGTGCAAGAGATCATTGCAGCCTAATGGCTGGCGGATAGTCTGCACCACATAGCATCAACA
Source organism: Protomyctophum bolini (assembly GCF_963924005.1). Taxonomy (NCBI): domain Eukaryota; kingdom Metazoa; phylum Chordata; class Actinopteri; order Myctophiformes; family Myctophidae; genus Protomyctophum; species Protomyctophum bolini. The sequence goes on along the minus strand of NC_137884.1, from coordinate 5,278,658 downwards.
TGGTGTCTGTTTACATCGACGTGAGCCTGTGGCAAATCACTAGCCAGGTTTACCTCCATTTTTCCACCTCCTAAGTACTGTAGTACTGTAATAATATTATACAGGTACTTGTAGTGTAACGAGTACGAATAAATGAGTACAACGAAATATGTTGTGTTGCCTATGCTGGCCTATCATTACCCGTCTACTGCAATCATTATACAATTAACTCACTCATTGCCGATAGTCTTTTGACGTCTTTTGCTCCTTATGGCTTTAATCGGCGAGATGGTCTTTTGACGTGTTACTATTTAGTATTTAGTGTAGTACCATTATATATACACTGCGTATACGTTGAGGTCCGTTTATATATACACGGACCTAGCAATTAACGTCCCCTACCTGGTACGTATACTGACATGGAAGATAAATCATTTTAAGTGGAGAAATAATGGACCAAAGTTACGTTTCCGAACTTTTTGTGCTGAGTTTAGATACAATAGCAGCGCACAGAACCCAAGCCCAATTGGTCAGCTGATTGCCATGTCAGTGTATTGTATTGGACTTGGAGTGTACACATTATGTACGGACTCTAAACCGCTCCAGTGTACAGTATAACTCGTCTATGCATCATTTGTGGGAAGGGCGGTTTGAGCTTTAAGACTATTGTGGGTAGTTTGGCTCCCAGTACTCTGAGAGGAGCAGGCCATTTAAAAGTATATAGAGAAGATAAACGTGTGTGTGTGTGTGTGTGTGTGTGTGTGTGTGTGTGGGGGGGGTGTGTGGTTGTGTGTGTACGTGCGCTTGTGTAAAGTTGTCTAGAATTGTGTTTGTGCGTGATGTGTGCTTGTCCCTTGTGTGAGGTTGTGTGTGTGTGTGTGTGTGTGTGTGTGTGTGTGTGTGTGTGTGGGTCCATCATTAGTGTGTATGTAGTGGCAGGTTATCTGTCCTGCAGGGAAACAAGATGGACATCGCCATAGGAACCATTCAACACTAATTAGACAAGCTGGACAAACTTTATCTGCACTCTATGACCTTGAGCAGACAGACAGACATAACTTATTAACACACAGAGAGAGAGAGAGGAGGGGGGGGTGGGATGATGGAGGGACTCAAAGACTGAGATGGAGAGGTGTGTGTGTGTGTGTGTGTGTGTGTGTGTGTGTGTGTGTGTGTGTGTGTGTGTGTGTGTGTGTGGTCTCGCGGTGTGACTTTGACCTTTTCACGGTTGATATGACCTTGAAGCTCCCATACAGAGAGAGAATCACATTCGCCACAGGAAACTAATGGAGCAGCTAATTGTTTTTAATGAATCATATGAATGCAAACACTGTTCAGGCAGGAGAGAGAGCGGGGCAGTACAGAATACAGCAGAGGTTCTCGACCTTGTCTGGACTGCTGGGGCCCCCTTGACCCTTATAACCCTCACAGGTCCAGCTGGTTCCATTTGTGCATACACTGGGTTAAATATTTACACTGACGTTTTTATCTTCAGACAATCCCAGAGACGGGGGCCGTGGCCTAATTTAATGTGGTGTTCACAATATTGGCAGATACAAAGCTACAGACTACCATTTCATTTTCAAGGGAAGCAATGTGAAGATACAACAAAGCTACAGGCTACCATGAGCATGACTTCAATTGCAGCTACAAAGCTACAAAACAACCACGTGTTGTTTCCACCCACCTTCTCTCATGTTTTTAACCCCAGTCTTTATATATTTCTTTCTAGTTTTCTAGCTCGTCGGACGCCTGCTTGATGCCAGCGAGCGTGTTGATCAACACCAGTGGTGGAAAGTTACAGTCCTTGAGTACATTTACTCAAGGACTGTACTTAAAGTGCACGAACACTTTGGTAGAGGTTTGGGTTGTGTAGTTAGTTACCCATGGTGTGACTCCAAATGTGGACAAGAAATCAAAAATAATTGCTCCCGTGATTAGAAATTGATCACTGGATTGATTGATTGGTAGGTACCCTCACAAAAACATGCAGTAATCCTGGTCTCTAAACTGCCTCCCCCTGGCCAGCCTGATGGAGGGGAAAGGAACTGGTTGGAATAACGTGTTCCTTCCACGCGCTACGTCCAACCAGGGAAACTCCCCCCCCCTGTCAGGTGTAAAGGAGCAACTTGGACACTCAGGCATGAAGGAAGCATGAGTTCAAGTCCGTTGCTCTCCCCTTGTCCCCCATATATGGGGACTAGGTTGGTGGAGGGTGTGAAAAATGGGTTACAAAATCGTGGGATAAAGAATATATTTAAAAAGAAAAAATATGCTCCTCATTGACTTGCATTTTACAATACTTCCACTCCACTACAACTCGGATCTTGTACTTTTACTTTAGTTACTCTGTAGTTAGTTTGTAGATTTTGATTATTACAAAACATGCATTAACCACTTCAACTATACATTTCAGCCGTTGCTTTTGGATCTGCTATACTTTCGAATATTGTTTCATCCATTTGAAAACTTGAAATGGGACATTTCAAGTAATTTTACTTTTGGTACTTTAACCGATTCTGGACGGGAACCCCTCTTGGTGGTTTAAGCATTATGTTATACTTTTGCTATTGAAAAATAGATCTACAAGCTCATAGCGCGGCACAGAGTAGGTCTTGTAGTTCTGCTATTTTCTTTTTTATCGTGAAAATGTGGCGCAAATCTTTGAATATATATTCTTTCACAGCGAACGTCTCAAATATTTGCTTCTGGAAGGTCCCTGGAACAACATAATTTCAGATGGGGATCGGCACCCACATACATATAATTCTGGGGGTCCCTGACATGAAATAGTTTGAGAACCACTGACAAAGAAACATAGGTTTTTCTGAAAACTGTCGTGATTTAGAAGACATTTGTAGAATCCGTTATCAGGTCTAAATGGGTTAAGTACATTTTGATGCTAATACTTTTCTACTCAAATCCATTTTGAATTCCGGACTTTTACTTGTAACAGAGTATTTCTGTATCGCAGTATTGATACTTACTCACAAACGTGAGTACCGGTAGGCTACTTTTTCCACCACTGATCAACACTTCAACAGTGACACGACGACCAACATGCTGCGTCTCTTTGTACCTTTTGTAGCTGCCAGAGTGAACGCAGCACAATGCAAACAGTCTCTTTGTACCTTTTGTAGCTGCCAGTGTGAACGCAGCACAAAGCAAACAGTCTCTTTGTACCTTTTGTAGCTGCCAGTGTGAACGCAGCACAAAGCAAACAGTCTCTTTGTACCTTTTGTAGCTGCCAGAGTGAACGCAGCACAATGCAAACAGTCTCTTTGTACCTTTTGTAGCTGCCAGTGTGAATGCATTGTAGCTGCCAGTGTGAACGCATTGTAGCTGCCAGTGTGAACGCATTGTAGCTGCCAGTGTGAACGCATTGTAGCTGCCAGTGTGAACGCATTGTAGCTGCCAGTGTGAACGCATTGTAGCTGCCAGTGTGAACGCATTGTAGCTGCCAGTGTGAAATGTGTGAATGCAGCACGATGCAAATCAAACAGCTGCCAGTGTGAACGCAGCACGATGCAAATCAAACCGGGGATCCTTGACATGAAAAAGGTTCTGAATCATTGGTGTAGATCGTAGAATGTGCCTGACAGATGGCTCCAGTGGGTACAGTAGAGGGATTGAGCTGGAGAACGCGAGGGACCGAGGTAATCACATTGTTGACGCTGCATTTAAATCTGTCCACATTGCTTTGTGATCACAGACGGCGGTTGTGTGGATTAGAAGCAAGCAGCCGCAAATGAGATACCGTCTCCTGCAGAGAGACACAATACAAGGAACTGCTTATCTATACACACAGGCACAATGACGATAGCCTACAAACCTTTTCCTGTCAATAAGGACACCCCAAATGATATGTGGGACACCTCTCAGTGTTTGTAGATCAGCTATTTTCAAATAGCTAATGTACTGTATGAAGTGGTTAAACATTCACTCATACACATACAGTACACACGTCTGAGCACGCACGCACAGCGTGGGCACCGTTTGCCCGGATGAGGAGAAGAGATGGACTGACACAGAGATAAAGACGGGGAATGGAGAGACCTGCTGGGGCAGATGGATTGTGGGGAATGGAGAGACCTGCTGGGGCAGATGGATTGTGAAGGCTGGGTGTTGAAGGGGAAGCATGGGGGGGAGAGGACCCAGCGAGGATTGATGGATGAGTGCACGGATGAACGGATTGAGCGATCGAATGTATAGGCAACAGCTAGATGGCGGTATGGATGGACCTGGCTGCAGGTGGTCTAGGATTATGTTCTCTTTCTCTCTCTCTCACACACACACACACACACACACACACACACACACACACACACACACACACAAACAGTGCACATACACACAAGTCTTAGCATGGTTGAAATGGCAGTAACATTAACTATCTACCGTATCAGAACAGTCAGATCTAATGTGTTGTCTGTGGTTAAAGACATTTCAAATGACCATATATGATATCTTCAAATATTTTCCATTTTCAATAAACGGATCATTTGAAAGCTTACATTTTGCACTTTAATCTACAAAAATCAGTGAGGGGTGCAAATATATTAACGTCTAAGTCATGTTGCTATGATTAGATGATGTATTGGTTGAAGGGTCTGCCGTCCACTAGGGGCAGTATATCATTAGCTTTCCTGTTCTGTGAGTGAAGAAGAGAGCCATCTTGTTTGTTGTCAGTTTCATGTTCTTTCAGAGATGCATGCTGGTTGGAGGTTCTTCACCTAATTGTAAGTTTGTTTGTGTTATGCATATTTTTGGAACTATGTTATAGTTTATGCCTCTTTCTTTTGTTTACACTCTTAACAATTTGACATTGAGGAGTGTATTTCTTCATTGGTGATGTAAAACAAATGGTGACAAAACAAACATTCAATTATCTTTATTGCATTTAATGTTTGTTAGGGACAAGATGATGTAAATTTTCCCTTCATTGTCAATGGCGTTTTTAAAACAAACATTGAACTAAAAGCTTACATTAAACCTGTATATAGGAGGGGCTAGCACCCCTCAAAAAGCTGAAGAATTACCATGGCAGCCTTGTGGCCCAAAGCATTGTAACCAATCACATTTGTGGGGAGCTGACAGGCAGGCACAAATTTTGGGGTACATTTTCAAAACTAGAAGTTTGGCAGCTACAGTATGTGGCACTTGCGTCTAGAGTCCGGGCCGCTATGCGAAAACCAGCACAAAGACAAAATGCCAACATTATAGACTTACAAGTCAGTCTCTCTGAAAGCGTCACAAACAAGCAGACATAGTATTTTATTTATTTTTTGTTCTCCTAAACCACCATGCACGTAGAAGTCCCCAGACGTTTAGTCGGTGGAGATCTCTGGTCATCTGGCAAAGCGAGACAGGCCCTGAGGCCCGGCATCCACTCTCCTACTGAGGTGTTTTGTGTCTTTGTTCTTCAGGAAACCAAAAGAAAGTTCAGGTGCTGTCCCTGGCTATTATTTATCTCGCTCTCATTTCCTCTTCCTCCATTTTCTGTTTGTGTTTCATGGTTCTGCTGGCTAACTGGGAGGATGTCTGAGGCTGTTTATTTATTTAGCTTGTTCCTGACTTTATTATGGACTGTCTTTCGCCCCCCTGACCCTCTCCCCTCCCCTCCTCCTGTTATTACACCGTCCATCTCCCTTGTTTATGTCCATCGCTTCTGGCACCTGGTGGGAGAATAGAGGCTCTTTTCCTGGTGTTGTTTTGTTTGAAAGCTGAGAGAGAGAGAGAGAGAGAGAGAATACAAGCTTGTGCATCTGCTATTTTTTAATGGCCAGCATACAGTATAAAATCTAAATGGCTGGGATGCTTTCCCAATGGGTTAATCTAACCCTCATGTCCCACGTTGCTGCTTCTGGGTTCAGAGTCTCTGCTCTCTCATATACTCACTCCTCTGGTTTGATTCCCCTCATTATTCTTGAGGTAACTTTGTGGGATTTCAGGCAATCCAGGCGATGCACTAACTTTTCTGTCCTACCTTGTTAGGGAGTATGTTTCTCTCTAATCTTCCCTCTTTGTCTATCTTTCTCTCTCTCTCTCTCTCTCTCTTCCCTCACACTACTCTTTTTTTTATATTTTCACAGTTTCCAGAGTTATCCGGGAGATGTCTGAGGCTTGTTACTCTACATGTAATTTCTACTATTTCCTTTTGTTGTGGAATTCTCTCTCACTCTGTGTCTCTTGTGTCTTTTTTTCCCCTCATGTTTTCATCTCGTTTCCCCTACATCTCCATTTCGCCGTCTCTCACTGCCTCTCAAGGAATTCCTGGCAACTTGTACTCGCCTTCTCAATTTGCTTGCTAAGCTTAAAATGCTCCCCCTCTCACCCTCGTTCTCACCTCTGCCCTTCCTACCCATTTCTCCCTCCAGCCGGTTCATTTGAGTTCTTGTAATTATTATTCAGGTGTTTCACCAAGGTATACCTCAGTGAAGGTCTTAGGCTCTTCAGACTTTGTTCTTCCTCGAGTGTCTTTTCCTCCTGAACTCCATTCTGTTTTCTTCACGTCTCTCCTTTCATGCTAGCTTTCTTTATACTTACATAACTTCACAAGTTTTGGGACTTTTCTGAAGAATGGCAAAGTTTTACTTAATTGTTGTTGAGTTTCTAACTAGTGCATTTCTCTCTCTCTCTCTCTCTCTCTCTCTCTCTCTCTCTCTCTCTCTCTCTCTCTTTCTCTGGAAACATTTTATTTATGTGAGTTTCGTCTCTGTTTCTTAACTTTGTCCTAACTTTTAATGCACTTAATCTGTCCTGGGGTCCTGCTAACTGTTTCTCATTTTCCTTAATCTATGTTTTCCCCGTTCCCCTCTCTTATTACTTCTCTAACTGGAAGAGGTTTCAGGTATTTCATTCTCCTCTCGTTGTGTGTAAAACTGAGGCTATTCTCTATCATCATCTCTTTCTTGTTCATTCCCTATGTTACTTTTCCCCCTATATGTCACTTTTTTTCCTCCAATCTCCCTCTTTTCCTGATTTTCCCTCCACTCTTCCACTGAATAAGAATGCTTGGACCCGTGGCCAAGATTTCATCTTGGCATTCAGGGCAGGCTCAGCTGCTACATTATGTCTCCCTGCTCAGCACAATTAGACCGCCATCATTAAACATTAACAGCAGGGAGATAGGTATACAATAACAACCTCCTCATGGGGAACATAACTAATGGTGGCGGTGGGAGCAAACGGCGCATGATAACAACCAGGAACGCATTTGCAGAAGGAATGCAGGAAGGACACGGACTTAGGAGAGCTTTAATACGCTGCCCAGTTGGTCTGCTGATTGACTGTAGTGGCCGGTGACACTACAGTCATTGATGAATGCAGGAACAGAACAGGATTCATTACATTACTATAGGACTGAAGTCCCGAGCTAAGTGTTCTCCGCTGACAGTAGTTTAAGGCAGTGGTTCCCAAAGTGGAGTTCGGGGACCCTCAGGGGTCCTTGAGGGAATTCCAGGGGCGTCCCCAGCTAAATGATAGTTTGTAACCAAATGGACCCTTATGCGTCTGTAACTCTGAGAGTGTACAAATGGAACCAAATGTGCACTCTCAGAGTTAAAGGTGATTTTAAGCCAAAATGTAAAATATCTATAGTTTTGGCCTTTTCCCCCCACTAGCATCCCCTGTATGATGATGCTGTGGTGTTTTCCTGCAGGCAGACACTACCGCTGGGCCTCTGGGCTGTCTTGAGTTCTAGGTGTTTATACCTCGGGACGTCGGGGTGTGAGGGGGAGGAGGGGTTAGTGGGGGGGGGGGGCAGGCAGAGTTTTAGCCAATCACAGCGAGGGTGTCTTCAAAGCCCCAGTCCCCACTGAGCACAGTTTTATAGTTTTACAGTTTTATTTCTACTACTGGTGCAGACTCACAGCAAACAGTTGAGGGGCGTTAGCCCCTCCTATATAGAGGTTTAATGTTTGTATTTAGTTCAATGTTTGTTTTTAAAAACGCCATTTGACAAGGGATGGAAAATGTACGTCATCTTGTCCCTAACACAAACATTAAATGCCATTAACAACGATAATTACATTTTTGTGTTGGCACCGTTTGTTTTTCATCACCATTACATCACCTAATCATAGCAATATGAGTTAGCTTTTTAAATAACTGACTGCAGTAAATATAAAATTAAATGCTAAACTTTATTTTGTGAGTGTAAATGGGTTAATAGAAATTCTAGAGAATGGCCATGTAACTCCTTAATAGAAGTTGTTGACACTTTCAATGAGGACAGTTCCCCAAGCTTGCGCCGCTTGATTAGGTTTCTGCTCACCATGCCACTTACAATTATAATTACAATTTAGGCATTTGGTAGACTTAATCCAGAGCGATTTACAGTAAGCAAGAACGAAAACATGCATGGTAATACATCAAATACAACAAAACAGTCAGAATCATACAGAATGTAAACTATTAACCAAACAGTGGAATAGCTGCTGTATATAATGAAACTATATGCGTACACTCCGTACAGTATACACTATAGAGTGCTATGTCTGCATAAAATGCTATCTAAGTTACATACTGTAAGTTCAGCCTTTGCATACGGCTGTGCAGTAGGCTACAACCTGCACTTTGGAAACAACATGCAGGAGCTGACAGGCACCACAACTTTTGTCTTAAGTATACTTCTTCCAGCTTTAAGCACTGCTGCCTTTTGTAAAGATCACTGAATGCAGGCAGGCACATGTTTTACTGCTGACGTTCAGCTTTTAACCAGCAGCCCTAGAAAATGTATTTATCTTTTTTCTATTACAAAATGATTATTTTTAGTAAACATTAAAGTAAACGGTAATTACGGTGATTATGTTCTTGTTCTGTGTTGTGCTGTGAAAAGATGCAGTGTTAATTCAGCTGGCCTGACCATGGTCGCTGTCCAAGGCACCGAATTTGTTTTCCTTTTGCGGCCGTTGTAGAAGTCTTTATTGTGCTTGTGTGTCGTAATAATTAATGGTAGATGCTGGTGGTCTCTAGGGTTGTGAGGGGATGTATTGCCCAGGATGCCTGCCAAAAACACTTTGAAATGGTTACGGGGACAGAAGTAATTTAGTTGGCTTTACTGACTGACACCCTGCTAAATTTTACTCTTAGTGGGTGTGACTCTCTCTCTCTCTCTCTCTCTCTCTCTCTCTCTCCCCCCTCTCTCTCTCCCTCTCTGTTTCTGGAGGCTGTTTTTATTGACTGTTGAATGTAAATGCTTCAGCATCTCAAATGTGGTGCCAACGACCAACAGGGAATTTTATATTTCCTTTCAGTTCGCTGCCATCAGCCTCTCTGATCTCTGCTCCAGTTCCTCTCTCTCTCTCTCTCTCTCTCTCTCTCTCTCTCTCTACACTAGGATAATGGGATTTGAATACAATTGGTGTCAGTTGTTAGACTTACCCGTCAGTTGTGAGACCTAAGGGAATGAGGAAGTCCCAACATTTGCACGCACGCATGCATGCATTGCACACACACACACACACACACACACACACACACACACACACACACACACACACACACACACACACACACACTGCTGTTGTATTCCAATGGGGTTTTAGTTTGCGCTCTGATAGTTATTGGTGCAGAGGTAACACCGCTGGCTTACCCTAAACTGGTGCGAAAAGATACAACAATGTTTTGATTAAGAATGATTAAGTCTTGAATATACCCTGAGGGCAGCCATACTGTAGGAACGTATGTTTTTGTTTTATTTGTGTTTGAGAGAGAGGGAGAGAGAGGGAGAGAGAGCACGCAAGAGCAGAGTATGAAAAAGAGTAGAAGATAGAAAGAAATGATAACCAAAGGACAAAAAAAACAATATGGTGCTGGCAGAGAGCGAGAGCAGGGTGACGAAAGGACATATTGATTAGTCTTAATTAAATTAAAATAAGACGAGGACAACCTTAGCATAGAGATGAAGGACAAGTTTTAATCATGGAAAACCACCACAGCACAATGGCCATAGTCCAGTCATTGCTCTAGCTGGTGTATCCATGGAGTGTATCTAATCCGGCTCAATCCCCATTAAATGGTAACCAAACCCAAGGCCACTCACATTTTGTTTGTCTCCTGCCCTGTAAAGCAAGCTAGTCACAGATAGTTGGTGAAACACTACGATTTTAATGATGATTTGACATTAGCACATCATGCGTTGCAATTGACAGGTATACACGTCATCCTATGAATTAATTACGTGGGGCGCTCATGACGAGTAGACTCGTCTTAAGGCGTTTGATTTAGCTGTAAGAAACCAAAAACTGTCTAAACTAAGTACTGCACCCACATACCATTCAAATACACTGACATACCACTCAAAAGCCAAGTACAACCACCACCCCTCGGCAGCAGCAGATTAACCTTTTACTTGTCTCTTCAGAAGACATCAAAATAGCCATCTTCAACCCTGACTCTCCTATTGATTCCCATGTCACATCAGGCATTATTTGAGTGTTTAGCTGCTGTCAAAACTTACCGCACGCACGCACGCACACACGCACGCACGAGACAGGCAGGGAGCGCTCTGTGTTTTCCAGTGGCGAGGCATAGAACCTAATTTTTCCTCCAAGGTCACGTCTAGCGAAGCGTGAACCTGTCAACGGGGTGTGTCGATATCTGCCTGTGCCCACGCTGATTACCCCCCCCCCCCCCCCCCAACACACACACACCACATGACTGACAGGCACCGCTGCAGCACTGACATGGCTGCAGGAAATGCTGTACTGTATGTGCCAAAGAGTTATCTTAGTGAGTTCTGGTCAGCACGGCAGGTTTTTCTCAGCCTGTCAGGGAAGAGGAAGGCAGCCATGGGTGTAGGCATGGGTGGAAATATACAGCGAAGGCTTGGGAGGACGCCAGCAAGCAGTTGTAAGGATATACTGTAGTTGGAGGGGCTGGCTATAGGAAGTGAAGGGAGAGAGTGAGAAACAAAAAGCAATGGAAGTAAGAGGGATAGGCGATGGGGAGGATAGACGGGGGAAAAGAATATAATGGCTTGAGGAAGGTATGTTTGACTCTTGGTTAACAGAGAGAGAAAAGCGGAGATGGAGGGCAAAGAGAAATTAAGAAAACGGCAAACAGCAAAAAGATGAATCAGGACAGAGAGAATTGGAAAATGCTGTGCAGACATAAGTATATAGTCTGGTCTTGTCTGTTTGACGGAAGGCGCGCTTGTGTGTGTGTGTGTGTGTGTGTGTGTGTGTGTGTGTGTGTGTGTGCGTGTGCGTGTGTGTGTGTGCGTGCGTCGTATGAAGGGAGCAGTGCTAATGGTTTCCCCGTGGTTCCCACAGGGAACTCTCTTCATTCATCACTTCTGGTGGCAATCAGGAAGGCAGAGCTCGCCCTCTATCTCTCTATCGATTCCCTCTATCTGTAATATCTCTCTCTCTCTCTCTCTCGCACCTCCTTCCTCTTCCTCTTTCGATTGCTCGCTGCTTCCCCTGTCTCTCCAGCTCTCCACTAACTCTCTTCATCTCTCGCTCTCTGCACACTGCATGCACTATACTCGTCTCTGTCTCCACCTCTCCACTATACCTCTCTCTCTCATCTCTCCATTCTCCACCATGACTCCCATCTCTCTGTCTCTCCACCACCTCTCTCTCATCTCTCCATTCTCCACCATGACTCCCATCTCTCTGTCTCTCCACCACCTCTCTCTCATCTCTCCATTCTCCACCATGACTCCCATCTCTCTGTCTCTCCACCACCTCTCTCTCATCTCTCCATTCTCCACCATGACTCCCATCTCTCTGTCTCTCCACCTCTCCAATACCTCTCTCTCTCATCTCTCCATTCTCCACCATGACTCCCATCTCTCTGTCTCTCCACCTCTCCAATACCTCTCTCTCTCATCTCTCCATTCTCCACCATGACTCCCATCTCTCTGTCTCTCCACCTCTCCACTACCTCTCTCTCTCTCATCTCTCCATTCTCCACCATGACTCCCATCTCTCTGTCTCTCCACCACCTCTCTCTCATCTCTCCATTCTCCACCATGACTCCCATCTCTCTGTCTCTCCACCACCTCTCTCTCATCTCTCCATTCTCCACCATGACTCCCATCTCTCTGTCTCTCCACCACCTCTCTCTCATCTCTCCATTCTCCACCATGACTCCCATCTCTCTGTCTCTCCACCACCTCTCTCTCATCTCTCCATTCTCCACCATGACTCCCATCTCTCTGTCTCTCCACCTCTCCAATACCTCTCTCTCATATCTCTCCATTCTCCACCATGACTCCCATCTCTCTGTCTCTCCACCTCTCCAATACCTCTCTCTCTCATCTCTCCATTCTCCACCATGACTCCCATCTCTCTGTCTCTCCACCTCTCCACAGTCGCCCTGTATCCTCAACCATTAACTCTTTGAGTGCCTGCAGGTATTAATGAATTAATTCTTCCACCAGGCCCACGACCTGCACCGGGAGTTAAAAAAAATGGCTGTGTTAAAATGTCCCGTGGTTTTGTAACCGTGACGACTTCAGTTATGGGCTGTGAATAATATTGGCTTGTTTGACCAAAAACGCATTACATTTCTTGTGGTTGTGCTAAGCGAGGGAGCCTGCTATGCTATGCCACTTAGTTGTCACTTTCTCTCTATATCCCCTTCATTACATTCTACTCCATGCTTGTATTGCTGTATACCACTGTCACTTTCTCAATACTGTATACCGGCCTATTCCAAATATTTTCATACTTGTCCCAGAAGAGAGATGTGCTTACCAAGCGGGTTTACAGAAGTTAAGGAAAACGGAACACCTAAGACACACAACTATCTTATTCTTATTCTTGTTATAATTTAGCAGTTATTCTATCCAGGGGGCATCGTGTTCACACACGCCCACAGTACGTCAAGGCAGTCCATTTGAGCAGCCACTATATTCTGCGTTCACTTTACATGCTCGCTGAGACAGTATAGTTGTTCAGATGTCGGCGTTCAAATTCCCTCCACCTCCTTGGCCTCCTCCCTGTGGCATTTAGTTCTGTAACGGGTGATACTGTGATTATGATTAATGGGTTGTGCTACGATACTGTATCTATAGTTCTGGGTGATTCTGTGATAAAAGTGATTCACTGATTTGTGGATTGTTCTATTATGTGATATGCATCATGTATATATGGCATTGAAAGATGTTCATGTAATGTCTTTATCCTATGCTCTGCTCTGCGGGGGTTGTGATCTTAGATCTGTATATGTTGCACAGGTAATCTGTAACACCGTATCACATGAGCAGAGCCACACCGCCAAACTAAATGCTTTGCAATAAATGGTAATGGTCAATCCTGAGCTGAAGAGTCCTAATGAAATAACATTATAAATAATGTCACATTATATAAGTAAGGTGGGTGGAAAAACGTGGTTGTGCAGGCTCATAATTGCAGTTATAAAGGATAGAGAAAAGCATGAAGTGCATAATATGACTAATCATGATACTTACTTTGATGTATTACCATGTGTTGTCCTTCCTTACTGTAAATATAGCTCTGCGGATCAGAGCGTCTGCTAAATGCCTAAATTGTAATTATTAAACTCTGCTGAGTTGTATTTTGAGGTCAGCCATTCTTTTAGTTTAGTTTTGAGTTTTGATAGGGGGGGGGCAGATCTTTAATAGGTCAGTCCACATGAACATTGACTCCACTTGACTCCAAACGGCGAGGAGAAAGTGAAAGAAGGCTGAACTATCGCCGCAAGACCACTGAAATTTAGAGCAAAGGCTTCTGAAGGAGCACTAAAACTGTGAAGCGCGCCGGTGAAGCGTCAATCTTTGGTCCGGGGGGCACGGAAACGGGTCGTAGCACCGGGCACCACAAAGGGTTAATCCTCTTCTGCTCAATATAAGTTGTTTTGATGGTGTTAAATAATGGTCTTATGCGTCTTAGCCTCACATAGCAGTTGCTAACGACCCCTGGAGGAGACGGAGCAGCCACACATAATAAATGGAGCTCTGTCTTTCTTAATGTTTTCTGAAGCAGTTGTGACATATTCCCCGCTCAGAGAAAACTATGGCCCGACGTCACATAAAACACCATTACTCCAGGCCTAGCCTCAGCACAGTATTTCACTGCCTGGTGAAATTACCTAAACAATATTCTTTCTAGCTGCTAAACAGCTCAACAAAGTTTAGGACAAATGGAAGCTGCCCCACCAAGATCTTCATACCTAGAGAAGCTACGTACGGCACAGAAATTGCCTAGAAAAACACATGAGCAGTTTTGCATCAGTCCAATGCCTGAATTAAACATGGTCGCACGCTGTCTCGCCTGATTAGGTCTGCTATTTGCTCTGCATGTGGAAATAGCAGGTGGGTGGACTGAATGCGCGCAACTAAGTGTATATCAAGCTTGACTTGTGTGAGAATATACAGTGTATAATATACTGTATATTTTTAACAAGTATTGAATAGCTCTATATTCTGATAGTAACCGTTGATATAGACTGACAGGTCTCCCCATCTGTCCAGGTCTTTAGTGAACATCATTTGTTTAACTTGTAATGCACTTTACATGTCAGGATTCCAATTGAATCCAGAAGAGAGAGAGGACAGAGAACACATACTGTACATGATAGAGGACACACAAGTGAAACTGGTATATGAGCAGAAATGAGCAGGCAAAATTGGAACTGCTGTATTTAATTTAGAGCGAAATGCAGAAATGACACTAGTTGCGAACGCAGTGAGCACTTACTATGAGACCTAGCAGATCATGTCTGTCTGTCTGTCTGTCTGTGTGTGTGTCCGTGTGTCCCCCCTTTGTGCCCATATATGGAGCTGAGTGATGTGTCTGTCTGTCCCGCTTTTGTGCCCATATATGGAGCTGAGTGATTTGTGTCACCATGACTCAGCCATAACCATATAAGGAGTCCCCAAAGAAGCTATACGTCCAAAACCCAAATATGTACGAGCTGCGTTCGCTTCCCGCATTTGCGCGTCTTACTGGTAGTGTATAGAGTCCAGAGGGACTTCGGTCAACTAAGAATAGAGTTGAAGTGGTTGAACATGTTTGTTTTGCTTTTTTCCAGGAAGTGCGGGTACGCCGGTGGTGTTCAACGAGAATGGAGACGCTCCAGGGAGGTACGACATCTTCCAATACCAGAGCTCCGATAGGTCTACTGCAGAGTACAGAGCTATTGGGACTTGGACCAACCGACTACACCTGAATGTGAGTGTTTTGTCAGAAATTGGCACACATTGTGCACTCACGCATGCACACGCACACGCGCAAACTCTCACGCACAAACACAAACAAATCCTGGTTTGCGCACAAGAACTTTTGGCAGGCACATTCACACATACATGGGGGAAATAAGTATTATAACTTTTTTCTCAGTACGTTTATTTCCAAAGATGCAATTGATAGGACATTTCTATACCAGACATTGGTATTAACTCAAGTAATCCACACATGAAAAGAAATCACAACATTCAAGGCCATAAATTATGTGGAATTAAGTGCAATAACACAGGAAAAAAGTATTGAACACTAACTGAAATTAATGTAATACTTAGTGGAGAAGCCTTTGTTTGTAATGACAGCTTCAAGACGCTTCTTGTATGACGTAACTAATCGCCCACACTGCTCAGGTGTGATTTTGGCCCATTCCTCCACACAGATTTGTTGGTGCCTTCTGTTGAACCCTTTTCTTAGGTTCTTTCCACACATTTTCAATGGGGTTTAAGTCAGTTGACTGACTGGGCCATTCTAACACCTTGATTTTCTTCTTCTGAAACCATTTGAGAGTCTCCTTTGCTTTGTGCTTTGGATCGTTGTCTTGCTGGAAGGTCCAGCCACGTCTCATCTTCATCATCCTGGTGGATGGCAGGAGATTCATCTCAAGAATTTCCCGATACATGGCTCCATTCATTGCTCTTTCAATTACATGAAGTCTGCCAGTACCTCGAGATGAGAAACAACCCCATGCCAAGGCATGCCATGATGTTTCCACCTCCACACTTCACTGTTGGTATAGTGTTATTCGGGTGATGCACAGTGCCATTTCTCCTCCAAACATGGTGTGTAGTATGACAGCCAAAAAGTTAAATTTTGGTCTCGTCATGACCAGACAACATTCTGCCAGTATTCAGTAGGCATGTCCAAATGCTGTAAATGAGCTTCGACATGCCTTTTAGCACCCATGGAGGCCTTGGCGGTGGAGTGCATTGCCTATTGTTTTCTCTGTAACACTTCTACCTTCTGCCTCGGGAGGGGGAGGAGAGGACAGGAGAGGAGAGGAGGAGGGAGAGGAGAGGCTAATATAATCGCACAATACGCGTCGCATAGATGTGTACACTGTATAGGCAAACGCGAATAAATTCGCCGGGCAAATATTTCGCATTTTCAGATCGCTTATTCGCATCGCGTCGCCAAATCGCCAGTGTGTAATGACCTTTAACGCATACTATGTTAGTCCCCTTGATCGAAGGTGTAACACAATCGATTGATTGACCATTAAAATAAACGGCTCACCCGTCTGACCATGACTTAACATATGGCAGCCGGCCATGGGCGCTTCCAAGAGTTTGCGTTTCCAGTTGAGACCAAATGGTGTCTATTGTGGACAATCTTAGGGCAGCAGTGGGCGCTGCAATCGGAAAGTTCCCGGTTCGATCCCCAGCTCTGGGTCACTGTCAGAAGTGTTCTTGAGCAAGTCATTGAACTCCTAACTGCAGCCGATGAGCCTTGCATGGTTGGATGAACGTAATCCACACTGTAAAGCACAGTGGGTAAAGACACTTTATATGCGCCATTTATCTTTCTTTCCTTTTACCATTTGAACCTATACCATCTAATAGGAGTCAGGGCCTTTATTTACCTCATACAGAGAGAATGAGACTTTAATTGGACTCGGGCTATTATTGGAGATGGTAAAGAAAAGTAATTGTCTGCACACAGAATGTTGTCCGTGATTTATTTCACCTTCGCCGTCGGCCAAGTATTGTTTGTTTGAATAGAGGATAATAAAGCACACGGCAGCATTATGCAGTGTGTGGACATTATCTCTATTTACTTTGATTATTATTATAGTATTTGTGTTCCAGTACCGGTTGTATTAAGAATTGTGGGAATTCAATGTATTTATTTTGTACAAGTACGCTCTTGTTTCAATATTATTATATCATGTGATTTAGTAATGGTGAATTAAGCTTATCTTAATTAATTATTATGGGTGCAACACCTGCGTTGTGTCACAACTCATAGGAATGAGGCAGGGGACGTTTTAGCACAACTAAGTAATAGGCTTATTTAGCTACTGTAGATCTTCACAGTAGCAAAAGGGAAACCCCTTTTGGTGTTTCTAGCCTTATGTTATACTTTAGCTATTGAAAAATCCAGCTCTCAAAAAGCTCTCAAAAATAGCAGACCTACAAGCTCGTAGCGTGGCACTCGGTCCCGCGCTACGAGCTTGTAGGTCTGCTATTTTTTTAAATCGTGAAAATGTGGCACAAATCTTTGAATACAGTATATTCTTTCAGAGCGGACGTTTTTTAACTCAAATCTTTGCTTCTGCGGGGGTCCCTGGAACAACATATTTTCATACGGCGGCCAATTACATATATTTTTGGGGGTCCTTGACATGAAAATGTTTGAGAACGACTGACAAGACGTGTTTTTCAGAAAACTGTCGGGATTTAGAAGACATTTGTAAAATCGCCCTCGGGTCTAAATAGGTTAGGAATAGGTTAAATAGGAGAGTCCTCAGAGTTACCACTGGGTGGCCGCCAAATCTTTATGGGATAGGAACTTTTTAGTTTTTCTCAGTTAACCATGCACTTGAACCCTAACATTTGTATTATGGGCAACATTCACCAAAAATAGTCGATCTTATATGATTTTAAGCAGGAGTCATCCCGCTTACGCAGTGTTTTTAGACCTTCATGATGCATTTGGAACCCTGCGGTGCATGACCTTATGTTTAGATCCCTGGAGGAATATATACAGCTGTATATACTGTAGGGAATGAATGCATTCCTTTCATGCTCTTTCTTTCTTTCTTTCCGTCCAGCAAAGATAGAAGATCATGAATGTATTTTGGCCCTAAACCATTCAAAGCTTCATAGACCAACAGTATTTTGGAATGAATCATTTAACACAGTGTTAGTGATCCACTTTAATGGTACAGTATTAAGGACTGGAGCAGCAGGGTGCTCATGGCGTAATGTCGGTTCCCGTGTGAAGAAGACTTTCAGACCGAGGCTTTCCAAACATTTCAGACCGCAACCCAAAATAGTCATATTTGAACTATACCACCCTGACTCGCTTCCACAGATGAATATTGTGAGAATAGCCGAACTACAAGCTCACAGTGCCTCGCGCTGCGAGGTGATGTGAAAACAATATTGCACATTATTACCCCTCTGGAGGTCCCGACCCCCCAGTTTGGGAACCACTGCTTTAGACTTTTCATTTGTGGCTTTCGCCTTTATTTTATATTTTTTATGGAGGGACAGACAGTATAGGCTGAGAGGAAATGGTGAGAGAGATGGGGGGGAGTGACATGCAGTGAAGGCCGTCAGGATGGGGAGTCGAACCCACGGCACACTGCCACAGACTGGATTACCAGCCAAGGTGCCTGGACCGCTGAGCCACGGCCCATGAGGCCTCATGGCTTTATAGACTTTCTAACGCCTTACCAAAGGAAATGGGAACTGTACGGGTCACGTCGGGACAGAACGCGGCAGAAAGACTTCTCCAGTGGATCGTTAAAGCGCTCGTTTAAATATTTAATGCCTGTGATCCAAAACACCACTGTACTATGCGCGCCTACGCGCATATGTGACAAATAAAACCTCTGACATTTCCAGTCTTGATACACGTCATCTCTCTCTCTCGCCCTCCCCATAAATGTATTAACGAGCCCTTTTGGCTTTTCAAGTGATTCGGTGACAAATCCCCACCGAGGACACGAGTGACACCCTCTCCTCCAGTGAGGGATCATGATTTAATGATCAGCCACACGCTCAACCTTTTTATTCCACCCCTGACACGTCGTCAGCGCGACAGCTGTTGGCCTAGTTTGGGTTCTCAACCGGTTAAAAACGATACTGTAGCAATGCAGCCAAGTCCAGTGGTGGAATGTAACAAAGTGTACTTTACTACTCAAAGTACTGTTATTACAAAACATACTCTTAACCACTTAAGCCCCATATACATTTTGGCATTTGAAAATATAGTCCATCTACAAGTTCACAATGTGTCAGCATTCTTTTTACATTTGAAAATGTGTGAAATTGGACTTGGATAATGGGTACTAGAGAGAGAGAGAGAGAGAGAGGCTACTGGGTTATGCATGACCAGATATCAAAGTGGAGACTGGAGGGTATTTAGTTTTTATTGATGTTTTTAGTTTATTTATTTTATTCCAAAGGAATGTGTCCCGAGAGGATGAAGAATCACTCCACTTTGAAATTAAAATAATGTCCTTGTTATTGCAGAGAGCATAAAAAGGGGCCAATGCGTTTCAGCGTTCGTTGGGGACATGGGGACAGTTGTTAATGACCTTTTTTTCCTTCTTTTTCTGTAAATGTTGTAAAGGAGGGGACTGGGCGCTCGTGTCTTCATTGACAAGGAAGGGGTGTGTGTGTGTGTGTGTGTGTGTGTGTGTGTGTGTGTGTGTGTGTGTGTGTGTGTGTGTGTGTGTGTGTGTGTGTGTGTGTGTGTGTGTGTGTGTGTGTGTGTGTGTGTGTGTGTGTGTGTGTGTGTGTGTGTGTGTGTGTGTGTGTGTGTGTGTGTGTGTGTGTGTGTGTGTGTGTGTGTGTGTGTGTGTGTGTGTGTGTGTGTGTGTGTGTGTGTGTGTGTGTGTGTGTGTGTGTGTGTGTGTGTGTGTGTGTGTGTGTGTGTGTGTGTGTGTGTGTGTGTGTGTGTGTGTGTGTGTGTGTGTGTGTGTGTGTGTGTGTGTGTGTGTGTGTGTGTGTGTGTGTGTGTGTGTGTGTGTGTGTGTGTGTGTGTGTGTGTGTGTGTGTGTGTGTGTGTGTGTGTGTGTGTGTGTGTGTGTGTGTGTGTGTGTGTGTGTGTGTGTGTGTGTGTGTGTGTGTGTGTGTGTGTGTGTGTGTGTGTGTGTGTGTGTGTGTGTGTGTGTGTGTGTGTGTGTGTGTGTGTGTGTGTGTGTGTGTGTGTGTGTGTGTGTGTGTGTGTGTGTGTGTGTGTGTGTGTGTGTGTGTGTGTGTGTGTGTGTGTGTGTGTGTGTGTGTGTGTGCGTGTGTGCGTGTGTGCGTGTGTGCGTGCGTGCGTGCGCGCGCGCGCGCGCGTGCGCGCGTGCGTGTGTGTCCACAAAGAACAGCGTTCTCTCTTGTGCTCTCTGACCCTGACGCTGTCCGTGCTGCTGAGCTGTGCATATCAGAGAGAAGGGTCAGTTATTGATCTGCACACAGCCTACAGGACCATAGTAGAAGGGAGCGAGAGCGCATTTGGAAGCTGTAGTTGTCTCAAGCTATTTTTATGCACATCTCTGGTGTATTAAAGTGGTTCAAATGCATGACCTGAGATAAGAGAGCGAGTAGCTTCAGTTCCACAACATGGCGTGTTGTGTCGTATACCTTCAGGTGGTTCAGCATGCCACTGAATTCTGCGTTGGAAAACGTTGCCTTCCTGCCCGTTAACCTTGAAGCTCTCAGGTATAACCTTGCCACGCCTTAGCTTTTGCTGCATTGACACGGCTAGCTTGGATTCTGTCGTGGGTTTTTGTTGTATTTGAGGTCCGTGGTGGTTATATAGTGGAGTCCAGCTCAACCCATTAAAACTGAGAAAGTGTCTGTGTCATTATATTTATAAACTTTATCTCACAGCTCACAGTAGAGCAATATTTGACCAGAAGTATACTTTGACTCAAGTATTACTGCACATACACATGGAGCAGTGCTGCTGCACATAGACACACCCACATGGAGCAGGTGGAGCTTGTAATGGCTCCAGAGTAACACCATAGTTTTCAGTATAGCCAGTTCAGTCATCATTAAAAGCTTATGACTCAGAATAATATATTTAGGTGTGTGTGTGTGTGTGTGTGTGTGTGTGTGTGTGTGTGTGTGTGTGTGTGTGTGTGTCACATATGCCTCAATGAGCATCATTAATATTGTCGTACTAAGCTAGCCTGGAACAAACTTCAATTAAGTATCTCAATGGCAGCAAACCATACCATCCCGCTCACCACCATGACTGTTTGTGGAGGAGAGAAACAGCTTGGCGCGCAGCTGCTGAAGTGCAAAACGCAGCGCATTAGCAGACGCTTAACAGCCTCTGCTTTCTGTGTACCTGCAGAAAAAGGGCGGCGTGCAGGGGGCGATTTGGAGAGCGATTAGCAAGGAGCGACTCGCGTGAAGCTGCCAGGCACAAAGCTAACACCAGCCACTATGCGAAACCCTGGAATCAGACGCTAATCAGATGTGGCACAAATAAGCCATCTGGATTTCCTTCTGAGAGAGAGTGAGAGAGAGAGAGAGAGAGATACTGTATGCATAACAATACACAATGTGGTTTATTGTGTAGCCATACTGTAGCTCGATGGGTGTGTGTGTGACTGTGTGTAATTCTCTGAGGTGTGTATGTTTGCAGTGCACGTATGCATGTGTCATATAATGCATCTTACAGGGTGCGTGTGTGTGTGTGTGTGTGTATTGAACTCCATTGTTATATTTTCCCTGAGGTACTGTATACTGGGATGTGTGCGTGTGTGTGTGTGTGTGTTTGTCATAAACTCTATAATTATACTGCGCCCCTAAGGTTTTTCCGTTGCCCACGGTGGAGTCTCAGTATCGTTGGACAGCTCGGTTTAAAACAGGGATTGTTGAGGAATCATACTTATAGGGGCGTATTATCCTATATACAGGGATGTATATTCTATTAAGCCTTTGACCTATGTATGCTTTAATTTGGCCTCTGATCCAGTGTATTCATGCTGACCCTGCAGCAATGTTCTCTTTGTGTGAGCCGTGGCCTCTCTCTGTACCAATGCAATGTTTTAGTACACCACTAAACAACTCCCTCAGACCAGAATGTATCTGGAAAAGCTATGAGCGACATGAAATCATCTCGGTTTGTACAGCCAAGTCGAGCTGACTTTTGCAGTTCTTAAATGTTCTGTTCAGTTCTATAGGAATCTCAGTGTCGGGGGGGATGACTGATGTGTTTTGGACAAGAAACATATGGGACGATGACTTGCGATTTGTGGAAGCACTACTATATAACCTAGATGAAAGTTGGGTGAAGTCAGCTAATATGCCAGACTAAACCCAGAGGAACAAGTGCGACTCTACCTCTGTACGGTTCATCGGCTGCTTGCACAGCTATCCTTACTGTATACTGGGATGTGTGCGTGTGTGTGTGTGTTTGTCAAACTCTATAATTGTACTGCGCCCCTAAGGTTTTTCCGTTGCCCGCGGTAGAGTCTCCGTATCGTTAGACAGCTCGGTTTAAAACAGGGATTGTTGAGGAATCATACTTATAGGGGCGTATAGGGATGTATATTCTATTAAGCCTTTGACCTATGTATGCTTTAATTTGGCCTCTGATCCAGTGCATGCGTGCTGACCCTGCAATGTTCTCTTTGTGTGAGTCGTGGCCTCTCTCTGTACCAATGTAATGTTTTAGTACACCACTAAACAACTCCCTCAGACCAGAATGTATCTGGAAAAGCTATGGTTATCGATAGGATAAACTGTACCCCCCCCCCCCCTGTTAGGATCTGTCTCTCCACAGACCATGTCAGACCTGGCCACTCCCACTTTCCCTTCCACTCACACAGTCAGTTCACTCACCTGTCTCCAACCCCCTCGTCATCCCACCTGTGAACACTTTGACAATCAGCCTGCCCCATATATAACTGGACTCATTGCACTCACACTTTGTCAGTTCATACGTTGTTGTTATGTTGTCTACCCTGGAGCTCTTGCCTGTGTCTCTGTTCCTCTGGACCCTGCCTTGAATACCTCTGGTAACTTGCTCATACCTTTTTGTGTTTGCATTTTGGGATTACTTATCCTCTGCCCGTTTTTGTTGCCTTGCTTTTGTTCTGCATTTAATTAATAAATTAGTGTTTGAACACTACTCCGCTGGTTGTATGTCGTGACTCTGCATTTTGGGGTCAACACATTTTGACATCGTGACACCCCCTTCCTTCCTTCCTTCCTTCCTTCCTTCCCTCCTTCCTTCCTTTCTCTCAACCTCCTCGCGTTCCCATCCTCTTTTTCACCTCTGCTCTCCTGTCCTTTGCTTCTTTCTCTCCTCCAGGTGGAGGCCATGCGTTGGAAGACGGGAGACCCCACTCTCCCACCCTCCGTGTGCAGTCTGCCGTGTCGGAGAGGAGAGAGGAAGAAGGTGGTGAAAGGAGTTCCGTGCTGCTGGCACTGTGAACGCTGTGAGGGCTACCACTATCAGGTATAAACTACTGTCTGTTGCACTACACTACATTGTGGTATTGGTGCTTTAAACTCAAGTAAAGAAATCTCTTCTTCCACCACAACAACTTAAAAACAAGGCAGGCCAGGTGTGATTACCCACGCCGAACAATGCAATATCCGCTTCTGCTGCCATTCTTGTTCCGCTCTTGTCAACATGGTACATGGCGGGAGTACGTGCCTTTCACGCCCTCATCCAATGGATACGATATATTGACTATATATATATATATATATATATATATATTGATATATATATATATATATATTGATATATGCATTGACACATTAGCAAAGCATACTTTAGGATTGGCTAGTAGTGCAGGAAGCCTTGTTCCAATGAGTTTTGAGATGGGGTGTGTGTGTGTGCGGGCAGTGTTTAGGATTAAAGTCTTACACTTTCCACGTGACGTTCAATTTAAACCAAATTGAATGCTGGAAATAACTGTACCCAACAACAGCGCCACAGGGCCACGACTCGGCAAAGAACCCGAGTCGACTGTGAATTCCATTGCCAATAACGCCACGGTTTCATCCTGTTGCCCTTCCGTCAGACGCACACTGACAGGGGAAACACTGAGTGCACATTATCCTGATGTATGGTTTCTGCTAGGTGAGTGGGAGCAAATAACGGCGCTTATCAGGGAACAGTTTATTTTCCGCAATGTGAGAGTTTGTAAACCTTTTGCTCCAGGCTGCAGCAAATGTAGAATGTCAATTTGTTGTAGCGAGAATGAGACCAAGTTTGGTTGTGACTGACTCTTCAGCGGAGACTTTGGAGACCGGCATGTAATTATGGACTCATGATGATTATTGATTAACCATGCAATGGTAATCAATATGTGTCCGGGCCCAGCTAAAGGTTCCTCATTTAGGGACTTTTGAAATGGGTTCAATATCTTTCTTGGATGTTTAAGAACCCTCTCATTATAATAGATACGCGACTTAATTAACAAGCAATACAGACCAGTTGTGCACGTGCGAATGTTCCACATCCTCTTCCACGATAACTTCAGTATACAAATGTAGTTCATTATTAAGATTTGTTACTTTGATTATTGGTTTTAGGACTTCATTTTTAGACTTAATGTCCTTATTTTCCGCCAGTGCGTCGTTATTTGAGAGCAGTGAGAAAGCACTACTGTTTGTTGACATTACCAACCACAACGTTACCAACTCAAGTCTCACATCATGAGCTGTTGTGAGGTTGTAGCTCTACTATTTTCAGCTAATGTTCCCCTCAGAAAAGGGGAACTGCTTGATGAACACTTTCTGCTTGCTTTACAAGCATAAAGCCTCATCGGCTGGCACAGCATTGCTTGGCTTATTGCACTCATGTCTTTGCGATATGTCGTGTCTTTGCGGTATTGTCGACCACTGTTACTCCAATATCAAACTGCGAAGAAGAATGTACTACTTTACCACAAATGTGTCAGTCCATGTTAGCCCAATGACGGATGACACAAACGGTGACACAATCTTTTCCCCAGTCGCGTAGAAGTGCAGGAGTCCTGTCTCGAAGTGACACTTTACACTTGTTGCTCCATTAGCAGTGAATGATTGATGGGTCAATATTATGGACTGTGAGATGCCACAGTGGCCCGCCTCCTATACGGACGCACACGCATGTGCGCAAGCACACGCACGCACACGCGTACACACACACACACACACACACACACACACACACACACACACACACACACACACACACACACACACACACACACACAGCACCTGCAACACAGCTGCTGAACAATTTGTGGGCAGACAGAAGGCGTTGGCTGTTTCTTGCGATTTATTAAATGCATCACTCTTGTTAATTATAGCTTTTGGGGTATGTACAGTGCGGGGGAGGGGTTAGGGTAGAAAAACAGCTATTTAGCTGCCTGTCAACCTTATACGAACTGGCTCACAGCAGAGTGAGTGTGCAAGCAGGCGAGCACAGCTGTTCTCAAGCGTTTGGGTTGCATATCCCAGGGCCTGCACAATTTTGGAAGTCAGGCATACCCAATCAGAATGGATTATGACAAATCCGGCCGATACATCAGCAGTTTGCCTACGTTTTTGATGGCAAAGAGTGATGGCAAAGAGTGTGTTTTGAAGAAAACACAAAAATCTGATCTTGCACAATTTTGATTCTACTACCTACCGTTCAATAATTATAAGTCAAAATATGACACACACACACACACACACACACACACACACACACACACACACACACACACACACACACACACACACACTCACACACAGAGAGAGAGAGGCCAGGGAGGAGTACACTAGTACAGTACAGTACAGTACAGCACCACTCACTTGAGACAGGTCAGATTTTTATCCTTTCTTTTACCTTTCTCTCTATCACTTACATATACGGTACTCTCTTCTCTCTGTTTATATCCTCTCTCTCTCTCTCTCTCTCTCTCTCTCTCTCTCTCTCTCTCTCTCTCTCACCCCTCCTTATATCTCACTAACTCTGTCCTTGTTTCTTTTTTTCCCCTTTTCTCCCCATCCCTCTCCTTCTCCTCCACCTCCTCTTTACCCCTCGTTCGCTCTCTGTCTCCCTCTCTCCATCCCTATGCCAGGCGTCAGAGTTCTCCTGTGAGTTGTGTCCGTACGAGATGCGTCCCAACGCCACCCGGACGGGCTGCGACTCCATCCCCATCATCAAGCTGGAGTGGCACTCGCCATGGGCCGCCATCCCCGTCTTCGTCTCCGTGCTGGGCATCATGGCCACCTGCTTCGTGGTGGTCTCCTTCGTGCGGCACAATGACACGCCCATCGTGCGCGCGTCGGGCCGCGAGGTGAGCTACGTGCTGCTGACGGGCATCTTCCTGTGCTACGCCATCACCTTCCCGATGATCGCCGCGCCCGGCGTGGGCGTGTGCTCCCTGCGTCGCATATTCCTGGGCCTTGGCATGTGCTTCAGCTACGCAGCGCTGCTCACCAAGACCAACCGAATACACCGCATCTTTGAGCAGGGCAAGAGGTCTGTGACGGCACCCAGGTGAGCAGGGAGGGGGCCGAGAGGTGACGGGGGTGTTGAGTGGAAGTGGAGTTGGGGTCAGCGTCATTATTCTGCCGTGCGTTGGTCCGACTTGCCCCATTACTAACCCTGTCCGAACCCTAAGCCGAACGGCACGCGAAGCCAGGTTGTCAGACTAATGCGCCGTCGGAAATTGCGAGCGTATCCCGTGCATGTTAGGGTGTGTATAATTAAGCAATATTACATGAGAGGGTGTGCGTTATCATGATTGTTTGCACGCCAGTGATCCGCCTTGTTCAGAAAGCTTCACACACGGTTATCACGAAGGATGTAATGGTGTATGTAGAACGGAGAAGACTGGAGACGGCGCTGGAGAGGTCGACCGAAGACGACCTATAGTTGAGAGATGCAATAAAACCCCAGTGTTGTTCTGGTGTTGGGTCGTCCCTTTTCATTAGGACTACCCTGTCAGTCCGTTAGCACCAGCTGGGCTGAATCCGCAGCTATGTGTCACACTTATGAACGTATACCAACCGGCACACCAGGGAGTGTTAATGAACATTTTGACCTCCCGCATTCTCACTGATCTCAGAGTATAGTGTCTTTGTGCCTTATTATAACAACTACACGTATACACGCTAGACCTGAATGAACTAATACACCTTCTCTTCTCCTGTTTAACGATCATGACTTTGGTGATTAATTATCCTACATATAATCGTGATTAATCATTCACTGTTTTGGCATTTGGCATTTGACGAATGCCATTTGTCATTGACATTTTTAATGTATAGTTTATATCACAAATAAAAGTACAAAAAGTTTGCCTTGCCTAAAGTTTTCAATCAGGTTTTATTTATTTTGCCCAAAATACACAAAATAGGGACCTTGAAAGCTGTTGAAAGAGTGTCAGTGTGGACATGGTAACGGAAATATGACATTTCTGTTAAATGTCATCCACCAAGGAAAGCTATTCTAACCATTATGTCAAACAATTGCGACCGGGGGCGATCATCCACTCAACCCATCTAAACTGGGAAAGCATCTGTATAATTTGTATAAAGCATCATTCTAAACTTTGGCAGAAATACAAGCTCATGGCTCATCACGCTCTGGGAGCTTGTATAGTTTTTTTCTGAAAACGGTTTAGATTTATAAAGACATGTTTAGAACCGGCCTCGGGTCTTAATGGGTTTACTTTAAACCATCTATAGTGAAACGGACTTGAGTTACACATTTGTTTCCATCTGTACCACACATACCATGCTGGGGTTCAAGTGGTGTGTGCGTGTGCGTGTGCGTGTGCGTGCGTGTGCGTGCCATGACTTTGCAGATGTAACTTTAACGCACCTATAATATTTGTGTCCTTGTATGCATATCCTTTGTGTGGACATAAATAAATAGTCAAAGTGTGTGTGTGTGTGTGTGCGCGTCCCAGGTTCATCTCGCCGGCCTCCCAGCTGGCCATCACCTTCTCGCTGATCTCGGCGCAGCTGCTGGGCGTGTTGGTGTGGTTCGCCGTGGACCCGCCCCACACCGTGGTGGACTACGGCGAGCAGCGCACGCAGGACCCGTCGACGGCGCGCGGCGTGCTCAAGTGCGACATCTCGGACCTGTCGCTCATCTGCTCCCTGGGCTACTCCATCCTGCTGATGGTCACGTGCACCGTGTACGCCATCAAGACGCGCGGCGTGCCCGAGACCTTCAACGAGGCCAAGCCCATCGGCTTCACCATGTACACCACCTGCATCATCTGGCTGGCCTTCATACCCATCTTCTTTGGAACGTCGCAGTCCGCGGAGAGGGTGAGCGAAGCGCGCACGTGCATGTGTGTGTGTGTGTGTGTGTGTGTGTGTGTGTATTAGAATCTGAGAAACAGACTTTGAAGACCATTTTCCATGGTCCTCACAAGATATACAGTATAGGCCTATGGTTGTTTGGTTTGGTTAAAAAAATATTTTTAGAAAGCGTTTCATTTAGAAAAGATTCAGGTGAAGTTTTAAATGTATTGGCTACTTAATAAGCAGAGATTGATCTGCAAAGTTGTCCACTATTTGTCCTCACAAGTATAGTAGCCTATGTCATAATCCGACCTGTGGGGCCATGACAAGTTGAGGAGGACACAAGTTGAGGTGGTAGTGCAAAAAGTAACGATATTTATTTACAGAAATGCCAAAATAAAGCATGCGAAAAGGTAAGGTGCAAGAGTGTTGTCAGAAATGTGTGGATGTGTGATCAATATGTGATGTGGGGGTGTGTGTGTGAAGTCAATCAAAGGGAACTAGAGGGAAGCAAGCAAAAGGGCACCTCTGGGGAGCGAGAGAGAGAGAGAGAGAGAGAGAGAGAGAGATGAATGGATGGATGGCACCCACTCTTGGTAACCTCAGGTTGACTACAGGCTGCCCTACAGGATCTGTGGGAGAAAGACACGCAACACAGGGCAGGCCTGCAGGCCAGGCCAAAGGGGCTGTGACAAACAATACAAACATGTGTGTGCGTGCTCTAGGCTAGCGTGCGTGTTGTTGAGGCATGTGTCAAGTGAATTTGCACGTACCTGTAAATGCACCCTCTGTATATTTACCCATTTTAACAGTTAGGTGTAGTCAGTGGGATCATTATGGGGTCGGGGAGCAGTTGGGCAGTTATAGGGGAGGTGGCTGGAGTTTGTGTGTTAGTCCTCTCCCCAAAACCTATACAGTATAATCCAATGGATTACAGACTCGCACCACCGTGCACATGAGACCAGACAGGCTGTGGGTTGAGCACGTCGAGCCCAGCCGACTCCTGGCTGTTCCCATGTATGTATGTGGCCATTTACACTTTACAGTATAGTACGCTCCCAAGTTGGTGCAACATTCCCATTACTGGCAACGCGAGACTGGTGTGGTGAGAGACAGCACTGTGGTTTATATCTCACTACTACAGTGTGACAGTATACATTTATGATTGTATGTGCACATGTATGTGTGTGTGTGTGTGTGTGAGTACACAACTGTGCGTGCGTGCGCGAGCAGAGTCCACAGCATGGTTTGAAAGGATTACAACCTCCTGTTGTGTCGTATGTTCAGTTAGGGAGGACGTGTCGTAAGAGTATCTAGGCGTCTCTGAAGTGCCTCTTGGGTTTTTGCTTAGACTATGAGACAGTTCAAGAAGTGCAATGTTATCATTATACATGACAATATCGTGGCTCTATAATGTGAGCGGTGGGATCCGTTTGCTCTGATCCCACAGCTCACCTTAACGTTGCGTTCACACGGGCAGACGCGACGACGCTAAGACGACTGGGAGTATCATTTGGAGCAGCTCTGGAGCGGCTACATACGTATGCATCATTGTGTCTTTGCAGCGTCATCTCGCTGCATGGCTTCCATTGCTAATGAATGGTAGATTGCATCTTTTACTTTTTTCTGCATCTGAGAGCAATGCAGGTAGTCAAATTCCTTGTACTGTATTTGGCCAATTAACCGATTCGCCAAAAAAAAAAAGGAGTGGCATTTGCATTTCTTTCACCACAGTAAATGCTGCATTGGTGGTCTGGAAAGGGCAGTTGTTTGTAAAACAGTCACTGTTTCGTTTCAAAGTTGTTCTTATGGCCTGTA
Organism: Protomyctophum bolini; assembly: GCF_963924005.1. Lineage (NCBI taxonomy): Eukaryota > Metazoa > Chordata > Actinopteri > Myctophiformes > Myctophidae > Protomyctophum > Protomyctophum bolini. Next base: position 5,248,717 of record NC_137884.1, on the reverse strand, counting down.
GGAGATCAACGTTGTGAGAAATGCAACACTTTGTGAAATACTCCAGTAAAGTAAAAAATACCTCAACATTTTAAGTACATAGACCAGTGGTTCCCAAACGTTGTCATGTCAAGGACCCCACAAATGATACTCATTAGCCGGTCCGATTGTCTTTACAGATAATCAAGCCCAAAGTAACAGCTTGAACAGATCTAAGCTCACAATATTTAAAGGTAGAGTTACCTTAAACTTAAGGTTTTTTGACCCCCAGGGGTTAACTGGGGACAGGGAGGAACTCCTTATATGGTCAGCACACTCTATAGTAGAGAGGATTATCACAACAAAACAAAAAAATAATAATATTTGAATTAAGTGAAATCACTTACTCTACCTTTAATTAATCGGCCATTAATCGGCCACATCCCTAGTACTGTGTATATTATGCATTTCAACTTGCTCTGATGAAGGTCATGTGCCGAAACCTGTCAAATTAAAATTGTGTGTGTGTGTGTGTGTGTGTGTGTGTGTGTGTGTGTGTGTGTGTGTGTGTGTGTGTGTGTGTGTGTGTGTGTGTGTGTGTGTGTGTGTGTGTGTGTGTGTGTGTGTGTGTGTGTGTGTGTGTGTGTGTGTGTGTGTTTTTATCTGAAGTGGGTTTGATAAAAATGATGCCTTTGGTCTTGGTCTCTTAGATCACTAGGGAAAAGGGATGACAGTGTGACTGTGACAACCCACTGGATCACATCCACTGGATGTGAAAATTCTGTCTTGTGTGTGTGTGTGTGTGTGAGAGAGATAGTGTGCAGTCTGCATTGTCATAATTGTTGTAAGTGTGTGTGTCAGCTCAGCATTAGACTATTCTTGCAGGCTGCAGTGACAGGTTAAGGTTGCGATGCGTCTAAAATATGGTCCTCTTAACGATTTAACGGTGTTTAGCCTCGTCCTGGTGCGTGTCTGTCAGAGCCTGCCACACAGCGCAGATATATTAGCCCTGTTTTACAAGTCACACACACCCAATCTGTTAAACTGAGACTGTCCAGCTGTGAATACTAATGCCGGTGTTGGACTGGTGCACACGTGTACACACACACACACACACACACACACACACACACACACACACACACACACACACACACACAATGTGTTTGGCAATTACTTTGGGTGGAGGACTTTAAGTACTTATAGGGTCAACATTTCAGAGCAATGGAGAGTGTGGAAAAGAGGTGAAGAAACGAGTGCAAGCTGGTTGGAATGGATGGAGAAAAGTGTCAGGTGTTGATGTGTGGTAGGAAAGTATCAGCAAGAATGAAAGGGAAGGTGAACGAGACCAGCTACGTTGTATGGTTTACAGACGGTGGTGAGACCAGCTACGTTGTGTGGTTTACAGACGGTGGTGAGACCAGCTACGTTGTATGGTTTAGAGACAGTCACACTGAGGAAAAGACAGGAAGCAGAGCTGGAGGTAGCAGAGACTAAACCATACATTAATTAAATAAGGTTACGAAGCGAAGACCGTACGGAGGAAGGCAAGAAACATGCGCAATTGAAGTACAACTTCCTGGTCTCAATTGTGCATGTTTCTTTCCTTCCAGGGAGCAACATGGAGTCCACTGTACGGTCTTCGCTTCCTATAACCTTATTGAATTAACCTTGGGAGTAACAAGGATATAGCATCAGGATGGCATGGGATCAGGATCGCATGTCGGATGTTTTGGAGATAAAGCCAGAGAGGCCAGACTGAGATGCTTTGGACACGTACAGTAGGAGGGATAGTGAGTATACAGTATCGGTAGAAGGATGCTGAGGGTTGGAACTGCCCGGCAGGAGGCCTACAGAGGAAGACCAAAGAGAAGATTTATGGATGTAGTGAAAGAGGACATGAAGTTAGTTGGTGATTCGCTGTGGCGACCCCTGAAGGGAAAAGGACAAGAAGATTTGGGTGTCCGATTATTTATTTTGTAATAACATACATTGTGTATTAAAACCACTTAAATGGGGCACGGTGGCACAGTTGGTAGTGCTGTCGCCTCACAGCTAGAAGGTCCTGGGTTCGATTCCCGCTCGGGGCACTGTGGGTGCTGGCGGCGTGTTTCCTCCTCCGCGTCATCAGTGCCCATACCCGAAGGCGGGGGTTGGCGAAAGGGCCTTTCTGTGTGGAGTTTGCATGTTCTCCCCGTGTCCCCTAGGGTAGGTACCCTCACAAAAACATGCAGTAATCCTGATCTCTAAACTGCCTCCCCCTGGCCAGCCGGGGCGCCTGATGGAGGGGAAAGGAACTGGTTGGAATAACGTGTTCCTTTCACGCACTACGTCCAACCAGGGAAACTCCCCCCTGTCAGGTGTAAAGGAGCAACTTGGACACTCAAGCATGAAGGAAGCATGAGTTAAGTCCGTTGCTCTCCCCAGGTTGGCGGAGGGTGTGTAGAGCCCAGGATCACAGTAGATGATTGACACAGGGGTGAAAAATGGGTTACAAAATCGTGGGATAAAAAAAAAAATATATAAAACCACTTAAACCCCTGATAGCCATGGTTTGACGTTCTAGATCTGCATATGAGCCGGCCAGCAACTCTACATCTGACCTCACTGACACCAGATTAATAGTTTAACTCCTGCTTTCTCAACCGCATTAAGAAGCTCTGTTGTTTCAGCGCGACCTCGTCGCTTCTCGGCCTCAGCTAGGGGCGTCTTACTGGTTATCGGTACTTTTGAATAGTGATTCATCTCTGAAAGCATGCACTTTTTAATGAAGTATTTTTAAAGCAAGTAGCAAGTACTCCACCATTTAACACTTAAAACAACATTTAACACATGCACGCACGCACGCAACGCACAGCTTTACTGTTTCTATAAGCTGTTTAAGTGCTCAGCAGTGAAAGGCCCAGCGATTCTGGTGTCACAGAGAGTGTGTGTGTGTGTGTGTGTGTGTGTGTGTGTGTGCCTGCCGCTTGTTGCTCAGTTGGAGTCGGGAGATAATGAGCTGACAATCTGTAAAGAACGACGAGATAGGGGAGGGGAGTCTGAGGGGGGAGCGAAGGAAGAGATCGAAGAAAAGAGAGACCAGCTTTCAGAACAATAGAGGGAAAGAGACCCAGCAGATAATATAGCAGGGATATGGAGTGGGAAGACACTAACAACGCACGCGTACACACACACACACACACACACACACACACACACACTTACACAATACTCCATTCCAATTAACTACAGCACCCCAACATGGAGGCATGGTACGTATGGAGACGCCTCTGCCACACATGCAGTTTATTTACACAATAGACACCCACACATGCACTCGCATGCATGCACGCCTATACACATACACATACTAAACGGACCAGACCAGTTCAGACCAAAGCTTTGCGGCAAGACGAGTTGAAACTTGCAACCACTTGGCAATGCGGCAGAAACTTCGGTTTGCATTCGAACCACTTAAAACCCTCTCGTCTCAACCACTCAAACCCAGTCCTTATTGTGGTGAAAGCGTTCGCTGAAAATAGCTACACAAACTACAAGCTCACGACATGCTTGCTGTGAGCTTGGATGTCGTCCATTTTGGGCAAATGTCCCCCCCCAACCCCCCAGCATATGGATGCTGGGGTTTAAGTGGTTACAACTGGTAAAGCTGTCTCACTGTCATGTTGGCTAGCTCTCTGCCGCCCAAGGCAGGTGTCGTTTGCAGAAAGAAAGGCAGATAGACAGATACAAAAAAAAGCAACTATGAATTACGTTTAAAAATAGAGACATATTTGAAGGAGGGGAGGTGTTGTTTGGGTATGAGAGAACATTGGGTTGTATATATATCTATATATATATATATATATATATATATATATATACAGTATATACTGTGTATATATATATATATATATATATATATATATATATATATATATATATATACATACTGTCCGCACGGCGCACGCACACACTCACACACACACACACACACACACACACACACACACACACACATGCGCGCACAAACACTCACTTAACAGGCCAGCATCTGCAGACACAGCTGTGTTAAAGCAGTAAGACGCCTGAGGGCGAGAAGCGAGCCTGGGTGACAGCAGACTGCTGGGCGAGCGCTGGCGCTTTGGCATGGGGGGTCAGATCAACATCTGGAATGAATTCTGTACTGGCCATTATATGGAGCGTGTCTTGAGTGTACAGGGTTTGATGTGGTCAGATCAACATTATATGGAATGTCAGAACAGGTCAGCTCCATACTGTATATGGAGATCTAAGGGTTTGAGGTCAGATGTAGAGTTGCCATGGCCTATACTGTATATTGATGACATCAGGGATCTCCATATATGGGCTTAATATTGCTGACACCAGGGATCTCCATCCCTGAGGATGTCACGAGGCATGCCTGGGGTGACCGACCAACTGACGGGAATTGCACGTTTTCATGTAGGATGTACAGTAGGTGAAGAGTTCATCACTTATTATCACACAGGCAGGTTGTTGAGCTGGCAGCCAGACACTGGGGTGGACATTAGGGCTCCATTTTGTTAAGTGTGTTGACTGGATTCAGTCAGTGTTGTGTGAATGGAATTAGCACGTTGTCAGCGCACGTTAACTTGTCAGCGCACTTTCTGAGGCTGAGTGCACATGCACACACACACACACACACACACACACACACACACACACACACGATGTCTGAATGCCTGGCTTTAAACTCGGGTGATTACTGTGCGTGCGTGTGAGAGAGAGTGTTCCGTGCACGTGTCCACATTCACCTATCCACATTCATATCTCTTTCACATTCCATCTTTCTCTATCATTAATTAATGATTTCCCTCTGTCATAATGACTCTCTATTTCTCTCATTCTTTGATCATTGCCATGTCTGTCTCGTTCCTTCTCTCTCTCTTTCCCTGCCTCGTTCTGTCTCTCTCTGCCTCTGCATGCTCCCCTCGTCTCATTCTCAACCCCTCTCTCCTCTCTGCTTCCATCTCTCTCGTTCCCTTTCTGTTTGCCTGTCCATATTTCTCTCTCTCGTTCCGTTTTCCTTTCCAACTATGTGCTTTCATTATCTTTCATTACGTCCCCTACTCTCTCTCTCTCTGTCCGTCTCTTTGGCCCTCCTCCAGGCTGCTATAGGGAGTACCAAAATATCCTTGAGGGGGCGTCAACATATATGTGACCAGATTTGACTGAGAGCCTGCCATCGCGCAAATTGCAGCTTTTCACCAGAGGAGGAAAACTTCAAAATTAGTTAATAGCACAGGCAGACTCTTCACATACTAGAGCATGTCTGGAATAAGTGTCAGAGCTGAAATTGACATGTAAATATGAAATAAATGCTTAAACATCTAGCTAGGTTGTAAGACATTACTCTATAAGCCATATGTCTGCAAGACATTACTTTATAAGCCATATCTCCAAAACTGGTGGGTCAAACTGAACAACCAATATTATGCCAATTTGAAACTATGGTTCCCTGCTTTCATATGACATGAAAAAACTAAAATTCTAAAACATCCAGGCAGTCCCTCAGTGAAATTTGGTCGCATAATGTGTCATCGCCATACTTCTGGGATGGTCTGGTTTGTTTACATTGAGCGACTATCCTGTGTGCACGGCTACAGCTCACCGCTTCTTGGCTGGGGCTCACCGCTCCAAGAGATGGGTCAAATGCGGAGAACAAATTTCACTGCGGTAACGTGTGTGACAAATCGTTTGACTTTGACTTTGTCTATATTCTTCAAATTCTACTACACTTGCGGGGATATGTGGCCCTCACAAGATGATGATACTATACGTGCGCACACATGCACACACGCCTCGTGGTGATGAGTCTTTCTCCAGCTCATCTGTGTTTGCATGGCTGTTCTCCTGCATGCAGTGCAGGGTAACCATGTGTGTTCAAGTTTGTGCTGGTGGTGTGTGTATTTAAAGTGTGTTGGGTCTGGGCACTTGTGTAATATCCGCGTGCATTTGTGCCTGTAGCGTGTGTGTGCATGCGTATGTGTGCAGCACATGCATATGTGTGCGCGTGGCCATGTGTGTGAGCGTGACTGACCATCTGGCACCAGTTGCTCTTCAGTGATATTTCACTCTTGGCTCTCGTCTGGTCACACTTCACTGCTTCACAGGGAGCCAAACACCTCTCTGTGTGTGTGTGTGTGTGTGTGTGTGTGTGTGTGTGTGTGTGTGTGTGTGTGTGTGTGTGTGTGTGTGTTGACATTCATGATCCATTAAAGCTCTATACATAATATAAGTGGAGTGTGTCTGTCAGACCCTCGACACTTGACTTCTCCTAATTATGTTGTTATTTGGACCTGACAGTGATGACCTAATCAAGTCCCACCGTTTGTTACTCCGTACTGTATATCCAGTTTATCTGTGCAAAACAGCTACAAAATGTCATTCGGATGAACTGTATAGACATTCATGTTTTGTCTTTTTGACACATAGTGCACTGTTGCCTACTGTATTTGAAAACGTTGGTTTCTTGTGATATATTATATATCCTGCTATAATTAGGCAACCTCTGTCAGTCACACTCATAACCTGGGTTCCTGTGTGTGTGTGTGTGTGTGTGTGTGTGTGTGTGTGTGTGTGTGTGTGTGTGTGTGTGTGTGTGTGTGTGTGTGTGTGTGTGTGTGTGTGTGTGTGTGTGTGCGCGCGTGTGTGTGTGTGTGTGTCAGTTTATTAAGATAAAGTAAGATATGTTCCGGTGATTTAAGCAAAAAGACCATATTTAAGGGTACTTACAGAATGAAGACATTTGGCCTGGCAGCGTTGGTCATTGTTCACGGCTCTGATAGCCTGAGGGGGTCTGTGTGTCTCTGTAGTGCAGGCACGTGCACACATGGACATCCAAGGGGGTTTACTTTCAGCCCCATGCCCTTGAACCTGTCTTTAATAACTGCACGCCCACTCCAGACCACGAATGCAGCATTTATACTATAGGTGAATAGAAAGAAATGCAAAATGCCCCCTTTTTCCATGTCACACCCGAGTTCAGGAAAATTGCCTTTTTTCCGAACTCTCCTGAACGTGAACACGGCATTTTAACGCTTAATGAATTTGTTTAGAAATCCATGTCGTTCACACCACATCTCCACTATAGCCAAAGAGTGCGGGGTTGTGCCTCGGAAATAGTGGATATACAAGCTCTTGTAGCTACGGATCTACAAGCTCGAGCTTGTAGATCCGTAATTATTTTGTAGGGTATATTACTCTCCACGCCCCCCTGCTGTAGTGATTCTTATCGCGCACCCGAAACAGCCGATCTACAAGCTCACGTTGCAACTCGCACTGGCACGCAACCAAGTATAAATCAGGGTGGGGGGGGGGGGGGTGTTTCTGTGGCGAGTCTAACAGCATGCAGAGGGACAACTGTGGAGCAGCCGATCTGTTACAGCCGTCCAAATAACATTTTAAATCCTCTGTCCACTGACGGTAATTAGCCCATAATGTAGAAGCATTTGGCACAAAGCGGATCTCTGTTTAACCCATTCTGACCTGAGATCAGATTCATACGAGGTTTCCACTGGACACACACTGGTCTGATTAACCCATTCTGACCTGAGATCAGATTCTATAAAAATGTCAGTTTTTCTTCGATTTAAAAAAAATAGCAGACCTACAAGCTCGTAGCGCGCCACTCGGTGGCGCGCTATGAGCTTGTAGATCTGCTATTTTTCAATAGCTAAAGCATAAAAAGATGCTAACACCAAAATGGGTTCCCGTTCAGAATGGGTTAACACTGCGCTGGAAACACGGTGGCACTTTGTCACGGCTGTCGATATAGCCAGGGTCACATGGAGACGACGTTTTAAATAAAGAGGAACCTCGCTCGGGAGTCGGAGAAAAATACATTCTATTATGGGCTGACACTGACGAGGCAATCGGAAGCCGAGCGGTGTCGTCGTGTCTGGGCCGTCTCTGCATTGGGACTCTCTGGCAGGTGCAGTTGTAAGTGGGCAGTAATGGTCCAGCCTTCCTTCTCCTGTCTGACAGCCCTCCTCTGTTCATTGTCAGGTCATAGTCTTCTTCATCACTGCCTCAACCTGGGTTGACAGTGTACGGTTTGGTCAGGGTCTCTCTCTGTCTGTCTGTCCGTCTCTCTCTCTCTCTCTCTCTATTGCTCCGTCTCTCGCCATCCCTACTCTCTTCTTTATTTTAATAGCCCACACTCTCCTCTCTCTGTCATTCTCTGACTCTCACAGGACCCCCCCCCCCCCCCCCCTGTACCTATACCCCCACCTCCGCTTTGAAAGACAGACTGAGAGGTAGCCTTCATTCTTCCTCTCAGTCCTCGTTCCGGTGTTCTGACAGTCAATCGTCTGAATGCTAAATTAGCACCGGTTTCTCTCCCACTGTCTGCTGTCTGTACAGTACACATGTGACATGCTTTGTGTGCAGACAGTCTGAAAAGACTTCACCACTTTTCAAACTATCTTCATATAATAGGTCCTCACTAATAATCATGAAAAAAATGGCGCAATCTTTTTCTACTCGGTCTGTGTCTCACAGGAGAGCTGTGGGCAGTTCAGAAACCGTCTTCCAGTGACATCATCGATGGGGAATACAAGCTAATAAAAACTGCAGGCTTTCTAGTCCTGAAAAGTTGCAATGCGAAAATGGAAGCCATCGTTCTCACGATAATGAAAATCTAAACATTTTTGTGAAAAAAATCTTGTTTAAAAAATGATCTGCCTAATGATGATGTCACTGGAAGGCGGTTTCTAAACTGCCCACAGCCCTGAGACACAGACTGAGTAGAAAGAAATCGTGCCATTTTATTTTATGATTATTAGTGAGGACCTATCATATGAAGATAGGTTGAAAAGTGGTGAAGTACAAAAATAATCAAAAAACCATTCAATTGAATGAATTCCAACATATTCAAAGTATTTCATAAATTCAATTAAATGATTCTCTCTCTCTCTCTCTCTCTCTGTAGATGTACATCCAGACCACCACTCTGACCATCTCTCTGAGTCTGTCGGCCTCGGTGTCTCTAGGGATGCTCTACATGCCTAAAGTCTACGTCATCCTCCTCCACCCAGAGCAGAACGTTCCCAAGCGCAAACGCAGCTTCAAGGTAACCAAGGTGCACATAACCTTACGATAAGCACTTTTCACTTTTCACTGTTTTATCTCTATGCACATGCACTTTTTATGACCTATCGCATAGCACTTTAACGGTTATGTGCACCTTTGTACTCTGGTATATCTGCTATGTGAACTGTTTGTTTATTTGTACTGTTTCGTCATGTTTTGTCATGAAGGCCATCGTGACGGCAGCCACCATGTCTGGTAAACTGCAGAAAGGAGGCGACCGCCCCAACGGCGAGGTGAAGACCGAGCTGTGTGAAAGCATGGAGACCAACAGTGAGTAAGAGAACACTCCGATTTTTCTAAGTAAACATATAAAGTACTGTAGTGTGACATGGATATATAAACGTGCGCGCGCATGCACGCGCGTGCACACACACACACACACACACACACACACACACACACACAGCCTACATCACATGTTCATATACAGGCATATTGTTCATATATTCAGAAGATCCTGTCAATTAGTGTTGTAGTGCTCAAGTCCCGTGTTGTTTTTGGCAGCAATTTTTTGTTACGTCCCCTACATGACTTATGCTGGTAACATGACTTATGCTGGTCACTGGATCTCTTGTCCACTAGTCCCTTCCTAACATTTTAGACTAGTTGTTTTTATTTGTTGACGAAATTGTCAGTATATTTAGTCTTAGTTTTAGTCATCATAGCTTAGTATTCATTTAGTTTCCATTTAGTTTTCGTCAGTGGACAAAGGTAGTCGACGAACATTTTGCGTCTTAGTTTTAGTCGACGAAAACAACACTGCTCGTGTCCTTGACTCGTCTCAAGTCCGGTCTCGAGTCCATATTTCCATTTACTCCGTCTCGTCTCGCCATTAAATTGACTTGGACTTGACTCCGTCTCGGAACAAGGGACTTGGGACTCCTCCCCCACCGAGTCCACTCGAGTCACGATTCACTACAATGAAATAAATGTATTATACTCATATTATGAGGAGCCCATAGAGAACCGAAGTCTGATGTCAATATCGGTAGAGTGCGCAAAATCCACGGGTTCATGTACTTTTTATTTGCAATGTAATCCTAATCCCCATAGGGGGATTTTAGATCTAATAACTGAGTTTGAAAAATAGACATGTCATCCCGGCCGTTTTCACTCATATGGATCAACTGACTGAGAGAAAACGCTATTGTTACTGCTACTGAATTAGTTACATTTTCGCTAGAAACAGACTGTATCATGAGTGGCTGACACTGCGCAAAAAGCTTGGAATAATGTTTATATTACAGGAAACTCCCGTTAAACTTTCCAACGAACAATATTACTTGATATGCCCGCTAAACTTGAGGTTTACGGGCAAAATACAGGGCCCATAATTGCCCGTTAACTCATCTTTTCACGCAGTGTGACTGTCGCAAACGATACAGAGACACCTCCCTGACAATAACGCAGAGACAGCTTGTTTATTTTTGGACTACAATGCTTATATTATGAAACGATTTTAAGGCGACCCCATGTTATTGACCCCATAGAGAAATTACTTCTGGTATTTCTCTGCAAATGTTTTATGCATGGCAAAACAGATGCTACACTGGTTTGTTTATGGGAGTGGTGAGAGTTGGTTTATTGTACACGTTTGAAAAGACCTATTCTGAGCAAGAAAAACACTCGCTGATTTGTCCGTGTCACCATTTGGCACAACTTTGTGTGCGTGTGTGCATTCGTTTGCGTGCGCGTGCATGTGTGTGTGTGTGTGTGTGTGTGTGTGTGTGTGTGTGTGTTCATATTATATCATTGCTCTCAGGCAGAAAGCTTGTATTATCTATCTAATAGATAAGAAGATAGATACAACATATGAGCATACAAGTACAGCAATAACATTCATAAATAAGTCGGCCCCTTTTCAGCAATCTTTCGTTTTTCCTTATACCTTTCAAATTGCCACAGAATATTTCTCTCCAGTACGATTGAGGGAAGGAGAGAGGGAGAGAGCGATGCCACTGGCTCACAGATGGCGCAGTGGCGAGTATACATGCAAAGGTGGGCGAGTTGCCATACCCTTATCGTATTTTGCATATAGAAGAGATGGAGTAGAACTAATCGATGGTTGCGCTCTGGTATTGCGCTCTGAAAACGGATGACGCGTTGTGAGCTTGTATAGATCGTCTATTTTCAGCATGCAATGTAAAATCAGGCATCACGACACCGGCAAGACCCGCCAAAGTCAACTGTAAATGAAGTCGACTTGTTTAGTCGACTAGACTAAAACATAACTGAAACTAAATTGAATTTTATTCAAAAGATTGACCAAAACGAAATCAGAATCTGCCATCAAAATCACGTGTGTGTGTGCGTGTGCGTGCGTGCACACTACTGCACACGTGCGTGCGTGCATGCGTGCGTGTGCGTGTGTGTGCGTGTGCGCGCGTGTGCGTACAGGTGAGTGTGCCTGGACATCCATGCAGGTGCATAATGGTAGTAGGCGGCGGGCACCAGTCCGCCACACAAACCCGTCCTGCCAGTCAGCACTTTGTTTGTTTGTGTCAGAGGAGGAACTGGGTCACAGTTCATTTATTTACTCATTAGCCAAAAAGTGCTGAGTCATCGTGGCCCAGTAGTGCACACACTGTGGAAAAAGTTAGCAAATTAATATGAGTTTGGCAACTTATGCCGTGGACACTTCCTTTATGCAACAATGACAAGCCCCCAGACCCCCCCCCCCCACACACACACACACACACACACACACACACACACACACACACACACACACACATTTTGCAAGAGGGGCTGTTTTTCGTTGGAAAATGTCAATACTGAGCCGGGGGGCATTTTTCATAATTGAAAAAAAAGAGGAAAGAAAAGAAGATGAGGGGGGGGGGGGGGGACTGTTTCGTGCTGCATCACTCCAATTCAGTTTTTCAAATTATTGACTTTCTTTCTTTTTATTCATTTTTTATTTATTTTTTTCAATCGGGGGGCCATTTTTCTATCATTTTTGCCTGCTTCTCTTGTGGCACGGTAATGGCCATGCAGTGAAACTATGAACGGACAAGACTACATTGCAGTACAGTCCAGGGGAAGGATAACAGCACTATAGGCCTATACAGATCTAAAGCATGATTTATGCTTGCAAAATTATCTGATAACAATAGCTCCTAGATCGGCTATTTTTGGCGCGTGACACCGACGCGCCATCAAGTACATATTGGGGCGTAAGCCGTGAGGTCTGCTGCTATGAGCTACGTGTCTAACAGTAAAATCCGGAGTGGGCATTTCACTTTGACAGTGAGTGAACAGTCTAACCAAGTGGATGGATGGGGATTTGACTGTGTACAGGGCCTCTGTCTGTCTATGGAGACATCTTCTCTCATATGACAGTCTTTCTATATCTGTCACTCTCTCTCTTGCATGTTTTTGACTGATTGTCACCCTTTGTCTGTCTCTAGTCTCCCTCTCTCTCATCTCTCCTCTTCCCTCCTTTCTCTCTCTCTCTCTCTCTCTCTCTCTCTCTCTCTCTCTCTCTCTCTCTCTCTCTCTCTCTCTCTCTCTCTCTCTCTCCGCTTTATTTCTCTGTCCATTATCTTCTCACTCTAATATATTTCAATTCGGTGTCTCTCCCACACCCCCCCCCCCTCCCTCCCCCTCCCCCTGGTTTTCTTCTCCCTGCTCTCCCTCTCTGTCCATGTAGCTTCATCAACTAAGATGACATACGTCAGTTACAGCAACCACGCCATCTGAGAAGACCTGAGATGACAGAGAAGAGGAATGGACAGATGGATAGATGAGAGAGAGAGAGAAGGAAAAGGGGACTGGAGAAGTGAAAGGAAAAGAGTGCGGGTCCACCCCTCCCCCCTCTCATAGAATAGGCCACGCCCCCTCTCAGCTGATTGCTCAAGGGAAGTGATGGACAACTGGCTGGGGGCTCCTCCCACCGACAACCAAGCATGAGACATTTTGTATTGTTCCGCATCAAACCCCCTTTGGCCACAGTGAGAGGCGGGACCACACAGACCAATTAGCCAATCAGTGTGCCTGCTTTTTCTTTTTCTTTTCTGCCGCTCACAGCTCATTGGGCCAACCATAAACATTTTAAACAAAAAATAAAATAAACATAAAAACGGAAAGCAAATTGAATGTCTGACGTGTCACAGGGAGCCTGCAGTCGATCAGGAAAAAACAACATGAATAAATCTATCGAAAAAATATATATATATAAAACGTGAAAACAAAAGGAAAAAAAATACTAAACTAAACCATGTAGACGTTCTATTTAAAAATCAACAGAGGACTGAGTTGGGGGTGGGGGGGGTGTCTTTTGTGGGGTGGGGGGAGATTTAAGAGACGAGAACAAAGTTTATTAAAGAAGATTCTATGAAAAAAAAACATGAGAAAAAAAAGGGTTAAGATGAGACTCAAACCTGTTTGTCGTTAACTCTCTACTTGTATTTTTGTGGTCGTGACAACTTTTTTTCATTCTTGTCGCAGCTGTTGTCTGATGGATTGCCCTGTCTGCATCCCGACACCAGTGTGTTTTGCTCCCCATGTCTTGGTAACTCTGGGGTCGTACACCTATCGGGAATCGTGAACCTGTAACAATGCCATGGTTTGAAGCATGCTGGTTTTTTTATACAGAAAAAAAACAGATGAATAAATCTATTTATAATAAAGGAATGTTTTGCAAATGTGTAGATTTGGCCGGCTGTGATTTTGGAGAAGTTGCACGAGGTTTGGTTTGTTTCTGAGTTCTGACGGTGTTGGACATAATACCCTACACAGGATCTGTCTGTACTCTGTCATGACTTGCACGATAATGTCTGTTTGACAAAATGATGCATTAGAATTACTGCTGAAAAGAAAGTTGCATCATAGACTGTCTGCTTCAACAAGCTTTTTGATTCCATGAACGGAATCAAATCTGTCTATAACGCGCTAGCAATTTTGGAAAGTTATTTGAAATATTATGGAACTTTTGTGAAAATTGTAAATTGAAAAACTGTTAATGGACAAATCAAGCTGTACTGACGACAGACAGACAGACAGACAGACGGACGGCATATATCATTACAGTCGTAGAATACTTTTACCGTACACATCCACACGTGCGTGCGTGCGTGCGTGCGCAGAGAAGTTCCAGCAGGGAGATTCTGGTCACCCTACTGGCTACGGTTGCCATGGCAGCAGGACCAAATGACAGATTCAGAGGACCTCGAGTTGAGCAGCTCTCCAGTGTGATGTGTGTGCACGCACGCACACACGCACATGCACACAGCCACACACACACACACACACACACACACACACACACACACACACACACACACACACACACACACACACACACACACACAGATTCAGCATGAACCTTCTGGTCAAGGTTGAATCGTTAATGTAACTGAACCATTGCTGTGAAGACTATGCATCAATTTTACTAACACAAACTAGAAACACATTAACAAGATTGTGGTCTATGGCTCCGTGGCTGTGTATAGTGGCTGTGAATAAGGTGAATACTATTGTACTGGGCCTTTCGACTCTTTCCACAGCGTGACTTTAATCCTTAAATTACCTCCACAGCACTTAGAAAGAAAAAAAGGTATGTGTTCTCATATACCTTATGGGTATTTCAACTTCACCCACAATAAACTTTAGATAAAAATGGAAATGACTTTACCTCCTGCGCTCTCCTCCAGCCAGACTCCGATAATAGAATTGGATTATTCTGCCGCTGTTGTTGGCCACCAGACCGTCCCATGCTGCATCTTCAAAGCCGAGTAGATAAGCATGCTATAATTCAGGTAGAAAAGATATTTTCTTTCTGTTGTCGTATTCGGTCATTCATATAAATGTGTTGCGTTTGTCTTTTTGCTTTGTTTTGCACCGTTTGGTCCCACTTTGGCAAGTCCTATGAGAACATGCTTCAGTTTTTGTATCGTCTGCTTTGTTGTTAATGCGATTTACAGGCAACGGTGGATCAGGGTGGAAGTATTTTGGAGAGAGGCCTGCTGTTTTGTGCGACTGTGATGTAAGTCAGGCCATAGGGACAGGCATAGACTGTGATGTAAGTCAGGCCATAGGGACAGGCATAGACTGTGATGTAAGTCAGGCCATAGGGACAGGCATAGACTGTGATGTAAGTCAGGCCATAGGGACAGGCATAGACTGTGATGTAAGTCAGGCCATAGGGACAGGCATAGACTGTGATGTAGACTGGGACAGGCATAGAGCCTGGGCTGGGGAAGTCCATGCCTAAGCTTTTGATTTTGTGTCACCCTTGGTTCTGTTCAGACTGAATTTAATTAATTTACCGTCAACAGCACCATTTGGTGCTGGCTCAGGGTGCCTTCCAGTCATTTAATAGGCAAAGCATCTTTTTGTTTTGAATTTCTTTTGTGGCTTTTGCCTTTATTTTATATTTTTTATGGAGGGACAGACAGTAGGCTGACACGAAATGGGGCGAGAGATGGGTGGTGGGGGTGACATGCAGTAAAGGCCGTCGGACCGGCGACACACTGCCAGACTGGATTACCAGCCAAGGTGCCTGGACCGCTGAGCCACGGCCCAGGCCTAATAGGCAAAGCATCTTATCCTGAAAGCCGTTTCACTCGGAAACGGAACATCGGGACGTGAATCTTTGCTATGTAACGGGTGTTTCTTTTTTTACCGCACCGGAAACTCAGTGTTATCCGCAGTTCGTACAGGACACAGTTGTGAACAGTAATCAATTGATATTAAAATAGGCGTAGAGGGCGTTTGTACGGGAGGCGTCAAAAGGCGATCTAGGTGTCTGTGATGATATCACAATTTAGCAATTGTATTGAAAATTTTGGGTTGTTGGGTTGGATTTCCACACAGACACACACACACACACAGGGCCAAGCTTGTACAAGCGTCACACAATGCCCCTATTAAATGCAGCAGATAAATGCACAACAAATAGAGATGAGGCGTTTTGGAAATCATTTAGCTGTGAAATGACCAGGCTGTGTTGGCAGCCAAGAGCCCTATTCAACCTGTTATATTTGTATTGTTGCACTACGCTTCACAGTTCTGTAGTTTCATAGGTTGTCCTCTGAGACAAGTAAACACATGGTGTGTGTGTGTGTGTGTGTGTGTGTGTGTGTGTGTGTGTGTGTGTGTGTGTGTGTGTGTGTGTGTGTGTGTGTGTGTGTGTGTGTGTGTGTGTGTGTGTGTGTGTGTGTGTGTGTGTGTGTGTGTGCGTGTGCATCTTGATGACTTTGCATGTGTATATTTTTGTGTACTATGTTTGTGGTTTTGTGTGTGAACGTGTGCCAGGGAACCCACCCCCGGTGACAACACAACATGGTGACACCCATGGGAGAGACGAAAGCTGACGGTGGAAATGTCTCAGCTGTCAATCAAACGCATCCCCGCGCCCCGTCTCACCTGAGAGTTAGAGGGAGGCGGCTTCCATCCTGTTAATGAGGAAGGCCTGCGACAGGTGGCCACGGTAACGGAACACTGCTTTGAGTGGAAAAACTAAGAATGCACACAGGAAGAAAGCTCCTTTTCAAGCTATACAGTCTAATTCCCCCGATATGTATCAGTGAAAAACAGCTGTCTGTTTGTGTTTGGGATTTCTCTGGCAGGATGCGGAGGCTTCGGGCCGAGACGTTGACGTAATTAGCTCTGTCAGATACTCAAGGTGCTCAAGAGGAGTTACTGCCTTTACCTTAATCCATGAATCCATTAAATGTCAACTTAAACAGTTTTCTGAAAACCCATGTTTCTATGTCAGTGTTGTTCCAGGGATCCTGAGAAGCAAAGATATAGACGTTTGTTGTGAAATATATATATTCAAAGCTTTGCACACATTTTCACAATATAAAAAATAGCATACTGTATCTATAAGCTCGTAGCACGGCACTCTTTGCCGCGCTATATTGTTGCTTGTTTATCATCTTGGGGTGTTCTGTTCTAAAGATGACAGTAATCTTGCTGAAGCTATACAGCCCGATGCTTCTATTGTTGTTGGAAAACAGGCCAGTGTTTATCTAATCTGTGGTAGTGAGCATTTAGTGTGGAGCAGGAAAATGTGGTAAAACATTGCTCATATGTATCTTCGACACCAAACAGAGGATAAGGTGTATTCCTTTTATTTTGCTTAGTTTGAAAGCCGAGAGCGACCCGGTGAAGGGGAAGCGTACGCGCCAGTGTTGCTCACTAATCAAACAAGTCTGAAATCCCTGCTGGAGGTGGTGCTGCTTCATTGAAATCCCCCCCCATCAGCTACATTTTGAAATATCTTATGTGCAACAGAACATTTTGTCTGGAAGCTCTGAAAACGATCAGTAAATAGGGATGAACCGACTATATCCCCCCGCTTCCGTCTCGCTTTTGCAGTCATAGTTGTCCACAATATAGCCTAAATCAAATTAGTTCGGCCTATAAAGTATAGTTCGGCGCTTAGCAGAAATGAAAATCTAAAGAAATATTTTAAAGACATTTTAAAATGTAGGCTATTTTTGTGAATGAAATGACAAACGGATGACGGCTTCCTTTCTCAGCTCTTGAATTTGTGGGATAGTATAGTCTGGCCATGAAAGTCGTCAGGAGGTGCTCCCTGATGTGCAGACTGCAGGCAGCATGCATTGAGTCCTCATTGCTCCAGTTGCAAAGAGCATAACTAAAACCCCACTGTTAAATGTGAGACCACTACTACTACTACGAAAAAAAAGAAGAAACAGTTTTTGACTTTTCATACGTTGAATTCTCCCTATAGTAACTCAGTCCGAGTCAGACTTTAGATGAGACGTGTTGTGAGCTTGTACAATATGTACTGTATGTATGCTATAGTTATTTCTTTTTCAGCACATTTTGAAGGTGAAAGTGGTTAAGCGTGTCTGTCGGTTTTTATAAATACTGAACCAATGAAAAGTATTAACAAGGGATTGTGACTTAATAATAACTACATTGGGTCCTTTGCCAACACACATGGTTCTTTTTTACATTAACTGAAAAGTAAAGGCCTATTCATAGTCCAGTTTTCCGTGAAGAGGTGACCAGCGAAATGGTGGTTTGTAAAAACGGAGAGATGTGTTGTGTGAGAGCAGTGACCACCGCGCCGTGACATCACATTGTAGTTTTCGGTGGTTAGCGAAAACTGGACTATGTCTTGAATAGCCCTTAAAAGGATCCCTGGCTAATATAATAAGACAAATATGCCTTAAAACATTATACTTGCCCTCTACAACTAAAATAACACCTAAAATATTGTATATTTTTCATGAATAGAGAATCTTTCACTAAATAGGAGCTGCTCCTGTCTCAAGTTGATGATGTCATATGTCCATGTGGTCTAGCCCTATGGAATTTAGGTGCATATATGCTAATAAAAAACAACTTTATGCTTCCGAAGGATAATATGAGCATCAAAGCAATATTTTAAATACTTTTTATTAGCATGTGCATTCCATAAATCCCATATAGGGCTGGACCACACATAGACATATGACATCAACAAATTTTTTTTATTTTAGTTATAGAGTGCAAGTAGGATGTTTTAAGACATATTTGTCATATTAGCCAGGGTTCCTTTTAACAGTTTTGAACATGCAGTATAATGTTTCTATCCGACAGCAGCGATGTCGGGTAGAGAGAGGGTAGAAATATATTGAGCAGCTGTGCTGGCAAACAACTTTTGCTTAGGACTGGGAAGGCGCTGGCCACCACTGAGTGCCATAGTTGGATAGTTGAAATTGCATACAATTCCAAACTGTGCTATGAACTCTTTACAAATAAAGCTGCAAACAAATCAGTTATAAAGTTTGCAGCGCCATGGACCATGCAGTCACACCAGGCAGTGACTAAATAAATAAAAAGGCCTAAAACTTGTGGGCTTTCTGTGTAGCATATAACTGCAAATAAAATGGTCTTTTAAGGAGACAAGTGCTTGTGTGCATGTACCATCAAACATAAAACTGCATGCATAATGATGGCTTGGTCCGGCAATCTGCATTGAATGTCGTCCACATCTCTCATCCCTTTAGAGTACTGTATCTACTGTGAAACATGAGCCAAGACGCCCACAAAATAATATTTTAAAAGAGGTTACCCCTCCCTGTGTGACTAACGGAACACTGGCTCAAATCAGACCAGACAACCGTGATTCTACCTAGCTGATTTCTTCTGTCAAACCGTCCCAAAAGGAGCAAACACGTGCCTCACATTACCTTCAAAGAAACCCCATAGCTCCCAAACTGCTTAGCCGTGTGCGACTAACACAGCATGACAATTTGCACTTGTCTGTCTAGTTCAGTAACATCATAGGACATCTGTCGCCGAGGGCCGTTTCATCTGCCGCGGCCTGCCGGAGCGCCACGCCACGAGAAGGTCACAATTTGACAGGATTGCGAGGTGCAAAGGTAACGAGTTTGCAGGCTAACACCTCAAGAAGCATCTGCTGGAATGACACAGTTGTTTAATGGATGTCAAGGCTACCAGTGTGAGGTTAGCGGCTGGCATATGGCTGCCGCTGAGTGATACAGATAGTTTAGCCAAATTTCTCACAAAGAATAGCATAGGAACAAGGGTTTGATGATGAGTCTGTATCTTATGTATAGTGCTGTAGGAGGCAACAGGGGCCTCATTCAGGGTCCGAGGCTGAAATCTTTACCTCTGAGCTAATCGAGCACACTTGCTTTCTCAGGGGAGACATTATAGTGTGACCTTCAGACGGTATCACAGTAGTCGTTCTTCTTTTTTTTGCTACCCTTTTCTCTGAAATGACGCCTCTGGAAGGATGTTATGTAACATGCCTTAAATGTTCATTGACTTTACTTTCTCTCAGTGGAACCCAATAAAGTGATAGAAGAAGCTGTTGGGTCATGTATTGTGTTATCTCCTTGTCAATAAGAGGAATGGAGAGAATGAAGATTGAAGCGGAAATGTGTAAAGGTATGGATTCCTTCAGAGTACATTCGATTTTGCTAACATCGTGGCAGTGAAAGTCAAGGGCAATGGCCTATAAGGAATTATTTTGCTTCTGCTATAGGAACTGCGTGTGTGTTGTTTTTATATGCCATAGACATAGTGTACTGTCTATATGTATAGTGTACTATGTATAGAGTGTACTATATGTTGTGTAAGTGCAGAGTAGCTCAACTTGAAGCCCAAAAAGCCGAATATGTCCCCTGACCAAGGAGAATTCCCTCTCCGCTTAGCGGTATAGTTTGCTTTACCACACGGGAGACCTTGGTTTAAATATGCTGTAGTGTGTTACATTGATGCTCTAACCCGGATGGGGTTTAGGGGTTTTGGATGGGGTGGGGGGCGTGTACCTCACTCTGAAGACCCAAAAGCCTAATACAGTATCTCCCCTGGCTCTTGGTTTATCGCTAGATGTTTGGTTTCTCTCTCAGGAGACCCGGGTTAGGTTTTACATTAAGGAAAGAGATGAAAGAAGGAAACGGTGCCTGCCGAATGAATGAATGAAGGCAGGAAGGGATGAAAGAGCAAAGAATTGCTTGCCTGAGTTGTTTTGTGAGAGTTTGCGGATTGGTGGTAAGTGACTGTGAGAGCTGTTGGATTTTGAGGAACATCTGGTGTTACAAGTAACCTTTTGTAGCTCTGTTTACTGTGGCGCACGTCCCCACGGTGTAGCATCTGGGACGCAGCCAAACTCTGTATGCGAGGAGACAAGAAGAGAGGTGTGTGTGTGTGTGTGTGTGTGTGTGTGTGTGTGTGTGTGTGTGTGTGTGTGTGTGTGTGTGTGTGTGTGTGTGTGTGTGTGTGTGTGTGTGTGTGTGTGTGTGTGTGTGTGTGTGTGTGTGTGTGTGTGTGTGTGTGTGTGTGTGTGTGTGTGTGTGTGTGTGTGTGTGTGTGTGTGTGTGTGTGTGGTCGACACACGGTACATTGTGTCACAGAACTGATCTATAAGCTGACAACGTGTCTCATCCGGGCACTTGTACTGTACATCGTATGATGTTGTCTGCACGACACATCGTGCGATGAAAAGTAATCCAGGCTCGAACTTGCATTCATATTCGGGGCGCCTTACAGTACCATTTATAGAGTAGATTGATTGCACTCATTGCAGCTGGCCATGATTGCACTCACGGTTGCTTGCCATGTATGGAATGACCTGCAGGCAACTTATACAAGTTTAAACGCATCCTTAATTGGCGAGTTCAATGCTTTCTAATTTGAAATTTGAAGTGTTTCCGTACCCCATTTGTGCATTTCACTTTTTCGATATAGCCCAAAAATCTGCCCCCTTCAAGCGCAAAAGTGTTTTTTTTGCGAGAATTTTTTTAAATATTTATTTGCATTTTGAGGTGTTTCCATTCAGAAGTTTATGCGCAGGAGCCTTATTGTGCAAAACCAGGGCTTAATGGAAAGATACCTACAGAGGTATAGATGAGGTCAATAATAGGCAGTACAGGCATGTACAGTGTAGAGTTGAGAACCACTGCTCTAGTCCAGGGGAGCAGACGTATCTGCAAGGAATGATTTATATGGTGGTCTGTGGGACTGACTCATCAGTGTTCAGAGCAGGCGTGGAGGCGGGCAGATGCCAGCAAACCTTCCAGAAGTGTCGAGGGCCCAATTCAACCAAACATCTGTGTTGGGGAGGTGCATGCTTCCATCAGCAAAAAAGAAAGTCTGTAAAATGAAAGTGTTTACGACTGCTTAATCAGACTAATCGATTATGAAAAGAAAATATTTTTAGCATATAGGTTCCTTGATATGTCAAGATGGATGGCGGTGGCTCAGGGGTAGAGTGGCTGAATGGGTAACGGCAAGGTTGTCAGTTCGAACCCGGGCTCCGCCAGAGTTAGTGTTGAAGTGTCCTTGAGCAAGACACTGAACCCCTAATTGCTCCTCATGTGCTGGTTGGTGCCTTGCATGGTTTCCGCTGTCATCAGTGTCTGAATGTGTGTGTGAATGGGTGAATGTAATGCACAATCTATGTAAAGCACTATATAAACGCACCATTTACCATTTACAAAGTAAAGACATTTCTCAAATGAGGAAAGACTGCTCTGCACAGTGGCAATGGTCTCTGTTCTCCAGTTTTTGTCTGAAAACCACACCGCTCCAAAGTATCGCTCATTTGTGCATGCGTACATTTGTACAATAGTATATGGATCGTTTGTGTAGTAGATGATGGAGAATGGAGTGCCACTGTGGAGAACATTCTTTCATCAC
Organism: Protomyctophum bolini; assembly: GCF_963924005.1. NCBI lineage: Eukaryota > Metazoa > Chordata > Actinopteri > Myctophiformes > Myctophidae > Protomyctophum > Protomyctophum bolini. The sequence goes on along the minus strand of NC_137884.1, from coordinate 5,226,517 downwards.
TTGAAAACAAGTGAGTAACAAAGGCAAGCCATAGTCCCCAAAGTACAGACAATAAAACAATCTCAATCGGCTGTTAACATTATCACTGACTGGCAGTGTGGTGGATAGTATAGCCTACATTTAAACCTGACTCCGCCAGATGGGTGTGGTATTGATTCACAAGCTCACAACACAGCCTCCGTCTGGAATCGCTGACGCAGCATGGATACCAATCAGCGGCAGCTATACGGGCGTGATCTGCCAATCACCTGCCAAGTAGCTTGAGAAATAGGGCCCGTCTTCTTCAGCGATTGGTCTGCAGTGATACCAGATGGAAGTAGTTTGTGAAACAAGTGTGAAGCAAGTTTCTTCAATCTGGCGTTATTATTAGAGAAAGTAAAAGATGAGTGTTCATTTTGTTTCAATCTTTCTTTTTCAGCGATTTTATAGCTAAAGTATTTTTGACGGGGTGGGAGCAAAAAAATGAACACTCAACTTTTACTTTCTGACAACAACCTAAAACATGAACCTTGGTTGAAAAAACAGTACTGTACACTTTTGAGGAATTGCATGTAATTTCATTATGTGTGTGTGTGTGTGTGCATGTGTGTGTGTGCATGCGTATGTGTGCGTGCGTGTGTGCACGTGTGTGTGCGTGAGCTCTAAACGGTCTCAAACTTGGCATGTATGTCTCACATGACCCCGAGTTGTGTAGTGCTGAAAGGTAATTCAGATGGGGTGCATACTGTAGTTGCATACTTAGTTTAGACTAGTCATTGGTTAGACATAAGGTTGGTGAGGGGTGCGTTAAAACGACCAGATTAAGGTTGGTGTTGGGTGCGTTAAGACTGCCGGATTAAGGGTGGTGAGGGGTGCGTTAAAACGACCGGATTAAGGTTGGTGAGGGGTCCGTTAAGGGTTGGGAGAGGTTAGGTTTAGGTGAGCTGCCCCGTGGGAGGTGAGGGTTTGAGATGGGTTGTAGGACTAATGACTGGTCTAACCGCAGCAGGCTTACAGTAGCCATACACGACTGGACCAGAGCTGTATACTTACTTTGTTTACTTCATGTGTCGCATAGCCTATACAGTAGCCCTATAGATTGTTTTTGGTAGAGAAAACGAAAGAAAGTTGGGAAGTGGAAGAGATATCAGCTCTATCAAATTATAATGAAATTATGTGTGCTTCCCTGACGAGTACGAGTACGGCTCCGCTTCCATTCGCCTGACAATGGGAATTAATTTCAAATCGTGTGCGTCGTGTCTCCGTGATGAGCTTAATTGCTGTTTCACGCCGCTTCACTGGAGAGGCTTGACAGCGGAAATGAAAATGACACACGATCTTGTCCCTCCATTGTAGTTGTGATTGTACTACACGCAGGGCTCTGTCGGAGCATTGTCACGGCTCTTTGTCTCGGGAACAACCGAGTGACCTTTTTGCCGGCGCCGGCGGTATATGGGCACACCGTTTCTCTCTCTCTGTAAAGAAAGAAAGAAGTAATAATTGAACGGCGGCAGCTGTAGGTGATGAGGAGACGAGGGGTTTGGGAGGAGAGGAGGGAGCAGCAGCAGCTGGAAGAACAGACAAGGAGATGGAGATGGTGGAGATGGGGTGATGAGGAGGCCATGAAAGGCCAAATAAGACGGGAGGTGAGGAGAGAAAAGGTTAGCCTGGAGTTCAGACTGATTCGCTATACAGTCGTCTTTTTCCTCACTTGAGTTTTTGTGCATGTATAGTTCCCATCGTATCGTATCAGCGAGCGTGGCGCTTAACCCTGAAACAAAAATCACACCTGTGTGAAGTGAGGCGTGCTCTTATCATCATACATCATCATCATACATCACATTCCGTGCTCAACCAATCAAATCATCACAAATGTCATTAACTTTTCTGCCCTCACATTTATCTTCAATATGTACTTTGCTCAGCCAATCAAATCATCGCTATGGGGTGATCAGCCAATATCACAAGCCAATGTTTGTGTTCATACAAACCCGGAAAGCCAGGCATAACAAACAACCCCTCAACAAACCAAAAAAAAAAAAGATCTGACAGATATACCTACAGGGAGTTTATCTTCTCAAGACCTGGTGAACCAAAGTGCCTTGTCGAAAGCTTCAATAAATATCTCCCGAATCCTACCAGATGCTACCACATTTTACCTTCATCCTCTCTCTGCTCCACAAGATTTCCTCAAACGGCGAGACATCTTGTTCCCCTGAGAGCCTATGGGTGACAACTTCCTTGGCAAAATTATGCCCGTCATCAGCCAGGAATGCTGGCTTGTCACATGAGCGTCGGGATGCAAAATTAACTTTTTATATCACCAGCCAAATGTATGGTAGCTGAAAGATCTATGTATGCATAATAACATTATGACATAAAGTGAGGGTCTAAATAAAGATAAATTAAATTCATTAATCATTTAAACGCTTTAAAGAACTCATTTGTTGTACGTCAAATATCAAACACATCAGATGTTACAAGTGCCTTTTGAAAAAATCAGGTAGTACGAGGTCCATGTGTGCAAATATAACAGTCCCTCTGTCAATCACACTTGATTGGCGGGCGGCGGTTGCTCAGGGGTAGAGTGGCTGTGTGGATGGTAACCGCAAGGTTGCCAATTCGAACCCGGGCTCCCCCAGAGTTAGTGTCGAAGTGTCCTTGAGCAAGACACTGAACCCCTAATTGTGTTTATCTATTATTTAAATGGATTATGCTGTAATATTCGTGAAATGCAGAATTATACGTTTCTTAAATATAAAGAGAGCTGGGCTGTTGACTTATGGTACAAACCAAAACTAAGAACATACAGTCTTAGTAGATTAATTGGTACCCCTGAGGAGGACAGAATGTGTTTATTGTGTGATTTGGAAGACATTTTTTGTTTTACTGTCCACTATGATGAATTAAGACATATTTTGTAAAATGTCAAGTATTTGTGTTTAGCTTTTTTGGTTAGATGATTATGCTTTAGCAAATTTCCTACATAGGGCATGGGAAAAAAGGTAGAATGTTTTGTTTGCTTGAAATGGAGTTTGAAAAACTGAGCTTATTTTATTTTATGCATGTGATTTATATGTTGTGTCCTATAAGTCCATGTGGGCTGGGCACCTGTGGTGCATGACACAAAAATAAAGTATCTATCTATCTATCTATCTATCTATCTATCTATCTATCTATCTATCTATCTATCTATCTATCTATCTATCTATCTATCTATCTATCTATCTATCTATCTATCTATCTATCTATCTATCTATCTATCTATCTCTCAACATGTCATGCAAACTTTAATGCATTTTAACATTAACGCCATAGCACATTGAATTAGTTTAGAGGTATGCAACATTGAATTCCAGTTTACTTCAGAGTCTGGCATTACTCAAATGTTTAAACTGAATGTTTAGCGATTGTGTAGGGGAGAGCTATAGTTAAACCGACTGCCTTGATGAGGGAATGAGGTGTGATTGGTGTGTAGGAAAGCGTGGCTGATTGATAGCAATCAGCAGACAGCTGATTACAGTTGAGCTTTTGCGACTCCCGTGCCCTGCAGCATGAAGTAATGATATGCTTCATTTTCCTTCCATGTAATGAAACATTGCAATGAATGCAGGATACAGAGAAGTCATGTGCCCCAGCTGTAATCAGCTGACCGCTTGCTGATTCAATCAGTGTTTCTAATCAGTCATCCTCTAATCTCTGACCAGTCTCATAACAAGGTGGTCAATTTAAATGTGATGACTCACCTGAGATACAGTCCCTAACAATAATGTGACTAATGTGTTTTGTGAAGTCCCCTCCAAACCCACATTGCCTCATAAATGTTAAATGGTCCTTTTACAGTATATACTGTAGCGCCTTTATCCAAGGCACCCATTCACATTCACACACCGATGCCGGAGTAAACCATGCAAGGCACCAGCCTGCACATTGGGAGCAATTAGGGGTGCAGAGCTCAAGGACACTTCGACACTAACTCTGGGGGAGCCCGGGTTCTAACATCCGGTCACTCTACCCCTGAGCCACTGTCAGTGCATGCTTGACGTGTCAGAATGTCATGCCCGTCTTCAAAGCCTCCCAGACGATTCCATTATTGGAATGACGTTTGATTTGGCACTAGCTACCAGTATTTCATACAATCATGACGAGACATTATCTATAATGGCATAAATGGTGCTCCTCTCTCGTCTGGACTCTGTTCAGAAAGTGCCAAAAATGATTTCACTCTGACGTTGGTGGTCGGTGTGTGTGTGTGTGTGTGTGTGTGCGTGCGTGCGTGTGTGCACACGTGCGCATTGACGCCTAAGGTGTGTCTGTGCGTGCGTGTGTGCGTGTGCGACTGTGAGCGCATTGACGTCCAAGTGTCTGTGAGCTGAATATTGTGTGTTGTATGATTTATGTGTGCGTGAGTGCATGCATGTTCAGTTCTGGCAGTGTGTATGTGAGCATGTGGTTTAGTTACTGTGGTTTGGTTACATGGTTTTGTTATCTGTGTGCATCAGAGAGAGGGAGAGCTCTACTCTGTTGCCAAGTTGTACAGTAGCTGTCTCTCATGGATCTGCTGCTGGCACTTTTATCTGTCTTATGTCGGCGTTGCTGTCCCTCCGTTACCGTTCAAACAACGGAGGAACCGTTCAAATAGTGATTCACTTGTTCTGCAGTCATTACATTTCTAACATCAATAAGTCTGCCTAGTATCTAGAATAGATGACACCTCAACATTTTTAATTTCCCTCCAAATGAACAGGGACATCAAAATGAAGAATGCGGGAAAAGTGCAGGGTTGCCTTGTTTCCTCTATATGGATCGATTTGTGATTCATGTAAATCTAAAGTAATTAGCTTTTTAAAGCTGTAGCAGGTCAGATGAATGCATCTACCAGGGGGATAGGTTATCGCCACACAGCAAAGGCTTCACTGCGTTTTAGCCCTTGCCACCCACCCCGGTGCTCTTTGGAGACAAATGACTCCCAGAGTCCCAGTCACTTGGTCTCAAGCTATCGCAGTGTGAGTGCAGGGTCAGACACTTTGGACTTAGTTTTAATGAAGGCCCCCAGGGGACTGTTGGCTGGGAAAAGCTCCTTGTCCTCGGGCATGCAGCCATGCAGGCAGCATCAGGGCACAGGGCCCGGTGAGACTGGTGTCAGCCTGAGAGAGGCAACGTACTGGAATTAATGCTTAATTGTCATCGAGTCTGTTAGTCTCTCTGTCTGTCTGTCTGTCTGTCTGCCATACTTTTCACTGTTCTCAAGAGTGTCTTGCTTCTCTCTGTCACCATTGTGGATAACTTTGCTCTACTGAACACATCTTCTAGTTGTTATGTTGTCAGTTTTCTGATAAAAGTCAGTGTAGATCAAAGATTCATGCATAGTGAATGCCTGCAGTAGAATGCGTAAATGATCTTCTAAATCCATTTCCATGACTATAGACACTATATCACTATAGATTGCATACTGTAACTAAAGCAGGCAGAACATCATGAGCGGCCAATCAGGAGAGATTACCTATATTCATCAGCTCTATAGTGTTCCAGATCCAATTTTGTCTGCTGATTTCTTTGGGTCATCACTTCCCTTTTCACTTGCTTAATTATTTCGCTGACCGCTAGGTGGTAGCATAAGCACAGCTCAGCCCTTGCCAGCCATTGACTCCCCATTGTAACGATCCTAACAGGTGGGGGCTGTTATGACTTGAGGAGTGATCATTAGCATTAGCGCAACCACCTTACCTCTCGGTAAGGGCCGGGGTACATGTCCGGAGCGATGCGAGACAAAGTCACAAATTAAATCGCCATGGACAGCGCTCGAAGCTTTAGAGATACAGGGCTTTGAAAATCATGTTATAATGGAGGCTCAATGGAGCTGGATGGAAAAAACCCATAGCTGGTGGGGACGGAGGTGTTGCATAGCAACCGGAGTAATGCTAAAAAGTAAATTGACGGTCGCCGCTTTCATATAGAGTATACGGTTGTCTACAGGGGCGGAACCACCGGGGGGGAGGGGGGGGGTGTCGTTCCACCCATGCTCGTGACTCCAGGGGCCCGGGGCTGTCAGATGATCCATCGACGACCACACAGCGTTACACAGTCACTCACGACAGATACCCATTCAAAGCCTTATCTCTCAGCCGTGCTACAAATCTATCTGTTGACTAATCATTACAAGTATAGCTCTTATTTTGAAGAGGAAGTCTGTTTCGATTGTATGCCTACAATGACAGTATAACATGACAGCCAGTTGTGTTTCAGAATTCAGATCATGATGCCGTAAACATTAGAAGTGGTGGTGGATTAAACACATGCTTTTAGCCAAAGTGTATATATTTACCATATGAAAGCTATGCTGCGCATCTTTGACTTAAACAATGTAGGCTACACACTTTGGAATATACGTTAAACATGGTGGACTTCCACTATGGATCCTCTACGACGGCAACAGCCAGCATTTAGTCATTCCTTAATTGTAAAAGTATCACACTGGTAAAATCAGCAGCAGCGCAGCTGCCCAAAACATTAACAGGCAGGCAAGCTACAGTACAGTACTGTTACTCACTGTCACTGCCTGCAAGGATGTACTTTAATAGTTGGTGCCATATAACATTTTAGTTCAGAAGTGGGTCCACCGTGCACTGTAGTGCAGGGACTTTAACCTGCGATCTCCGCGGGTATCTAGTGGTTGCACACATGCAGCAAGCATATTTTAAAAAATGGTATTGTCTGACACCTTAATCAAGGTGAGAGAGCAACTTGATCTGCAGTTTCTATTTAATAAAGAGCTGGACAGACATGGAAACTCCAGTTACAGAACACTCGTCTATAGCAATGAATACTATCACAAATAGAGCCATTTGAAGGTGAGTCTTTTCAGACGTCAACTAGCCGACATCCACTTCCAAAGCGGGAGTTCACAACTGCGATATGAGTGTTTGTCAAATTCTGTCACATTATGGTTGTTGTACATGACAGCAATAATACAGCAGAACGAGGCTTGTAACTCAAGACACCATCAAACAGTCCTAATCTCCGAGGCTATTGTTAGATATAAATTGATACCTAGATGAATACTGTAATAGTTTTAAAGGACTGTATATAAATAACTTCGATATCTCAGCCAGAAAACCCAAATGCAGTGCTGTCTTTACCTTAAAAATGAGTGAATTGCCCTTTAAATCCTGAATGTACCACATACCATAAAAATAGAAAAATACCTTAAAAGTAATTTGAAGGCAGACGCAAATAACCTTAGGAGGAAGGTTTTTAGGTTTTACAATGTTTTAGTAGGTAATAAATTCAATTACAGAGAAATGTATTGGAATTCAGAGTACAATTACATTACATCAATATAATTTAGAGTAAATAGTCGCAAGTGCTGAATTCTCCTCTTCACAGCATTGTTCCTGGCTTAATACTGCATATGACGTCAGTTTGTTGAACTCCATTCATTGGTTTGAAGATAGTTCATCCACTTCCAAAGGGGGAGTTCACAACTGCGATATGAGTGTTTGTCAAATTCAGTCACATTATGGTTGTTGTACCATTGTTGCTCCCTGACTCTCACTCTGAGTGGCTTTCTCACTAGGCACCACGGTCAAATACATGTAGGCTAATATCACAACAGGGCTACAGTATGGTGAATTTGTGGCTGCAGGCAGGCAGTATGGAGACTTCAATAAGATATTAAATCTGAACCTGGCATCAGGAAATCCATAATATAAATATGATAAAATAATATAAAGGATAATCTAGGACCGAGATGATTAGGCACGTGGATGGTGACATGACATTAATGGATAAGATGAACAACCCTCTGTAAACAGCCAGTAGGCTATAGGGATAAAATGATAAAAAGGGCAAGATGACAAAATAAGAATGAGCTAAGATGGAACACGGTCTGGGCCAAAGTTCTATCTGTGCTGCTGACCAACAGAATATGGTAAAGTGACCAACTGGCCATTAGTTTGTATATTATATAAAAGGTATTATCATATTAATTTATCATTGTTAAGTTCACTCTGTATATCCACCAGCATAATATCATGATGATGCCATTACAAAACATGGGCTACATGGAAGAAACGTGTTTCATAAAACGAAATGAACTGCTAGAAGGTCCTAAATTAACTTAATTAAGCAGTCACCGTCTCTGCCTCATGTTATTCTTTCTTATATATCGACTACTATACAATCAAATAAATCTATACAAGAAATGTTCAGATTTCAGAGAGGGAGGAAAATACTAAATGAACTGTTAACTACATTAACATATTTCGCAGGGGCGAGTTGGTATAGTAGGTATTCAGCTAGTCTACAGCTATACTGTGGTCCTTAAGCATGAAGTTTTAACTGTGTCCTATTGATGCATAACCATATCCGTGCATGTACAATTCCAGTAATCCAATGCAGATACTTTCAAGTGTTATTTGCTGCGTTGATGCTCCTAGCCCGAAGCAACAATCCAACCTAATCTGTAGGATAATTAATGATGGCACTTTGATGTCTTGTCATGATTGTTAGGAATCCCCTAACTGCCTGCTAGCTGCATGTGGAACTGCCGGGAGCTGGTGTTGAAGCTGCAGTTGTTATTACTGCCATATATTATTCAAGTAATCTCATACAACTGTATTGATCCCACAGGGGGCGTACAGTCTTATATAAGAGACGATGGGCTATGCAGTACATCCGTCTGTCTGTATTTTGTGTGGTGTCAGGGGGATGGATGGCGGTGCAGAAAGTTGTACAATGTCACATAATATAGGCTCTGTGCATAACTGTTAGTTCTGGGGCTTCCTGGCGGCGGCATACTGTACATGTGAGTGTCCCACAGCGTCGCTTGATTGGTGTGACAGCAGCTTAACTACTTAAACTCTAAATACCTAGTTGACCGGTGTACCCCAGGTCCCTATTGGTCTGCTGGTATATCCCTGCACACTAAGTCTCTGTACCGAAAATTTCCGATCTACAAACTCACAGCGTGTCCCCATATGAGAGAGAGAGAGAGAGAGAGAGAGAGTGAGGGACTGAGAGAGGGGGGGGGGGGGGGTAGTGTGAGAGAGACAAGAAAACTGATAAATCACTTCTCCCCTTTTCTACTTTTCATAAACAATGACCTTGATAGACTTTTAGCTAAAATGGGGATGTCCATACAGCACACACACACACACACGCATGCATGCATGCACGCACTATGCTAGGGAGGACATCAACATTTTAGGATGTCATTTTTTATAAAAGCCATTTTAGGCAATTATATAGGAAAATTTGCAAAGAAATTAAAATATGAAAAGGCTACTACTGTGGAAGGGTTATCATATATTAATTTACTTATATTGGCCAAACAATTTAATAGTTTGGTTTTGCCCACTCAATTCATAATTAACGTTCCAATTTTGGAGCTCTGGCTCATGGACTAAGAACCGGGCCGGTTCAACCCTGGTGGAAAAAAGGCCAAAGTGTCACACTGTGATATGTTTGTAAATCTGCTATTTTCGCCAAAAACTGTTTCTCTTATTCTGACACAATGTCTGTTTCTCAAATACTACTGGATGATAATTGGGGAGAAATGTGCACGCACGCACGCACAAAAAGAGACAGGGGACATAGCCTTCGGTTTGAGCTGATTATAACAAATAAACAAATAATTTGGTCTCACTGGGCTTGTGTTGAAGGGGAAATCAGTTCCCGCTGGTGCACTGCATCTAATGGACATGTTTCATAACAAATGCCTGGCATTGAATGTGGTGCCAGAACTTAGAAGGGAGAGGAGGAGAGTACATCAACAGTGCCCATGACAGATTTCTAATGGATCCAGGGTCACGGGGACCTTGCATTGTGATCTATAATCCATAATGGCCTCTGGTGCTGTTAAGTTAGCAATGATAACAATTCATCATATAACCTGCATACCTACTGTACTACTAGGACATGGTGGCATAACGTTTGTTAACCATTCATTGTGGATTAAAGATGGTGTAAATCATGTCATAGAATATCGCTGTCTCTCCATATCTTTAGCAGAAAATACATCGTCAAGGTGTGATGTTTAATGTTATCTTATCCTATCAGGAGGGAGAAGTCTTACAGGATAAACTACCGGTAGTTAATTTGGTGATGAAACAAATATGAAAAGATCAAATTTGGAAACGTGGAACACTAACATTTACGTGATCTTTTCAGAATAGAAAAAAAGAACTCATCGTTGGCTTCTGCGCTCTTTCTCCTACGGATCGTGACATTGGTTGATCTGCTGTTAATTCCTTCTTCTTCTTTTCTTCACTAACAAAGGTCTACCCATCTCTCCAGCTTTTTAATAAACAAAAGATTCATCTTCATGTCAGGATACCAGATTACAGACAGGTTCCCCAGCTGTGTAGAGAGAGCCTATTAACCTCCCTCGGAGGTGAGCTCAATACCTTATTCGCTCGGCACAAGGTAATCAGCCCCAACCAGCCTCAGGTGGCCCACTAAACAACTTGTAGTCTGCTGGCCCTGATGACAGGGCCAGGGGACACAGCAGCTATGAGGGCTGCGGAAAAGGACCTAAATCAACAGCTAAGGGAATCCAGAAGGCAGCATAAAGAGTGTGCAGAGCAGCAGTTAGCTAACTCCAACATCAAGAGACTATATGTGACATTCTTCATGCGCTTTGAGACTGATACTGTCAAAGAGTGCTGTGATGTATTAAATGATGTCGGGATAACAATAGACTCAGGTTCTGTATATAATAGGTACACTCCTTAACACCATCGGGGCCCGCGTGGCGTACAGTAAATCACCGTCAAGTTCAAGAGCACGGTCATGTGCCCGAGACGGAGATTGATAATCTCCGTCAAATCAGTGCTATGAAAACTGATCGCTCTACAGCCTAGAGGCGCTTGCTGACGATGGGCACGTTTTATTAATGGATTAAAATAGGCCCCTCGAGGTGTTAACAGAGTCCTTGCAGAGGGCAGACAGGGTAAGGGTCGAAGGTTATGAGGTGAGGATGTTCTTCTCCTTTTTGCACTAGGTATGTTGGTGTGTGGTATTTAAATGTTGTACCAGTCACTGTGTACCTTTATTGTCTTGTATTGTGTATTGTATTGTATTGTATTGTATCTGTATGCTGCAGGGCGGGTCCTTGGGGTCCGAGACAAATTTCTCCTTCGCGAGACAAAAATAAAGAAACCTTGAACCTGGATGACATCCAAGGCTGTGTCCTCGGAGCATGTGCAGATCTCTTATAGTGGATATTGCCACCCAGTGAGGGGTCTTGCCTCTGTTTAACTTCACAGAGCATCACAGCTGCCGCTGCGTGTGCACATGGGCACAAGTTCAAAGTTGCATACGGTATTCAGTCTGCTCTCATGGATAGGCGAGTTTACGAGAGTGTGTATCTGTGTGCATAAGAGAGCTGCAGTTTGCTTTCTTTTGAAGTGTTCACACATGCAGGGCTCCAGACTAATGCTGCGTTCACACGGGCAGATGCAAAGCTACAGTTTAGCATTCACTGTCAATGGAAGCCAGCGACATGAAGAGGCAAAGAAGATGCATTCGACGTTTGAGGCTGCTGCAAAAAGCTACAGCTACAAATTACATTGTGTACGTAGGTGTTGTATCTTTTGCATCGGCGTTTGTGAGCGCAGCATAAGATTTTTTACAAGCTGGTGTGCCACTTTTTTTCATTTAGGTCACTTAGGTGCACCATGCAGTCCCATTATTCTGAAACTTCCAATAGCCTGAAAAATGTCCCAATGGTCCAAAATCCCATTAGTCCCACAGACTGTTATATCCCCCAAACAAATGCCCATTGCTCCACACTCTGGAGTTCTTGGAGTTCCGTGATTGCAGCCTATACCCTGCCCATGGTGCACAATCAGCAGGGGATTGGGACATTATTTATGGTTAGGTCTAAGCTTTGTCATCTTTTCCTCTTATTGTATTTTGACTGCACACATGAATATACAGTTTACAAAATGCCTTAGATTCTTTGCTTTTAGTCTGCAAACTGTCAAGGTTTTAAAAAATATGTTAACGTCACAAAATACACACTGCGACACGTACAGTTAAATCCCCAAGCATGAGGCAGACCTCTCTGTGATCTCCGTTGTCAAGCCTTGGCAGCATGATTATTACAAAGTAGCCCACTAGTCCTTGTGAATGGGAGGTATAATAACGTTTAAAGCACTTGTAAGAATGTCATAACTGCATCACCAGAAAGATGAACTTTCTTGTATTTACCTCTTAAGTTGATATCCACCGATTATGGAGGCCTAATGGCTTCCATACAGTTAGAGATATTCATTGCCTTGCGAGAGCATACTCCATTGTGTGAAACTAAAATGAAAGTAATTTCCTGAATGGTCACACTCTGGAGCCGTTGGCCCTGGTATGTGCATGCAGAGCCTGAGAATAGAGCCACAAGCTTGTGTGTGTGTGTGTGTGTGTGTGTGTGCGTGTGCGTGTGCGCGTGTGCGTGTGCGTGTGTGTGTGTGTGTGTGTCTGTGTGTGTGTGTGTGTGTGTGTGTGTGCGCGCGTGCGCGTGTGTGTGTTAAACCGTGTGCATGTCGACTTGTCTTGTATGAGTGTTCAGTATCTGTACAACATTTGCGAGGGCTCAGTGGACGGTGAGTCATTTCCTGGAGGAGTGCGTTTTATGCATGGCCAGTGGTTAATCATCTGTCTGTTATCCCACCATCTGCTGTGTGTCTGTACTCACTGTGTGCTTCTGCAAGAGGGGACAGAAGATATCCAGAGAGAGAGATAGAGAGTGCAGCTGAGCAGTGGAGGAACATGAAAAGAAACAGAGACAGAGTAGTGTGTTTTATCTTTAGTCTTTATTAGGGGTGCAACTTGGTCTTATTTGTTTATAAAAATCACACCAGTGTGAAGTGAGCGGTGAAACTGTAGCGTGTGGGGGTCCGCGGGGGGTACCAGCAACACCGAGACCCCCAGGAAGGCGCCCAGGGGGGCAGCCCGGTTGCGGCGAGTCGCCCCGCGTCCAAAACGGTCGAGAAATGACAGTTCCCGAGCGGAAATCGAACCCAGGACCTTCTAGCTGTGAGGTGACAGCACTACCGACTGTGCCACCGTGCCCATACAGTTTTTAATCCAATGTTTGACCTACAGATCTCCTAATATCTGGATCATCCTGAGCTAGTGTGGGCTGATTGAGGTAGAGGTCTGTGCACATGAAGGTGCACGGCACCCTTCCAAAGACACAACTGTCACTAATTGTAATTGACAGGTTTTGTGAACATAGCTCCCACCACGGCATTCTGTGAGTTGGTATTTGAGCTGGGTTGAATGTTTTTTCCATGACTGTTTATGGAGCCGGTCAAAATGAGCCGTTTGTTTTGGCATGTCTGTTGTCAACATCATTGTTGATTGCCGTGCCATTGGAAATTGCACTGCCCAGGTACGCAAACCGGTTCACTGCATTGTGGAGGGAGTTGGCATTGCTGATGAATGGTGGGCACGTGTACTTTGGTTTTCATGAGGCTTTATGGTTAATCCATAAATCATATGGTTAATCCATAAATCTTATGGTTAAACCACAAGCCTCTGAGAAGTGTGAACTGCAATGCCCCCGTTATATGTGCTAGACAGGCAGACGGTAGAGTACGACAACTGTGGGTTGAAAATATAATTCCCCGTTTTTTTACCCGCTATAGAAACCTTCCGTTTTATCAGCCATTGCATCCTGAAGCACCAAGCTATACAATATGGTAAACAGAGTGGGCGTGAGCAGAGCACACATCACCCTCGCTGCACCCCCTAGTGAACGGGGGAAGATGTCTTTATTCGGATCCCCATGTGTGAAACAGTAACTGTTTGCAGTTCACCCTGCCCAGTTCATTAATAAATAAATACATTTGCCCATACCCGAGGTGGGGTTTTGACAAAGGACATACAGTAGGTATTCCTTTAAAGGTACATTAGGTGCTATATAATACCAAAAAGGGTGCTATATGATTGATTACTGAGTGACTTGTACTGCTATTTAATTACTGTAGCACAATGTGTTCAATATGTGTAATCAAGAAAAAACAATCACATTATTCAGCACGATCTTCTTTTCCTATTTCATGAATCATAAATGCCCCCCCCCCCCCTCTCTTTGTGCCAGATGAAAGCATGCCTTTATTTCCTCTCCAAATGCCCCAAACACATTTTAATTAACACATAAAACGGTACTTATCAGTAAAAAAGAAAAAAAAATATTGATTCATTTAAAATATGGACCTGCATTGCCTGAAGAAGGACCGAAAGCTTGCATTAAAACTCGGATATCTGCTGCTGTTATGTTCTGTAAAATCTGTACCCATTGAAAATGCTGCTAATGACACCTGGCAAGCTACGTACAAGCACCAGTTTCCCAGAGAGATGCTTGTAACCGAACATCTGTGTCCTTCCAACGTGTGAACTTTGTTCATAATCTACAGACACTCTGATATCATAACTCTGATATGTTACAGCTCCTTGCTTTATTTTCAAATGACAAAAATCAAGATGCGAGCCCTGTCACCAAACACACACAGTTAGTTAGGCTGGTGCATTTTTTATTATTTCTTGTGAATTTTAAAGTGACTTGAGTTTTAGCATTTTCCCCCCAATTGTTATGAACTATTCATTAGCCTACCACATTGCTGGTGTAAGAGCCCTTTGGATGAAACGGCATCCAGAATTGCACACGGTGACAGGACATTTGCATATCTCCGCTGTCGGGCAGACAGCGTTCATTTTGTAAATGAATGCCCTACTTGTCATACAGTGTTACATAAAAGTAGCAAACATAGTGTCGTGAGCTCGTAGGCTGTGAGAGAGCTTGTACGTGTCGTGAGCTTGTAGGCCTACTGTACATCTGCTATTAAAATAATAATAAAAATATTAATAATTTTAAGTGGTTTTGTGGGCATACAAGGTTTCCACCCGAAAAAAAAGTTCCATAGACAGTATACCGGGAAGAAGAAACTCTTCATGTTTCCATGTTGGCAGATGATGTTTTCGTGTCATACTACCAGGCTTGTGTTGTGTTGACCAGCAGGAGGTGACCTTTCGATCGTGAATCACAATGACGCACGCACACCTCTGCATCCCTTTGTGGTTCGATCCGTACAGGTGAAAAACGGATATGCAAAATTGTGACATCATGTTGCATAACAGACATGATTGAGATACCGGGTTCGTTGGCTGTATACTTTGAATAATACCAACTCAATGCGTGATAAGCTAAGGATTATATAATGAGGATGTGCCATTGTCATCACATAAGCATTCCATTTAGGCCGCACTATAGAGACAAGGACAAAGAAAGTCCTTGGGAATTATCTTTATTAATGTTCCAGACAGTTCGCCATTCAACAATATTATTTGTCACCATGGCCAGTGTTAACTACTGTTACGCTGTCTCCCAGTGCTAAACGACTGCTGTGTTCAGCAGTGTGTATAGTACCATAGTGTGAAGCTGTCATCCATTTGTCATTTCCGTTCACAAACTGTAAAATATTTGTAGACATTTCTTTCTACATCCGCCAAGGAGCAAGCTATAGGCTTTAACTAATTTGCTTTCCAGCTAGACTCATTTAATCGACAGACTATGGCACTATGCAGAGGATTTTGACAATATTGTGTGAGCCGACAAGTCTGTCTCGAGTAATCTCTCAAAACAGATTCTGCAGTTAGATTATGCTGTTATAGCAGTGCCTTAAACATGCCATGTTGATAGGGGAGGAGGCAAACCAAGTTACTGTTACTGTAAAAACGGAGGTCTCAACCTGGGGGTCGGGAGGGGGGGGGGGGCAAATTAATAAAAAAACAAGCCCAAATTGATGAAATCAATTAATTACCAGCTGCATTATTCGTTCCAATTTCTTCTCTGTATCGTTCCAATTTCTTCTCTGTATCGTTCCAATAGCACGCATGCGCACACCACTCGTGCAGGCAGCAGAAAATTATCTCCAGTGTCTACTACCCGGTCGGATATAGAGCAAGCTCCTATTGACCAGCTTGCAGCTGTTAAAAACAACATACCGTAGTACTGCATGGATAAACTTTCCTTTATATCTGAAGCTAGATTATATCTGGCTTCAGTATTTATTTATGATGTATTTTCTCTATTATTAAGGTTATTGTAGAGGTCAATATTTATGTATTGGTGGTGGAGGGGGGTCGCGAGACATGGCCAAAGCATTTTCTAAGCTCTAATCATTGTACTTCATCAAGAATGTGCATTGGTGGTCCCTTATTGGCCAATTCTCTGTTCATTTTCAATGGCATTTTTGTTCAAACACAAACTTTAAAGCTGTATATAGGAGGGGCTAGCACTAAACAAAAAAAATCAGTGAGGGGTGCTCTTATCATTGTACATCATCATACATCATCTCATTCTGGCCAATCACAATTTGCGCCCTCACCGTCGTCATCAAGGTTTGTGTTACACAATGTTTGTGTTGTGTTTGGACAAAATGTGGGTTACATACACCAAAAGCTATCGCCCCTCAAAAACTACTAGCCAAGGCCAATATATCACCCCAAGGGACCAGTGTTCAATGTTTTGAAATTGAATAGCCAAAATATACGGCCAAAGTTAATTTAAGTTTTGCAATAATAATAATCTCATACAAAGTAGCCTTTATCTAAAGTTTTCAAATAATTGTAGTGGAGTAAAAGTACAGTACACTAATTTGCCTCTGAGATGTACATTAGTGGAGTAGAAGTAAAAATATTCAATTTGATATACTCCAGTAAAGAATACCTCAAAATGATGCTTAAATATGCTACCATACTTGAGTTAATAGTTACTATCCTTCACTGCCCCAAGGGATCTGTGTTAAATCATACTGTGGCTGCGGCAGATTGACTGCTGTGGTAGACTGAGTCATCTACAGTGGAATATTTTTGCAGTGTTACTGAAACAGACATTACTGAAGGACAATATAGACATTGACATGTGTGGGCAACTAAAAGGATATAGTGCAGCTAATATGGAGGGATGATGTTAGACAGGGCTTACTGTAGGCTTATCTGTACACTGTACACACTCAGAACAGGTCTTCTGTTCACATTCATATTCTAAATGGTGCACTGCCACTGCCATCTGTGCCCTAATAGCCGATCCACAAGATCATAATGGCTCGCATCGCAAGGTGTTGTGAGCTTGCCATTTTCATTTATTTTTTATTATTACCTTATTATTTTTAATAAGATAAAAGGGCACGGTTGATGTACACGGATCACTGAGTCCCAAAAGGAAACATAATACAATAAACAATTTCCTTGATTTGTGCGATTTCATTTTTGGCACAGACCGTGTTGAGACACAGACCGTGTTGCATTTTTGAGCATCAGCTCTTTCAAAGTGCAGTGGTGTCATGGTGATTTTTTTTACTGGTACCATGGGACGCCATGCACACGCATGCACGTGCACGCGCACAGAACGGCTGCATAGCCTAAGCCTATTGTTAAATAGTGTATGAGAGTTTTAGAGACACAAACGCAAAAGTACACTTAAAATAGTCAGACAAACATATTTACTGCACAAAGCTAAGGCAAAAAAAAGGCATTCTTCTTGTGTGCTGAACACCACACAGCAGCAGTATAGCCTACTCCAGGCAAAACAGTCAACCAAACGTTCACAGGGGAGCTAAGCTGTAGGGGAACTAGCCTTTACCCAAATAACGACTAGGAATAGTATCTAAACACACACACGCACTGAAGCACACAGCATGCAAGAAACAAAGGCGACACCGTGAAAAGAGGTGCTCGTATTCGCAACACAGCAAACCTTTAACCTTGGTCGTGGGCTACAGTGAGATCCTACTCGCCGCCAGCCACACGGCCGGTTGGCTGATACACCAATACAGGCTCCCCTTGGCGTCCGGATAGCAGCAGCACTCGCCACAGTGTGGGGGTAAAACAAACAAGCATCAAATTTGTAGAAGTAAAAACAGCTCAATTAACAGAAACAGAAATGGCTTGAACAAAAAGAAACAATAAACTCAAACTAAACTAAACGGCAGTGGTGATTACTAAGGAAGTGGAGATGGAGACAAACAACCATTTAGTACAATATAGCAAAATACATCAACCAAATCAGAACACCAAATTGTTTACATAATACTTCAAGTGTCTGTTCTTTCATATTATCCCTCTCGGCACATGGACTCGTCACTTCAGGACTCGAGACAAATGACCTAAACCTGGGTAGTAACAAAAATGATTAAAATACTGCATATACAATGCTCAAAAACAACATCATGCATCATGTTACTCACCCAGTCATTGAAAAGATAAAACCCAGAACAAATGAGGCTCAGGTCGGAAGACCCACAGCCAGGCCAGCAACACCCAGAGCCTATGTTTGGTAGACTGACTGAAGGGCCTTTAAATACTCACTCTGAGCCCCTGAGGCTCAAACTCTGCCTGGCTACAATAGGTATAAACAATAGTATTTAATAGTATAATACAGTAGCAAAGCAGTCTACAGTCCTCAGAAATCTGTCGGGGGAAAAATAGGAGGTTTTCGGCACCAGTCTGTTCTGCTTTTAAACCAAAATCGGTAAACCAAGAGGATATGTTCTATTGTTCTTGTTCCTGTCTGCTTCTGTGATTTGTGTCCTGTAATGTACCTTGTGTAATGTATTGTGTATGTCCTGTACTGTATCTTGAACGGTGACGTCATGGACGCAAAGCAAATTTCAGTGAAAGCTGACAATAAAGTTGTATCGTATCGTATCGTAAATGCAAAACGCTGATGTTGCCTGTCTGGACCCTCAAAACTTTAGTGAAGATGGGCTCCCTGAGAAACAAGCAACTTCATTACTGTAGGTGTGATGACTACAGTACAGGTGTCACATCTAAATGTACTGAGCTGTTGGAAAGACAGACATTGTTGTCACGTGCACGAGCATGACATTTTAGTGACTTAGTTTTAATTGTGACGGACGATTTAATTGTATTTACTTTGGCATGGAACACTGGAATATATTAATCAAATTTTCATTTATGTTTGGCTTTTAGGCTTCGTAAACAAACATTGCACAGGACAGACAATGACAAATGACATAGGCCTATAAAGTATACCAAGAAATTACTGACGGGACAAATAGGCCCATTTCTCAGAAATAAAAGTAAGATTAATATCTGAAGGCTTTTGAGAACGAGGCGATGTCCGTATTTAACCATCTCTTGGTCCATGACAGTATGTGTGTTTGTGGCAGTGTGCGTGCTGTATGCGTTCTTTGTCCATCAGCATGTTGTGTGTGTGTGTGTGTGTGTGCATGTGTGCGTGCGTGCGTGCGTGCGTGCGGCTGTTGCATTTCAGTTCTGTTTCACCGAGGATAGAGTGTTTAAGTCGTCAAGCTCCAATTGCTAGCGTGATGAGGTGGCTTTACCTGCTACTGGGTTGAATGCCTTGCTCCTTCTCATCCGGTATGTCTGAACTTTACCCCGGGCTATCATTAACCGCCACAGAGAGAGAGAGAGAGAGAGAGAGAGAGATACAGGTTCAGCTGAGGACAATGCACTGATGAATTCCCACATGCATTCATTAGTGCGCACAATTGCCATTTGCATGTTTGGGATTTAGCCAAGAGAGAGACAGAGAGAGAGTGGTGACATAGTGAATATTTAATGTGGTACTAAAGGATGGATGGAGTGTCTTATCTCTTTCACAAAGACGTGTGTGTGTGTGCGTGGGCGTGTGTGCACGCGGGACATATCATTATCAAAGTCATTAAGTCTCTGATTCCCCATTGTTGAAAGACATCAGACAATCACTCGCGCCGTAAAAATGTGCCCATGTAATATTTCCTTGTTCTCCTTTCACAGTGGGACACACATATGCTCGTCCTTTGTCCCACAGCCAGGATGGGCCCTCATGTTTTATGCTTCAAATCAAATGGCCCATATCGCATAACTTGAACAGAAAGCTACCCAGCTTTTATCACGAGACAAAACAGAAACAAGGCACTCTGGAATCTGTTCATTTGGTTAGATTTTTTTCCCCCCAATTAAGGGAGTCTGTAAAATGTGTTTAATTAGTCCCTCTTCTCTATACCGTGTTTTCTCCAGTATGTTGTCTGTTATTATTTATCTAACATTAGCGCTTCTCTTTCTCTCTCTCTCTCTCTCTCTCTCTCTCTGTGTTTTAGAGCCACTTCAGTGCTGTCTGTACCCTAATTGCGCCACTGGAGAAGTCTAGGAAAGTCGTTTGCTAATTTGCATTGCAAGTTGATTTGGCATATTAGTGTTTCCCGAGCTTGTTTTTCGTTTCCCTGATCATTCATATGCCTGATTGTCCAGAGGGAAGAAATTCTTCATTTGTAAAATAGATGAACATATATAATCAAAATGGACCCGGACTATAGAACAATAAAAATTGAATGGATGCACCTGGGACGTATCTGTCCAGGCCCCTCCTGCGTCTCACCAGGTCCAATCATGCTCTCACCAGGTGCAGCCAGGGCCTGTGCGTCGCCCCAGACTCCCAGCACCAGACACTTATTCAGGTTCTTGAGCCGCAATGGTTCCGCAGGCTCCACCGGGGCCAACGGTGGTGCTGCAGGCTCCGCTTGCGGCTTGAATGGCCCCCCTAAAGGGCTTACCGTGGGCTGTTGGGCCTCCTCCTCACGGAAGACACAGTCTGGGGCGCCAACCCATACAGCTCCCGGGAGCCGAATACATTCCTGCAATTGCCTATTTCCTAACAGTCATTTGTGACATATTTACAGTCACCTAACTGTTCAATCGGATGCAATTAAACATGACAAATCGAACAGTTTAAATGCTGAAAACACGCATGCACGCACGCACTCACGCACGCACGCACACACACACACACACAGCAACTCAAGCACTAATTGACAATGCCGCAGTAGCAAACCAACACACTGTATTTGCGTTGAGCTTCCCCCGGAGGAATCTCTGACAATTTAAAGTAGCTGGGTGTTGTGCATCAGTGGATCTCACAGGCAGGTATCCGTGGTGATGTTAATTATTTCCGTTTCACTGCGTCTCTCTCCAAACACTACCAACACCTCCCCCACTTTAATGTCGTAAAACTGCTATTGTGTCTCTCAATTTTGTCAATAGGTGGAATTAGTTATTTGCGGCCATGCATGAGAACTAAATGCAAGTTGTTCGATTTATACCGCTACACCACAGTGTCATGACAGTGTTCGAGTTATGCCGGTGGACACATTTTGACACTAGTGTTGCTTTTCTGTACCGAACATTCTCAGAAAAACGCAGCTCTACAAGCTCACAACGGCCCGGGTCCCAACAGTACAGAGGAAGATGGTTTCAATCAGAGGATTTCTTTAAAGCACTGCACTTTGCTTTGATCTGGTTGACTGCAATATAAAACATAAATGATTTTAGCCTACGGTCACATATGAATCATAAGCACTTTTATTCAAATCATTGCAAGTACTTTCTATATTGGGGAGACTTGTTTTGATGAAGTAGCAGCATGTGTTCATGTTGTGAATGTGAACTTACCGACACTGAAGCAAAGATGGCCAAGAATCGGCGGAGGTGTTATTTAGATTTGTCAGGAATTGGACAGGGGGTGTGCTGTTTTGATTAGTAGAAAATTGACTAGGGGCCCATTTGATTGGCAAAAGGCCAGAGACCAGTAGACAAGAGAGGGAGCCATTTAATTGGCAAGCAATGGAGAGGGAGAGCCTTGTGAGTTGTGAGAAATAGACCAAAATTATTACACGATCATGTCAGGGGTTTACTACGAGGGCTTGTGTTAAGTGTTGCATTCTATTGGGTTGGGTCACGCAGAGTGTTGTAAACTCTAATTGGACCCTCGTCTGGTTCTGGCAGACCGGTAGTGTGTGTGGAGGCTGGGTGGTGTGTGACAATCCAGTTGAATTATTCCTTTGGTACGACGACTGCGGCGGCGGGCCCGGGAGAACACATAACGGGACACGAGACAGTATCACGCTAAAGGTTCACACAGTTTATTACACACATACAGGAAATATATAGAGCTGGGTCCTAATGACGTGACAGCAACACTTGAGACATAATAACCGCTAACTGCAGCAAGGCTGACCTTGCTGCCTGTCTGAGATGTCTCTCGTAGCTAACCATAAAGTATGCTACAGTTCAGGCAGTACACAATACATATCAAGTACACGAGCATGGCTGACACAGATAGACTCCACTTGGGCATGCCTGACAAGGAACTCCATATGGGAATAAAAGGGACACATACATTATACATAATATCTGGGTGGGGCATGCATTTCCAACTTGCATCGTTCCAAACTTCCAAGTAGGCCAGTGCACAACGGGCACCGCTGTAGAGGCTCCAATGCATAATATCTGGGCGGGGCATGCATTTCCAACTTGCATCGTTCCAAGTAGGCCAGTGCCCAACGCCGCTGTAGAGGCCCCACGGGCACCGCTAGTAGTTAAAAAGAGGGAACAGAGAGAGAGAGAGGGAGAGAGAGAGAGAGAGAGAGAGAGAGCACGGCATGCCACCATCATACTCTTCAGTTAATCCCTCTTATCTAAAATATCTATAATAATCTCAGTCTGTCTTGTTCATCTCTACAGCATGTGGCCTCTGTAGGCCAATGAAAGTAGATGGTTCTAAAGTGTTACCTTATCTAAGGCCCATAACCATTTTCCAATCTTATCCATCACAATGGATATTTTTAAGACCACGGGAGGAGTGTGGTAAGGCAGGGATACTGTACATAATCATGATAATAATTATTTATCAAAACTGTGTCGCAAAGGACCATGACCACTTAAACCACCCTACTTAAATGAGTGATTCCCCCAAATTGATAGTGTTAAATGTTTACATGATTTACACAAAATCTTTCAAAAATCTGCAATTAAGGCGTCATGGCACCTTAGGGTGCCGCGGCGCCCCCTTTGAGAAGAAACCCTGCACTATAGCGTTACAAGTTAACTAGTCTTCACAATACCATGTGAATAACAGGGATTGTGTGCCGTCCGCGGGGACAGTGTCTGATAGTGCCCCAGGGCTGTTCTACAGGATCTGGAGCTACATCACCGACACGGTGAGGGTAACCTAAGCTCGCTGTTAAGATAACACGTGTATCAGAGTGGCACTTATCAGTCAGTGTTGGATCTACTGCCCGACCCTGACCTTGGAATGGAAGCATTTTTATCTGTGCAATTCCAGGCTTTGGGGTTTATAGTGGTGCACTATATGAGGGTGCACGTGTGCCTCACGTACTTTGTGGCTCTGACGTCGCACACGCATTGGAAGTTGTGTGCACATGCTTGCATGTGCACACACAGACATACTGATGGGTGAGCACACATGAGCAGTTATGTACACACACGTGTGGCTATGCTTGCTAAGTAGTTGACTGGCTGACGCACGCGCACACACACACACACACACACACACACACACACACACCACACACCACACACACACACCTTGGTATATTTAAATATAAAATATTTTATTGTGTGCACAGGAGACTATTTGCATTCCCCGTGCCGGCCTCCCTCTCTTCTCCCACTTCCTCATAGTGTGTCTCCCACTCTCCTCTCCAACCTCTCCCTCCCTTAATGTGGCCTGTTCCCGTCTTCCTCTCTCTCCCTCTGTGTCTCCCCTTCCATCTCATCATCCTTTTGTGAGGCTGTGGACTCGGTTAGATGGAAGATCTCAGTGGGTCTACGTATGTGGTTCGCATGGGCTCTACTTAAAGCCCTCATTAGGTGCAAGTCTATGGTTCTGGCTGGGTTTCTGATCGGTGATAGAGAATGTAATGGATAAACGTGTTAAGTTGATCTTTGTTTCAACCTCTGCACTTCTTCTTTCTCTCTCGCGACCCCCCCCCCCCCCTCAAGTCTCTGTCTAAGGAATCTTCCAGCGAGCAAGTATTTTTCCACCAGGTGTACTAAAATGTCCCTTTGCCTGTTGTTAACTTGTTGTTGTTCTCCCTCCCTACTTATCTGTCTTTGCTGCCTCCGTCTCTTCTCTCTCCTGCTGTATCGTTTGGTGGGATTGTAACCATGTATGTGTTTTGACTCAATTCCTCCTTGACACAAGACCTTGACACAGGCAGGTTCAGTCACACTGTCAAACTTTATTCTTAATAATTGGATATATGTAAGAGTAGATGAATTCAACAATGCCCAGAAACACCATGTCCCAAATAACAAAGGCTGCAATTAAGGGCGCAACAGTAAAAAAAAAAAAAGATTATTGATTTGAATACAAATAATCATTTTTCACAATTTGTCTTCCCTCGGAAACAATATTTTTTGACCAATCACAACACTCGTTTCAATCACAGAGAATGTAAACCGATTTGTAAACCTCAGCGTAATTTCCTTTGGCGGAACATCCGACAGTTAGGTCTTGCCCAGTGTGTCTCATGCCACGGGCAATATTTGGGTACTTTTGTTTACAGTTTCCTATGCTCATTCTTTAGCTCAAAAGCCAACAAAAGCCAATTACCGAAGGGTAGATGAGATCAATGTGTACTTTTGTCCTCGTAAAAGTAGGCAGTCAGGGCTTTCATTTGGTGATTAGTATGTATAGGAAATTATTTGTGTTCATTTTTATAACTGCCTGTCAACGTCTGACATAAAATGGCCCCTAGCTTGGCTTTCTGTTCAAGAAGTGTATGTTACTACAAAAGCAGGTTTTACATAAAGGTAAATATCTCCAGAATGGAGTGGACAAAATTGAGGTATGCGGTGTGCTTCTCGCTATAAGAGAACATTTGCTGTCGGCCTTGGAAAAGGTTGGTCGTCCAATGCTATCAGCGTAGCGTCAGGGCAATAATCGCTCGCACGCGTTGTGTTAAAAACTCACAAAAGCCTGAGTAGATGATAAAATGACCCCTTTCAAAGTGAAATATCCCTTTAACTGCAAAAATGCATTCAGTTAATCAACATAATAGAAATATCCAGTAGGGAAATTTAAACGGCAATCTGGGCACACAGATGACTAATTTGCTACCTTAGTAGTCTTAGTCCTCACAAAAGAAAGGCAGCTGGAAGAGACAGTGCACGTCACTCCAGGAGCCGTTCTTGTTGACGGCTCCACAATGGTGAGACCAAGGCAGCTCAGGGCCGTTGATGTCGTTGTTGTAACTCCAGTTGGTGTAGTTCACCACCCGATCACTGGTCCAGAACCAGAACCCAAAGACAGGACTCTGTCTCAGACCGAGCCACATCTGGCCGGTCACAAGATCTCTGGCGTTCAGCCACTGCTCCACAGCGATCTGGTCTTCAGGTCCGTCTATCCACAGCAGGTTGGTGTGGTGAGTCTTGCAGTACTCAAAGGCCTCTTCCCAGGTTCTCCGCTCACGGATCAGTTTGATTTTCACCAAGCCTGAAGTAGAGGGGGACACTAGTGAAATGGTGATACAGTACACACACGAGGATGAGACTGACACTGTAGATAAAGTACCTACTGTACAGCAGCATTTCACAGTCTTTATCATTTCATGGACTTCCCCCCCCCCCCCGTAGCTCTGAGAGTGTGCAAATGCGAGTCCATTTGTGGTAAAATTTGACTGAGGGACTGCCATTGGATTTTTCTTGAATTTTCATATGAAAGCAGGGAATCATAGCTTCAAATTGACATGTTGGTTGTTCAGTTTGACCTACCAGTTTTGGAGAGTATAATGTATTATAAAGTATAATGTCTTGCAGAAAACAGCGAGTTGAGAAAACAGGCTTAATTGGTTCACTTCTGTGGTCTCTAACATTACAGCTACATGTTTAAGCATTTTATTTCATATTTACATGTCGATTTCAGCTCTGACACTTATTTCAGACATGCTCTAGTATGGGAAGAGTCTGCCTATGCACTATTAACTGATTTTGGATAATAAATAAATCAATAAAAAATCTCCTCTGAAAAGCTGGAGGTTGCGTGATGGCAGGCTCTTAGTCAAATCTGGTCACATTTGGTTCCATTTGTACACTCTGAAAGTTACAGACCTGTAACGGTCCATTTGATTCACTAACTATCAATATTTTAGGTGGGGGCCGCCTGGAATGCCCTCAAGAACCACTGGGGAATCCTTGACCACATTTGAGAACCGCTGACCTACAGTGCAGTGTAGTAGCTGATAACTTGCCTGGCCTAGCAAGCCTGCTTTCTGGTCTAGAGGGGCTGGCGTGCAAGGAGCAACCACTGGAGAATATCGGTTCACCGATCTGAGCCCCCACCCCTGCCCCCCTCCTCCCCTCACCCTCTAGACCAGCTTTCTTGTCCTAGACCAGGAAATGTCTCTCGTTCCCCCAGCCGAACGCCAACGAAAATAAAAGCCTGGGTACAGAGGCTAGCTGATGACAAACTTTGCATACCTTTAGAACACACAACAGCCTGGAGGGTACCACAGATTTGTGGATAAGTGAAAAGTTTAGAGTCCATCAGAGTTATACAATTCGCATCATTGGAATAAGGTGGCGGTGCCCATTCTCTATACGTGGAGCATGCTCCGTCCTGCCACTCCCACTCGTCGTGCATCAGTCCGATCCAGAAGCTTCTATTGTTTCCCTTTTCCATCACTTCCTGGTTCTGTGTTTGGTTGCTGATGCTGACCAGGTCAGTGTGGTGACGCCTGCAGTACTTCCTGGCCTCACACCAGTCCTTCTCCACATCCACCAGGATGTAGTCGCTGGCTGCACAAGAACACAACAACTCACCCTTGGTTTATGATATTATAATCAAATTAAAACATGTTCAGGTGTAATGGCTGCTGGAAAGCTTGGCTGAAGTGCTGGAAACCTGGAAAACACACATTCCTGTGAAAAGTAGATGTTTTCCTTTTCGTGTTAAAGCTAAAACATTAAGTTTAAACCCTTAAATCAGAGTTTGATGACAAAAAAGGAGAGTAAAGTTACAGCAGTAGAATTAAAATTGTTATAATAAAAATAATGTTTACGACTTACACTTGTAGCACATGAAAGGTTTTTTGTCTGAACAGCTGAAGCCTGTCCATGTGTTGTTGTGAATGGCCTCACAGATCTGGCGTCCGTTTAATGGAACTACGGTGGAGACTCTGAACGCATAAGGGACACCGTCTGACCAAGTAGAGACATTATCCTGCCCACGATGAAGACCAAGCCAAACATTGTATATCTTAGGTCGCTTAAGTAGGCCTAGTGTCGTTATTACATTGGCTTCATCGTTGTCAAACACACTTGATATGTTAGATTGAGCATCCAGACATGTGTTGAGTGATTCTTCCCAGGTGGTCTTCTCCAACACATCAAACTGTCTTAGGTGACTTGATGTCACTGTGGCATGGAAAAATGCTGTAAAAAAGTGAATGGAAATGAATGACACATTTTACGTTTACGTAGCGTCCCTATTCTGGGGGCGAGGATTCTGGCGAAAATAGCCGATCTACAAGCTCACAACGTATCACAATGCAACATGTTCTGATCCTATATCGGGGGGGGAATGAACGGGCCTATAATATAGAACAATGCACAACATTCATTTTAAAGTATTAGGGTGACACGGTGACAGAAAAGGACATGGCGGCCACGTTCATTGAGTTCAATGGAAGTTCTATTTGGTTCCTCAAGCTATAGACCCCTGTAACACAATATTTGGATAGCAACAGCCAGCCCAGCATATAACTTGTCTTACATTATATTCAGTGGTGAAAAAGTACTCAAATGTCAAAGCTAAAGTATCAATACTGCAATATAGAACTACTCTGTTACAAGTAAAAGTCTGCATGCACATGCAGAAATATCGGTCTATGTCCTTACAGCATACAACCCAATCTTATCCGTATCAAATTCATATCATATCCACTTGTTAACCCATGTGACCAGCAGGGTTTCAGTGAAATGGGAGCCATGACTGACCAGCATTGTACTTGATGTATGATTTGATTTGGATGAAAGATGTAAAAATCATAAAATTACCATTACCATACATTAACCACTTCAGCCCCATATACATTTCAGCCATTTGGAAATGCTTGATCTACAAGCTCACAATGCGTTGCGATGCCACACATTGTGAGCTTGTAGATCTGCTATTTTGTATACATTTATATATTTATATAATATTATACATTTTGTACATTTGGAAAATGTGTGAAACGGGACAGTCTGCATAATGACTACTTTTGGTACTTTTAAGTACATTTTGATACCAAAACTTTTGTACCTTACTACTTTTTCCCTCCACTGCTTAAACCCAGGATATAACACGTATAACGAAACACTTGTCCATTTCCAATGTGGTCCTGCACATGCAACTGATGTGTACACACATTCTCTTACCTGTGCACAACACCAATGTCGCAAGGATCATTTCCATGGCAACGGCAAAGTCACTGAAGTGGCGGTGGGAATGATATGGAACGACCTCCAGAGTTGTCCTAGTGAATGGCCGATGTTCACAGCATGCTGCTGTGGAGCGGTCTACGAAAACAGCGAGGAAGAAAGACACAATGCATGAACCGTCTCGACCCTTTATCAACCTCTAGACATCAGTGTTTCTCAAAGGTTTTATAGCACAGTGAACAGAATCTCCAGTTGTACGCCGCTGTTATCTCTGAGAACCCAATACATCTACATCGTAAAAGACATCATTATAAACCCATTAAAACCGGGAAAGCATCTGTGTCATTTTAGAATTTAACCACATTAACTATACTTTGGGCTATTCAAAACTAGAAGATCTACCAGCACATACTGCGTCATGAAGCTTGTAGATATGCTATTTTTGAAAATGTTTCAAAATGTATGACAAATCTTTGAATATAGGTTTTTCTAGTGATTTTTTTAAAAACTCAAATATTTGCTTCTGGAGGTCCCTGGAACTAAATATAATATTTTTTACATGGCGGTCCGAGGCCAAATACATATATCATTTTGTGTGTGTGTGTGTGTGTGTGTGTGTGTGTGTGTGCGCGCGCGCGCCCTGTAGCTCCTCTCATGATGCTAATTGTTGGAAAGGCCTCAGTGCTCGTCTCTCTCCTCCTTCTGTCCTTGACTCCTTGTTACTCTCCCCTCTTTTCTTTCTCTTTCTCTCTGCTCCCCCTGTGATGTTATTTCCTCGCTGTCCTTCTTTCTACGTCCGAGCATAGACATGGTAACGCCCCGCCTGCCTCTGATTGGCCTACCGACACCGTCCGTCTTGCCTGTCCTCCGAGATGACTTTCATTTTTGTAGAAGAGGCAAACCAATATTGTTTGTACCGTTTGCTTTGATTGAATAATTGAGTGAACAACTGATTTTGGCTGTGTTCTAAGTTAAAGTGTTACTGTTGATTATCGTGTATTGATCTAATTATAGTAAACTAATACTAAAAAGTTAAAGATCAAGGGAAAAGAGACCTTTTTACAGTACAATAATGTTTCAAGTTTACACATGTACAGTATACAAATAAACAGGCCAACGGCATAAAGAATATTAGTTTACCTCTTCTACAAAAATAAAAGTTGCGCATGCCAAGCTGTCATTATCTTGTATTATATCGTATTTGTATTATTTATTTATTTCCCACCACAGACTTATCTGCAAAAAGAAAACCTCGCGGCAGACTATCCAGCATGTAACCTCGCCTCACCAGGCTTTCCACCACCTCGGAGGAAAGCCTGGTCTCTGTTTCAAAAGTCTGTATATGATCCGGTCGGGAGCTCTTCTACAAAAATTAAAGTTACAAGTTACTGTCGCGTGTTGCCATTCTCTTGTACTTGTATTATTTCCCACCACGGAGTACCCTTGCATCTCGGAGGACAGGCAAGACGGGCAGTGTCGGTAGGCAGGCGGGGCGTTACCATGTCTATGCTCGGACGTAGAAAGAAATCATGCCTTCTCTTTACCTCCCTGTGTCCATCCATCATCCTCACATATTTGTAGATTGGCTATTTTCCACTATCTTAACCCTCTAGAACACTAAACCCGGGTGATACCATAATAAGGTATAGGTTTGTTTCCCTGCCCACATCCCTGTTTTTTTCTACAGGCAGGTGTTCGGTTTAATTTCACCCGTGTTCATGATAGAGTGATAGAGAGACATCACATACACCTTTTTCCCCCTGGACCATTCTCACATGTCCCAGGAATGGGTGGACCAAAGGAGAAGTTCCCAGCTTAAGGAATGTTTTTAAAAGAATACCCACATTTTTCACCAATTTTGCCCCCCTATGATATCCTATATTTTTTGTTTTTTTGTGAAAAGTCATGACAAAAGTACCTCAAGTTGCCATGTATTGCTGTACTTCAATATTTTGACGAGAAATATTTGTTATGGAATATATTGGGTAAAATATACCCGAGTTTAGTAATGGTTTGACGAAAGTTACGTTTTAGTGTTCTAGGGTTCAATGGTAAACGAATAATAATAAAAAAGGAAACCGTTTCCGACAGTGACAATATTGAAGTGGGTTGTTGGCAAGGTGAAGTCAGATCAGAAGCAAATCGTTCCCACATTGGGCAGAAACCTTGTATCTCCATACTTACCCCAAGAGAATAACGGATCTATAAGCTCACAACGTGTCAGGTTTTCCCTATTGTTTCCCCTTTTTAATAGAGAGTATCCTTTTTTCCAGTTCCAGACCTTTTTCTTTGATATGATATCATAGATATAACAGATAGAACATTTGGACCTTGCTGGTTGTCCTACACACCTGTCAATAACCTTTGAGTTGTGCATCAGTCTTCTCATGAAAAAAGTAATAAAAAAGGGAACCTTTTTTGCAAAGAGTTTCCACCTGACTGACAAAATCCACAATGCGTTGTCCTTACCTGCTCCTCGGAGGTGTGTTGTCCTGCAAAGTGACAGGCTGGACCTGTGTCCTGATTATATCACAACATATCTGTACTGGCATCACATTATGGAAATATTGTTCGTTTATTTGACTAAGAAAGGAGCTAATTTACACCTCCAGGGTTAGCGTCATCGATGGGGACACATTCAAAATATCATCCTGTCTGACCTGCAGTATAACATAGCCTACTGTATGTTTGTTACCCAGACCAGGGTCTGAAAAACAAGTTCTGACTGACTGACCGCCTGACTGGCTGACTTTACTGGCTGTCTTATGTTATGAGTATAAGCTAGGCATTAGCGATAAGTATTTTGGCACAGTACGTGGTTAGGTATAGGTGCTGTAGGTGGGTAAATAAAGAAATATCTATCAATTTATTTAATTTGTTGTATTGACTTTAATCATGTTGATGCACAAACCACTACAAACTGGAATAACTGACTTATTGTTCAAAATGAAAATGAAAATGAAATGATCAACTGCACAGTATTATGGTAGGCCTACAGCATGACAGTAATGCCATACTAATTCCACACGTTACTCATTGAGAGTAATATGGGTTGAAACTTGAAAGACGTGTTATAAGAGCAAATGGTAGATTCTTCCAGTAGTATTGGCGCCTTGAATAAACAATGGCTGGATGAATATGATGAATACACATATTTATGAACAGGTATAATGAAAGAACAATGATAACAATTACAGAGTACATTTACAAAACGTATAGTTTGATTGATTGATTGAAGGATTTATTAACAGTTTGCAGAATTACAGTACATTTCAAGCACAACTCAATACAAAAACTGTTAACTGTGAGTGGACGACCCAATAAAGCATTACACTTGTTTACAAGAGGGTCCACCTTGTTCAATTCATCAAAACATTTAGAGAAGTACAAATATACACTTCTATTTAGCCAAAGAACAGAACAGAACAGATATTGATCATAAAGGAGGTAAAAAGGGAAAAGAAACAGTGAGGGATTCAGATTTTACGGGGGCCAGTTTCGAATTGCAGCCGTCCGTAGGTGCCCTTTGAGAGCGGTTTTGAAGGAGTCAAGGGATTTGCATGTCTTAATGACTTGGTAGGGCGTTCCACATTTTAGTGGCATAGGAGCGAAAATAATTTAGTCCCTTGTTTGTGTCGAATCTGGGTTGCACATGGTTTGTTGAGCTCCCTCTGGTGTTGTGGGTGTGGACTTCATTGAAATTAAGGAAGTATTTAGACAGGTACATGGGTATCTTGGTGGTGTATCGAATCTTGTGGACCAGACCCATTGCAAGATGCTGTACTCTGTCATCAACCCTAAGCCATTCCAGCTTGTCAAAGTGGGCAGGGGTGAGGTGGGTTCGGGGGGGGTGAGGCCCAGTAGAAGCCTGACCAGTTTGTTTTGGGAAGTCTGTTGTTTTAAGGACGTTTGAGGTGCTGTCAGGCCCGGCCCTTCCTACAGGCAGAGCACGCAGCTGCCTAGGGCGCGTCTTTGGTTGACTTTTTTTATTATGATTAAGTTCATGTTTATTGCACACCCAATATTAAAATAATAATAATAATGTTCATTATCATGTAATCGAGGCAAAATGTTGAAATAAGTTGTTTTTTCCGAAAAAGTATATGAAAAAAGCAGCAGTGTGCAAGAGACCTATAATTGTGATATTGATTTGGAGTCTGAGTCATGTCGCCCAGGACTAGTACAAAAAAGGCAAAATACAGAGCTACAAATTAGCGCCCCCTGATGGTTCACAAAATGGCTGCGTATAGTGTAATAATAATTGTCCCGAAGGATATACGTCTTCACATTTAATTCGTCTACCGACATTTAATTTAACCCAAGTATAAACATTTGAGGATGATACTTGAAAGAAGAACCATGGCCTGGGAAACGTTGAGGCCGCATGAGGGAGAGGGGGATAGGAGCTAAAATAAATCAGAAACTCCAGGTTAAAATAAAAACGAATTAATACAAAGTTAAACACATGTATTGAACCGCACTCGGTTACAAACTATCCTTTGAAAAGTATCTTCATTTAAGTGAAATCATCTGATGAATGAAACCAAGCCTGAACAGACTAATCCCTCCAATAGAACATTCAAGATTCAACGACTAACTTGGAACCTTAATAGTCCTCACAAAAGAAAGGCAGCTGGAAGAGACAGTGCACGTCACTCCAGGAGCCGTTCTTGTTGATGGCTCCACAATGGTGAGACCAAGGCAGGTCAGGGCCGTTGATGTCGTTGTTGTAACTCCACTTGGTGTAGTTCACCACCCGATCACTGGTCCAGAACCAGAACCCAAAGACAGGACTCTGTCTCAGACCGAGCCACATCTGGCCGGTCACAAGATCTCTGGCGTTCATCCACTGCTCCACAGCGATCTGGTCTTCAGGCACGTCTATCCACAGCAGGTTGGTGTGGTGAGTCTTGCAGTACTCAAAGGCCTCTTCCCAGGTTCTCCTCTCACGAATTAGTTTGATTTTCACCAAGCCTGAAGTAGAAAGAAAATATATAACACAAACCTATCAGTTGGAGGAATCAACACTGATCAGAAGATGTCAGGAGATGTCTTCATAACATTTAGGAATTCATTCACAACCTTGCATTATATTTCTCAAGACCAAATCACAGGAGGTCTATAAATAAAACTAAATAAAGGACCAAGCACTATAGCCTAAATTACTAAATATATCGTTTTAAAAGTCCTGTGAATGGCAGATTCGACACCACAACTATAACGACAACATGGTAGATTTAAATATTTATCGTGCTTTCACTACTTAAATGTCATTGTGATTGCTTTTCCAGATTATTTCAAGTTTTAGATTGACTTTATTCACATTTATCTCTCTCATGCTCATAACATTTTGAATTTCACACTAATACACACTAAGCCTACAGTAATTTATACTCATTTTCACAACGGTGTCGGAAATCGATCTATACATGCTAAAATAGTAGCCACAGTTGTTGCATCAATTAACCACATGACCACTATAGTGAACCAGGCCACACAGAAATGAGTGGACTTCACTTAGTAGTCCTATGAGAGCATTAGTTGTCAGAACAACAATTTCAAGTGGATACAAAAATAGTTAGTGTCATATATGGAATATATGTATGCTGCTGCACCTTTAAGGGAACGCTACGACATCGCCGTAAAGCAGAACGTACGGGACCTGTCGTAATATATATATCTACCGGTACATGCTGCTGCTGCTGTTGTACTACTTGTACACATGTGTGGACATTGAGAGTCATTGGAACACATTACAGTTAGTTTAAAGTAGCCTCCCCACTGATGATGTCATCATCATCAGGTACATATGCATGCTACCAACCAGAAATGGTACTGAGCATTAGTGGGGACTGGACATAATGGTTAACAAAGGTGAAATGTTCATGCAAGCACTTACCTCTGGAGCAAAGAGGAGCTGCACGACTGCTATGTTCATATAGAGTTAGGCCCGGGCCGCCCCATTTAGAAACACCTGTATATTTATCATCATTGTTATAATTAGGCCATTCTCTATACGTGGAGCACGCTCCGTCCTGCCACTCCCACTCGTCGTGCATCAGTCCGATCCAGAAGCTTCTGTTGTTTCCCTTTTCCATCACTTCCTGGTTCTGTGTTTGGTTGCTGATGCTGACCAGGTCAGTGTGGTGACGCCTGCAGTACTTCCTGGCCTCACACCAGTCCTTCTCCACATCCACCAGGATGTAGTCACTGGCTGCACAAGAACACAACAACTTTGTCTCTAGACATATCCTCATTTAATAATATTCTGGGGCAAACATTGGGTGAAAATAGCAGATTGGCTATACTAGTGGGCCTACTGTAGTATTGTCCAAGACAAAAAAACGTGAACACAGCTTCTAATAATAATAATCGTCACAAGCCACACAATCTTCCCAACAAATCATGAGAAAATCTACTTTATTGACCTTTCTTTTCCCAGCGACACACTCTCGCAAGATCTAACACTAAACATGGGGCGTTTGCGTGATCTTCCGTAAGATTTCGCCTCTAGTGGCGAAGCATGGCTTGGGCTATCTTCCTAAATTAACCCATTTAGGACTAGCCGATTCTAAAAAAAACTCTTCTTAATCCTAAAAGTCTGTCAGTGGTGCTCAACCTTTTTCATGTCAAGGACCCCCAGAATGATCTGTATTTGGCCGCGGACCCCCATCGGAAAATATGTTGATCAAGGGATTCCCCCAGAAGTGAGAAGAGTTCAAAACGCTCTGAAAGAATATATATTCAAAGATTTGTGCCACATTTTCACGATTTAAGAAAAATATCAGATCTACAAGATATATTTGTTGATATTTGCTGATATTTTTCAATAGCTAAAGTATAATATAATGCTTAAAACACCAAAAGTCTTAAGCATAAGATGTCTTAAGATACTATACCAAATATGATTTGGTATAGTATTGATTATTTATATTTCATAACTTACACTTGTAGCACATGAAAGGTTTTGGGTCTGAGCAAAATAGGAGAGTTTAAGCAGTAGAAAAATTATTGTAATAATAAAAATAATGTTTACGACTTACACTTGTAGCACATGAAAGGTTTTTTGTCTGAACAGTTGAAGCCTGTCCATGTGTTGTTGTGAATGGCCTCACAGATCTGGTGTCCGTTTAATGGAACTACGGTGGAGACTCTGAACGCATAAGGGACACCGTCTGACCAAGTAGAGACATTATCCTGCCCACGATGAAGACCGAGCCAGACGTTACCACTTGTTTTGGTGGTAAGTGTCCATATTACATAGGCTTCGTCTGAGTCAAACACTGTTGTCAGGTTTAAGTGAGTCTCCTGACATTCATCTTGGGCTTCAGTCCGGTCTGTCTTCTCCTTCAACACATCAAACCATCTTAGGCGATTTGATGTTACTGTGGTATGAAAAGCTGCTGCAAAAACATTGATTAAATGAATTAATATAGATGTACAATGCATTTTTACATGACTGATATCACCCTGTGACTTTATACACCCTGTGACTTTATACAATATGTTAAACTATTGCTTTTAACATTCACATTTTAATCACATGAACCCCTATAGAGCGGCGCAGTCCCGGCCCCTCTCGAGAGACTCGGAAAATAAATCCCCGTTCATTTTCCTCATAGACTTTTCAGAAAGTATTTATTTAAAGACGTTTACGCCGCGGACAAAGCCAACTCTTGTTGTGACAATAAACACAATGTTTTGGGCCAAACAAAGAATTAGACCGTGCTTGCGGTCATGGTTGAGGTAGGTTGTCGGTCCAATAATATGTCGAAACTAAAGCCTGTACCCTGTCTAACCAACGTATGCACCCCGCGGGACACCAGACTGAGTACACCTCAAAATACATACATCAATAGTATGATCTATTAATCACATTACCCACACTGTACATAATTTGGTGTTCATATATTCGAACGGGTAAGGACTAGTAACAACAATAATAATAACAAAACATTTATTCCCTGTGTTGCCCTACATGAACTACCATCGTTCAGGATGTAATAATGTCTGGTGGCTACAGTCTCACCGGAGCACACCACTAGTAGAAACACAGGGCTCATCTCCATGGTGATGTCACGGTCAGGTGGTTGACGTGAAATGGCTAAATGAGAGAGAGAGAGAGACGTCACATCACAATTGAAAGGCAGCAGAACAATATTCTTCCATCGACCTCTATTATACTTTGTGAATACTTTGGTAAATTGTGAAAATAGCAGATCTACATGTTCATTAATCATACCCGAGGCAAATATTTCAAATCATGGTTTTGTAGTCATATCGTTCTCTTACCTGCTTGAGTGTGTTGTGCAGGGCTTCTGACAGTACAGACACCCTTATAAAACCACCTCAACCATGTCAGAGTGATGTCATTTCAAGCAGAAGGCCAATTATTTTGATTGTGTACACATAGTCAAACAAGAACTAACAAATGATTAACTTGGGGTTGCGTTAATGGTACGTGCAAGATGCATGTGCACTCATCTATCTGTGTTGTGGAAGTAATTAACATAGCACTGATGAATTGTTACCTGCATCCAGATCTCACCCTTATAGGTCATTTGGTTACATCTGTACGCTCTCAGTTTTACCAGGGTGTCCCAGGGGTCTATGCTTTTCTATCTCTACACCAAATCGCTTTGCCAAAAATATCCGATGTACAAACTCACAACGAGTGAAGCAACGCAATGAGAAACTGAATTAGGTGAGAAAGGCTGAGAGGTGAACTTTGAGGGATTTAACCACATGATCCCTATTCTGCGGTGAATTGTTGCCAAATATATTTGCCAAATATAGCAGATCTATATATAATAACAAATTTGAAATGTTGAAATGAGTGGTGAATGTCTGGACAAATGTATGTCCATACCTGCATATCATGGACTGGCCTAGATACAGACAAGCTGTGTACAATTCATATGATACTTATGGGAGCTATAAGTAAGCCTCGCCTAGCCATAAAGGCCAGTCAATCTATGAGGTTTGACCCAAAATAAATTCAAGGTTCATTCAAGGTTTTTTATGATCCTTAGGTTCATCCAAATAACACATTAAAATTTGATTATTATATACATTTTGAATCATGGTAAATTCAGGGATTGAACGTTGGGGTACCATTGAAAATCTATAAAGCAAAAATGTCACATTTGAATTATGCTTTAAGTAGCATGTGACATGTCAAACTAGGGGTTATTCATGATTCTGAACCCATTCCAAGCATTAGTTCTGCACGAAAAACACTCCTTGGGCTAAAAATGGCCATAAAAAACCTTGAACGATTACCATTGCAATTTATTTTGGGTCACCTCTCTTTTTAGATTGACTGGCCTATATGTATAGTGTATAGTGAGGCAGCTTGATGTACAAGTACACCCCCTGGACATGATGTACAAGTAGCCTACACCCCCTGCACATGACGCTAGTGTGTCGTGACTTACCCCAATCTAACCCTTGATGCCGAGTGCTAAACAGGGAGGCACTGGGTCCCATTTTTCAGAGACTTTGGTATGACGTGGCCGGCCGGGCATCGAACCCTGACGTCCCAGTTGCAGGGTGGACACTCTAACCACAAGGCCACTGAGCTGGCATACCAATCACCAAGTGATTGGTTTGAGCCAGAGATTTATAGAAACCTAATCTCTTGAAGCATATCGTCTCCGAGACACAGACACAGTGCTCAGACATAGTACCCTCGAGTCCTAGCACAGAAATGTCATAGACTGGCCCTGAGTCCAAGCAATCGACAGTGAGTACCGAGGATCAGCTTGTAGACTGACAAAATGAGATGGAAAATAACGATTTGATTCTTAGGAGGTAGTATAGGCCTAAACAATCTTGTCGTAGTCAGATCTTGACGAATACATGACCGCATGTCACGTCTCACCTGAGTGCACAGTCATGATCCTCCGACTTTGCACACGGTTGGATTTAAACTAATTTGACTGCATACACAGCAGGGAGGAGTGTCTCACAGCAGTGCATTATTTTCTCGCTGCACAAAGAGAGTGTCTGTTGCTT
The DNA here is from genome assembly GCF_963924005.1 of Protomyctophum bolini. Taxonomy (NCBI): domain Eukaryota; kingdom Metazoa; phylum Chordata; class Actinopteri; order Myctophiformes; family Myctophidae; genus Protomyctophum; species Protomyctophum bolini. The sequence goes on along the minus strand of NC_137884.1, from coordinate 5,188,273 downwards.
GTTTGCCTCTTCCTCTTTCTCCTCTAATCTCCCCGTTAGCGCCTGCTGTGCATGTTTGCATACTGATGTCACACGCAAATTACTTCAGTCACCTGCACCTTCACAGAGCAAGCCATTGACACTGGTACACAAACATCGTCCTCGTATAATTGCTATTTTTGTGTGACATTGTAGTTAGTAGTATAACAAACTAGGACATTATAAGGGGAGGAAAAACATAAAAAGTTAAAATATGCATGGAGATACAAGGTGTCTGCTTCTGCTCACAGCAACGACGTACAATATATAGTTTGATCCAATTAGGATAGCACATTGAAAAACAACTGAACAATGGATTTTTTTAAATGGTATCGGAACGGTTTTGAGCATACAGGGTTTCCACCCGACAGCGATAATGTGCGTGCTTATGTGTGTGTGACACTTGATGGCTGAATCCTGATGTCTCTGCAGGCGGCTCCCAGATGAGAGGGTTGACCTCATTATCTTCCACGTCTCTGTATCATCACGCCCCACTGGTCAGCTCCAGAGCTTTGATAACACTCTGGGTACAAAACACTGTGTGTGTGTGTGTGTGTGTGACTGTGAGTGTGACTGTGTGTCTGTCTGTCTGTCTGTCTGTCTCTTTTTCTTTCTTTCTTTCTTCCTTCCTTCCTTTCGGTTTACTAATTTTCAGCATGTACAAATTTGATAATCAGATTTGACTCCAACAAATCTTCTTTGTCCTGTATACAGTATTATAACTCAGCTGGACTTTTGTTTGCATAGCATTCAAATCATGCTAGCCGTAGCTCCAGCAAGGCCTTTGAGTCAGGGCATCTGTGGCTGAGCAGTCAATATGCAAAAACATAGCATTCATTATTTATATTTGCTGCTCACATGGTAGAAGTACACATTGCAGGTCAAGTACACGCACACACAAAAATAGTGAGAGAAAGACAGTGAGAGATGTGGGTGTGCAAGATGTCTTTCAATACAATTATAAGACATGTTTCTTTATATTATATATATTGTCTGCATACTGTAACGAAGGCTGTCACCTAGAGCTCCATATAGACATATCTAATGTTGACATCAGGTTATTATAGAACTCCATATATGGATATAGCCCATGCACTGGCATTGTGATCGTGACAAGCATCCAGCTAAGCCCCATATAAAGAGTGGTTATTATTTCCATTGAGACTAGAGGCAAGCATAATTTAGCTATATCCTCGCGAGAGACTCCATCGCCTTACGTACGAGACAGGATATTTGGCCTTACAACCCAGATATTGTCACCGATATCTGGCCTTACAAGTTACAACCCAGATATCGTTGTGTCAGAGATTTCGGCATCCCAGTTAAGTTCTCACCGGACACCACTGCCGCAGGTCCTAACCCAGACAACCAATCTAGTTTGACAGTTCTTACTGTCTGTGTGTGAGGCCTTTGAGTCAGGCCACCTGTGGCTGAGCAGTCAATTATTCTACTGCTACTACTACTACTACTACAATAATAATAATTACGAACATTGCTTTTTTTTATTCCCTTTTGAGAGAATAGACAGATAGATATTAAAGTTATTTAAACAGTATTAACGAACCTCTGTGATGGTTTCACTCGCTAACAGATCTATAAACTCACAACAACACGTCACACTTATAGTGTTGTACGGGCTTATATTACCTGTTAGTTTACACAGTGTCAACTGCAAGCTGATTTTAACCTGAGCTTCACTGTGAAAACTAAAAAAGGTTTAACATTTTGTGCAACTGAATTAGGCTACCAGATAAACAACTGGGCCTCAGTGCTGTTTTCTTTAAATAAGAAACACTGAAAGTTGTTCTCTGAATGAGGGAGTTCAGTTGTATGAACACACCTCCATTCTCGGTCTCTGCGTTTGCTCCACTATTGTATCACTAACCTGGCTCACAAAAACTTGGCTGAACACCGCCCCAGGGCGGAGGCCGTGTGTGTGTGTGTGTGTGTGTGTGTGTGTGTGTGTGTGTGTGTGTGTGTGTGTGTGTGTGTGTGTGTGTGTGTGTGTGTGTGTGTGTGTGTGTGTGTGTGTGTGTGTGTGTGTGTGTGTGTGTGTGTGTGTGTGTGTGTGTGCAGTACAGCATTTTACATAATGGGAGACAGCCTGAAGGTGTATGCAGCCTCCAATCAGATTTATATATGGCCGATAAGAATGGCGTCCCCTGCAATCACAAACATGTGCTCTATACATATAATTTTAATTCCATCATATCCATGTGAGAAAAGCTTTCCATTGTTACTTACTTTGGTTATTGGTTGTTTATTTGGGGGGGACACTAAAGGGATTTGAGTTAAAATAAGTGTTTGTCCAATGTATTTGTATTTATTTCATAAAGTTAACATAACTATAATTAAAGGCATTTGAAATTAAATAAAGATGTTAATTTTCAGAAAATAAATATTCAGGATTTCAATTCAAATATAGCGTGTTTTGAGCTTGTAGATCGGCGATTGTTTTGCTATAACAGTAATATGCAACATGTGGCCCTCTGCAGTGAGTCTGGAAATATAGTGGCCCTCTCCATTGTCAAAGTTGCCCACCTCTGATTTATATAAGCATGTTATGTATAGACAGATGGCAGGTCATTGTGTTAACCTGAATGGCATCCTATCATGTGTGTCTAGTACTTTCAATGTAAGCTGCAGACTATAGATTTTTGGGATACCGGTATTCTACTAATAGACTGACAAAGATGCCTATATGCTATGATCTATACTTAGATCCAATTGGATTTTGCATTTGATGTATTACGTTGCGTTGTCCTTACTATAAATTGCTCTGGATTAAGAGGGTCTGCTAAAAGCCTAAATTGTCGTTTGATGATGCCAAAATCTGGGGAACATAAAGTAGTTGTCAAAATGTGTTATTTGGGACGGCCAGACGGATAGACACGCACGCATGCGCACAGCCGCACACACAGTAACGCAGACACACGTGCACACACAGATACACACACAGTAACGCAGACACACACACACAAAACAGAAGAGAGACAGACAGACAGACAGACAGACAGACAGACAGACAGACAGACAGACAGACAGACTTTTGTGTCATGCATGCCTGTGCACGTGCATGTGTGCAGTGGACTGGCTATTTGCCATCGGTGAAACCCCAGGAGATTAATTGTCCATTCACTGTCACTGTTATGTCGCTTTTGTCTGCCCAGCTGTGTGATAAACATTCTAAGTATCAACCAACTTGGAAGTATAACAAACCTGGGCTAAAGATATTACTATGCCAACCTATTGCCATAATACATTCATGTATTTATTATGTCTTTATTTCAGTTGTGTCTAATATGCAAATTATCTCATTAACTATGCACGATACAAAAATGTACAAGGCAGAATTAGATTCTACGTGAACAATCATATTAGAAACAACTGAGAAAAGTTTGGCACACCCGGTAATCAGGTTGTTATAGCTTTTGCCCTGTCTATAATGGGTCCAAACTAACCATTAAACAAATTCAGTGCGTTGGTAGTTACAGGGCGGCATCATTGCTTTGATCTTTACAATGCCTCTATACTTACAAAATATAGCTCCATTAAAAAGCATCTGAAAACAATCAAAGTAGTGTCTGGTATCTCTGGTCAGCTAAAAAGCCTGGCATAGACACATGTTGTAAAGTGTGAGTTGTAACCCTATTGTGTGTGTGTGTGTGTGTGTGTGTGTGTGTGTTCGAGTCGAGTCGTTTATAGTATCAGTCTCTCAGGTCCTATGTGTTACATCCATCAGTACTACACCAGCTGCCAAATTAAAATGGCCGCCGGCCAAGCCTCATGCACCCGTGCGTCTCACCCACCTGTCTCACCTACCCGTCTCGCTGTCTCCCTCCTCTTCCTTTCTTCTTCCCTGTCTTTCCCTCTTTCTCTTCTGCTGTGTCCTCATCCATCCATCCATTCGCATCTCTCTCTCTGTCTGTCTCTGTCTCTCTCTATCTCTCTCTCTGCCTCCCTCTGTGGAAATAGCCGACCTACAAGCCCACAAGGCTTCCCATCCGTGTTCTTGCGGCTTGTAGCTCTGCTAGGCCTATATTATCTTGGCGCGCGACAGACCATGAATTGTGTTTTTCACTCTTTCTTCTCCCATTCCAGCTTTCCTTCCTGGTGGAAAGTAATGAAGTAGCCTATACTGTACATGTATACACATAGGCAAATATTGTACTTTTTACTCCTCTACAATTATTTGAAACCTTTAGTCACTATTGTTAATTTGCATATTTAGAGGTTAGAACTGCCAGGCAGGAGGCCTAGAGGAAATAAGACCAAAGAGAAGATTTGTGGATGAAGTGAAAGTGGACTTGAAGTTAGTTGGTGTGAGAGAAGAGGAGGCAGAGGACAGGGTGAGATGGAGGCAGATGATTCGCTGTGGCGACCTCTGAAGGAAAAGCCAAAAGGTTATTTGCAGATTTTAGATTATTATCACAAACAAGCATTAATCAATGTAAGCCCTATTTTGTAGTGTGGCTAAACAACCTCTACAAACTACAAGCTTGTAGATGTGCTATTTTTATTGGATTTTGGGGTCCGGTGCAAATTTGGAAAATACTAGACCAGTGGTTATCAAAGTGGGTTCCGAGAAGGTTCCAGGGAGTCCCAGCTAAATTAGTTAATATAGCATCAAATTTACTGTAACTACAAATCTGTAACTACAACAGCATATTTTCAGATGGGGATCCACGACCAAATACATATTAATTTGGGGTCCTTCCTTAATATGATAAACTTTGATAACCACTTTGTCCACCTAGACCACCAATACCAATCTTTTGAAATTATATCTTGTCTAGAAGCAACTCTAATGAATTGCATCCGTGTATCCGTTTCCAGTGTAATAAAAGTTTAATTGGTATAGAGAGGACACCTGCTGCTTCTAATGTCTGGTGGATCACAGTTCCTTCCTCTCTAAACTCCCAAACTTTATTTCTCTCCAACTTACCCCGCCCGAGCACTCCCCCTATTGTTCCTAACCTGCAATTACAGGACCATTAAAATAATTATACTTAGAGTAATAATCAATCTCCTTTTCAAGAGACACCTGAGACATAAGCAGACACTGGCAGCTGCAAGTTTCACATACAGTAAACAGAACAAATTGCGATATAAGGGAATAAAAGGTTAAAACAATAAAACAATGACATCCAAAATACTGCCTTTAAGTCCTTTCTTTGATATTTCTCTTGATTTAAACACAGTTACGGTAACAGGATTTATTCAGCGAGTTTCAAATCATTCTTTAACATAGGCCTACTGTATATCCAGGCAGAGGGTTCAGAATATTGCACAACCTTTTTCTCCAGTCTCTGTATGAGCCTTTGGAACAGAAAGCATGCAGAACTAAATCCTGGGAACGTAAAGCATTGTGTCGATCCAGCACTGTCCCGCAAGATATAAAGGCATAGGCTACTGTAGGATGAAGGTGCACACACACACGCACGCACACACACACACACACACACACACACACACACACACACACACACACACACACACACACACACACACACACACACACACACACACACACAGGCCAGGGTACAGTACAGTCACTCACTTCAGTAAAGCAAAGGTACTATATTTACCCAGGGTAACTGGACTAAGCTCAAGAACTTGTTTGGCCCTGCTCATAGAACATTTCATGGTAGGGGTTCAATGCCTTGCTCAAGGGCACTTCAGTGGTGGTAATTTTAACGTGCTGGTCCGGGGATACGAATATCAAGACCGCTCCGCCCCTAGACTGGTCAGATTTTTTTTGCTTATGTAGCAATACCACAATGTAGAAATACTGTTACAAGTAAAAACTAGTAATCAAAATCAAGTACAAAGGTATGGGCATCTAAGTACTCATTACTCATGTCTCTCTGTTTAATTCTTCTGAATGGATTTTTGCACAAAACATGATGGGCAATTTGGTCCTGAGCCAAGAAAGAACTGATTAACTGTTCACAGAGATTGGCCTAGGGGGACATGGCAGTGGTCATGTGGTCTATCTGTCACAACAAAACGTGTAATGTCAAAACAGATACAGAACATTAAACCATAATTTGAACAAGTGTTTATCATGGTCACTGAGTGTTTGTTTGGCAACCCATTTGTAGGCTAAAGCATCATTAAGTTTTATTGGCCAAAAGGGGACGCAGCACCTTATATAAACAAACTGCCACCTTGGCAGAGGTCTGTGCTCTGCCGAGCACATTTTCAGTTGTTACATTTGACGGTACGTGTAGCAGGAAGCCCATTAGGCCAAGCCATCTGAGACAGGTCCGTCTTGTACTCTTTCCCTCAACCGTTGATGTCACCAACCTGCAGAACCACCTCCGGTCATAAACAATGCATCAGGATGATCAGGGTGGGCAAGTGGGGCTCAGCCCTCCCTATCTTATGGAGTAAAGATGAGAAAGTATTATTAAAATGTTTTAGAATAGATACTTTTATATTCTGGTATAAGCTAAAGCAGCAACAGCGTCAAATCACAAAATAGGCTTCCATTGCGTTGAATGATTGACAGCTGCCAAGACACGCCTGCATTGGGGCTAAACCTCAGACCGTGAGGTCATTGGCTATTGACCAAATCACAGTGATTCACAGCATCTGCTCGTGTGCAAAGCCTGGGACCGCTCGTGTGTAGTTGTTTATGATGTTAAAAAATGGTTTATTATTGACTTTATAATCCGTGTGAGTTTGAAATTCTTGCTTGGGGCAAACAGCTGACCGCACACGGAGTGACCGGACCCACAGAAAGGTATTGTGGTCTGCTTCATTCATCTCACAAAGTTAATAAACAAACATAATCGCTGTTTTAATCACATTGAAAGTGGCTCGAGGCTCGAGCTCTCGAGTTGGGAAGAGAGAGAGAGAGAGAGAGAGAGAGAGAGAGAGAGAGAAACTGTGTTTGTGCGTGTGTTATTGTTGTTTCGGTGTCGCGTGCGTGCGCGCCTTGCAGTTGCTTGCATCTTTAATCCATTTTGCAAGCCACCAGTTGCGCGTGCGTGTGTGCATGTGTGAGTTTGTGTTTGATTCGTCTCGGCGCTTGTGTGTGTGTGCGTGCGTGCATACGCACTGTTATTATTAATGACAGTATAAGAGCAGCTATCTACATACAAATACAAACGATGTTCAGTGGAGTGTTTGTTGTGGGCATGGACTTCTGTTGTTGTGGAGCACTTGCTGTAACAAAGTATAGGCCTGCCCTGTAGTAGTGTCATTGCTGTAGCCTACTTTGATATCTGGAATATGATGCTATTGCTGCAGATTGTAGCATAATGGATGTCTTATAGCCCAAAATCACTGCCAGCCGCCACTGATTACAGTGAAAAGTTGAAAACTGCAGTTTTGCTTGTAAAAATACCAACTTGTTCATATGAAGCACATTTTGACTAATTAGGTTAAGTATTAATACAGATTGCTATATGATTTGGCCAAAGGAGAGGTAGACCATCACTACACTACTCAAGCCTCCAGCCTGTTAAGCTTCACCACTATACCGTACTATACCTCTGTACCGTACCCAGGCTTTTATTTTCATTCACATTCGGCTCAAAAAGAAAAGCCTGGGGAAACGAGACACATTTCCTGGTCTAGGAGTGGGATTTGAACTGCAGTGCAGAGGGGCGGGCACTCACTCAGATCGGTGAATCAATATGATCCAACACCGTGATCCCGGCGGCACCCACCCCCTCTAGACCAGGGGTTCTCAACCCCTGGGGTCCCAAGTCATTAATTATATAAATTATTAATTATTGCAAATGAATGGCTGGAAAATGGAAATGAAGAGTTTACATGACGTACAATACATGCATACACCTTCCCTAATGATTACTTGCGCAAGCAGAGCGCGCAAGTAATCATTTCGCTTGGTCTCTTCGAAGTGAAGCCAAGTTTATTTCAACCGTAAGTCTGTGCCTGGTTTGCTGGGACCAGTTACAACATTACGTCATCGTTGAGAACTGGGACCAGAGTACATGGTGTGTATATGACGTAATGTTGTAACAGTTACAACATTAGTATACTGCTAATCAAATTACAACTACATACTCTGTATGTAGTTGTAATGTGATTTGTAATTTGTAAATCTGTGCCTGGTCTGCTGGGACCAGACTACACAGATGACCATATCTCTTACGTCATCACTGAGAGCTAGTCATACATATAAACACCATGTACTCTGGTCCCAGTTCTCAACGATGACGTAATGTTGTAACTGGTCCCAGCAAACCAGGCACAGACTTACGGTTGAAAAAAACTTGGCTTAATCACTTTTTGGAACCAAGTAACCACAGTATACTGCTAATCAAATTACAACTACATACAGAGTATGTAGTTGTAATTTGTAACCAAACAGAACTTTAGGATTAAGGACAGAAATCCATACCATTTCAGAGAAGAGAATTTTTCTACAGAACTGACTACGCAGACTACTTTCTCTCTCGAATGTACTTGCGCGCTCTGCTTGCGCACTAGTAGGCCATAAATGGCCTACTAGTGTGCAACAAGCAAGTATGCACTTTTCTAGTTCTAGTTATATCTGGTTTCAGTATTTATTTATGGTGTATTGTCTATTTTTAAGGTTATTGTAGCAGTCAATTTATATTGGGGGTCGGGAGGGGGCGGGGGTCCCAGGCATTGCCAAAGAATTTCCGGGGGTCCCCGGCCAAAAACGTTGAGAACCCCTGCTCGAGACCATAAATCACGAAGGCGGGGCGAGGCTATACTTCATCACTGACCACTACACTACATTGTGATTTATGCAGCTGTGTTCCCGAACTGTACACATGACATATAGGCTATTGATGGCTAAAGTTTGGGTGGGGAAGCCACACTGTTATTAGACTATTATCTGGCTTCTTTCAGTTCCCTGGGAAGACATAAACTGAGACTGAGATATGATTCCTCCAGGCTTGGTTAGCCTCTCCAACAAACGCTATTGACTGTGTTCGTATGCGCTGCACTAGTGACTCCGTCTACTGGGAGCCAGTATTGAGACTCTTTTTCGGCCACGCCGGACTGATTTTAATGGGTCGCAAGTTTTTTTACATTATACACAGAACATCCCAAACAAACAAGCCGCTCGAGAGATCACAGGTGTATTTCTACTTTGATCACTAGCTGTGGTGAGTGGATACGGGTGATTGTGAATTAGTGGCAAATTAGTGAAGGCAAGTGTGGGGAAGCGATTGAGAATAGGGATAAGCTGTGATAAGCAGAGGGTGGTCTCTACTCCTGAACATATGTTGAACACAACTACATTAAGTGGTTAATTCATGATGTATAGGTTTGGGTTCCCTAGGAGACACCAAATCCATCTGTTGGATCTCCAGTGAAAACGTTTGGGAACCAATGCAGTAGAGAGTGGAGCTGGAGGAGATAGTGTGTTCCTCTGCATGGGTTGCGAACTACCGGGCTAAAGTCCTCACTGTCAGGTGAAAAGAAATGGGAGGCTATCCACTGGATGGTCCTGGTTCTCTGGGAAGTAATAACTTCTTGGTGAATCCCGCTTTACTCAAAGTCCATATTTAATCATGAAACAATTACATACCTGCAATACATAAAACTCAAATCCCTCCATTGTTTGGAAGGTTTCATCCTCTGGGATACCCTGCTGCAGTGCTGAATGCCTTCTGAACGCCTTCTGCTGACTCAGAGAGAGAGAGAGAGTCCCACCTGCCGCGTGTGTGCATGTATGTGGGGTGCATGTGTGTACGCGCGTGTGTCTGCACAGTATTACTTGTGAGGACCACATTTTGCCACATGTATATTTTCCTGGTCCTCACAAGATAAATGGTCATTTTATGGTTAAACAAAACGTTACAATGTAGAAAAAGAGTCGGGGTTAGTTATTTAGAACTTAAGTTTGGTTTAGGGTTTAGGGTTTTTGTTGAGCGGCGATGCCACACACCGAAACATAGCAGATCTAGAACCCACCCACTTGATGAAACTACATTGTTTGTGTGTTTCTTGATGCGACCGTCTTAACACATTCAATTTCTCACTCGGTCGAGGGGCCACATCGCCCTGCTGCTCTCGGCTCAGACCATCTGTGTCGATGTGTTCCGCCCCCCTGTCCTCTGTTACCGTGCATGCTCGCCCTGGATATCTGATACCGTCGTGTCGGCTCTGAAAGCTGGGTGGTCGTCAAAGTCGAACCCAGCGGAGCTGGACCCCTTTGTTAACCCACGACATACAGTAGCACATTGGGTGGTGGTCGGGCTGGGTGTAACAGTGTCATGGCCAGCTGCTGTCGTGTGAAGCCACAGCATGTCGTGCTAACATGCCTAGTTCAATTGCTATGGCGACGCCACCACACTGAGAGCCAGTGTGGTGGAAAAAGTACTCCAATTTGTAATTCCACCACTGCTGAGAACGTCCACCATGCATAGATCCCCACCGCACCACCCGTAAATCCATCATTCCTCACACTTCTAGTCCCTAGTCAAATCAAGTACAGCATTCTCTAAGCAAAAACTCAATAACTGATTACTTCACCCAGTCCAAACAGATGTCTCTTCAAACAGGTGTAATGAGTTTGCCATCTTCTTTTAATAAAGGATTGATCATATTAGAGACACTATCTTAATCTCTCATTCGAACGGATCATCTGGCATCTCTCTCTGGCAACATGCTTCTACCACCACATGCTTCTACCACCTTAGATGAAATGTGTAATTTTAATTTCTCACCCATTAGCCCCAGTGATCTTCAGAAGGTGATACAGCAGCTCAAGGTTATCTTGCTTTTGTTCTTAAAGAAATGTCTATCAAATTATGCACTGTACACATATCGTCAGTAAAACCTAACAGCCCTATTCTGGGGCAAATATTCTGCAAAAATAGCCGATTTAAGTGTGTCATGTTGTGAGCAAAAAACAGGAGGGGACCTAGTGTAGAGACCTGGGGGATTCCGGTGTTTTCCCCACTTCTCCACTAAAGTATGCTCTTATCACACCCTTAAGAAGTGCCACCTTGATCCAGTTGTAAAAAAGAAACTATAGATTAATCTGCAAGCTTCGTTGCCCATAAAATACTTTAAAGGTTGTTCATTAACAATTAACCAAGGTTGTCCATTATCACGGCACATTCTGTGTTCCTTGGTTCCTAGGAACCTAAAGGACAGTTCTTTCTGTAATTGTCTCTCAAATCTGACCAAGTTAAACATAACTGATACCAACTACTAGTTATTGCTCTGTTAAATGAATAGTGATATTTATACATGTATTATAATAAACTCCTAATTGTATTGATTCTATGCCTGCCCTGAACAAAGTCTTGTATATCTGAGTAAAGATACTCACCGAGATCCCTGCAGTAAGTTATATTATAACCATAGAAGCAGTGAACAATATACTGTTATTTTGATCTGTTTACTTTCAAAATGTTATAACATCAATCATGTAACATTACTATAGGACAGCGTAAAAAAACCAAAAACCCAAAAAATAAACAACATCTCCAAAGTAGAAGCTTCATGTCTATATGCATTTCGACAGGTTAGATTACTGTAATGGCCATTTCTGTGGGTTAGGGTTGGTTTGGGTGCTTTTCCAGCCAGGGAAACTGTCTGTCAGGGGAAAAGAAGTGGCTGGTGGTGACTGCATGTGTATTGAAATAGATATGTGGTTGTCTTCACCCTCGAGAAAAACAAGTACTGTAGGGGTTGGTAGTGACAGGGACTACACACTACGGGGAATTGGCAATGACTCAATTGATGAAAAAACATATTTTGGTAGGCTTTTGCTCATCCTAGCTTTCCTTACATTTTCCACTGACTCACTTTGTGTTAAGCAAGCAGAGCAGTGTACCTAAAGGAGAAAAGCACACTTTCTAGTTTCTACTGATAGTTGAACACAGTTCACTAGGCTAGTTGGCACTATAGGCTCTGGAAACATTGGGGTTTTCCTTGTTCCTTTGCCTTCTGTCCCTTGCTATCAAATTAGCAAGGAGAAGTGAAAAAACAAGTGCATGTCGGATTTGACGGTGTCCTCCACTGCTCTGGGGCCAGCAGGCCTCCAAGCTCGACAGGCTCTTAAATGTCAGCTGCAAGTTCTTTAGAAATTGAAAGAGACCATTACCAGTGACATTTTAGAGTGTGTGTAACTGTGCGTGCGTGCGTGCGTGTGTGCGAGTGACTCAACAGTCAACATGTTTATTTTTTATTTTTCTATGTGAGGGAGTTTGTACTGTGTGTGTGTGTGTGTGCGTGTGCGTGTGTGTGTGCACTCACACGTACGTGCCCTTGTGTGTGACAGAGAGAGTTGTTGCAAAATATCTGCATTCACACAAATATACACACAACCTTTGAGAGTGAATAGCCTCTCTCTCTCCCAATGAAAATAATAGGCACTAAACTGAGATTAGTGTTTGCGTGCGTGCGACGTGCGTGCGTGTGTGCACACACGCCACACTGAAGTCTTGGTTTAAGTCTTTTCGTGACCTCATAATCCTCCACCATGGAACACCATTGATCTCTCATCTGTCTGCCCCAGATTGTGCACTTGTACAAATGTTGGACTTTTGTTGGAGTTTGACTTCATGGAGTCTCATATTGTCCATTGAGTTCAATCCTCATATAAACTTCATCGTGTGGCTCAATCCTCATATGAACTTCTAAATGGATTAAGTTATGTTGGTTATTTGTTTCCTATACAGTCATTATTTAAAGCAGAGTTGCCGCCGTCCACAAGGATGTGAACTGTTTGACCTGTCCTAGAGGGATAGATGGCATTAGAGTTATTATTCCTGTAACGATTATAGTTGCAAAGAAGCGGAAAACAACAAGAATAGTAATGAGCCACATTGTCAAGATACACACAGCAGGTGTCACTGTCAGGCCTTACTCATGGATAATTAGGCTCCTATTGTCCTCATGTGACAAAGCTGTCCCTTCAGAGAAGAATAAACTACTTCCAAAATCATTGGGTCATATCATCTCATTTTAAAGCTCTGGTAGATCTAATTTCATATGAAAACAAAATTGTTCAATGGTCATTTAATTGCTTCTTTTGGTCACTAATTATGCTTTTTGTTAGATGCGGGAACTCTGGCCCGTTCAATCAAACCGTTGATTATCTTGATGTTCGTGATTTGATGTCTGTTTTTGGAGATATTGTTTGTGTTACGGTAGTAGTTTAGGTTATGGTTCATAGGGCATAGGAAGAATAGATCATGTGATATTGGACCCAGACGAGGGTGTGGCTAACTAACCCTGCCTTTCAGGCCTATACTTCCTTGTATGCCTGTGGGTGCACCAGAAACTTTCAGTGTGAGTGTTTGCTTGTTGGACTGGCTGCAGTTTGGAGGTGGTATGGGAAAACAATAACCCATGTGTACTTATGTGAAACTAATGCACTTAGAGAGCCAGTAGCAATGGACCAATTATTGGGAAGCAATTTGGATAGCTGGAACAGACAGTCTCCCCAGTTGTCTTCATTTGTGTTAGCACAATTTGTTCAAGCACAATCTGTTCAAGCACCTTAGCTTGTAAATGCACCCCGACTAAATAGGAACTGAACAGCGAGACGGCAGCGGCTGGCCGGAGACACTTCAAGGTGAGGCGCCGCACATACTTTCTTTGTTTGATGTTACTATTAGCTTAGCCTGGTTACCATGTCACAATGTCACGTGCATAGGATTGCCATCTACTTGACATTCAAAATTCAGTGTGTGTGTGTGTGTGTGTGTGTGTGTGTGTGTGTGTGTGTGCGCGCGCGTGTGCGTGTGCGTGCGCTAGACATGGCCATATGTCAGTATCTCTTAAGAAAAACATGGGTGCTGTTAGCGATCTGTCACCTTGCTCATTTTTCATACCCGCCTACTCCCAATCACGGCTCTGCTGGGCGACCTCAGTGTCACAAGTTCAGCCACTATAGGCCATATCACAATGCCCCCTGAATGTCACCCTGAACCATCATTGTTAAGTCACTGTGGATTAATACATCGAACATGATTGACTGGAGTGACTCTGGCCTCTAGAGAAACCTTTCTCTTTTTGCTCTACATCATTTTAATATCTTTGCTGAAAACTGTAGAGGTATGACAAAGTATAATGGGGGCTTAAGTAGCTGCATCACTAGATATTATTTTATTATAATGGGTTGAATCTAGAGTTGCTCCATTGACCGCACATTGATCCAAATCGAATTTCCGATCTAACATTGCAGCTGTAGAACAAGCTTGATTTATCCTTTTTCAATCTGCAATGTGTTTCATCACAGAAATCCACCCTAGAAAAGTAGCACGTGATTATTTCTAAGTGTTGAAGTATGGAAGCGGTCGTCGAAGGCCCTGCGTACCACCTGTTCCGAATTTGCACATAACGCAGGATGCAGCAGCACGACCCGTTAATAAAAAATGAGTGCTTCAAAACTACAACACTTAGAAGAAATATCACGGCACGGAATTTCTTAGAAGAAAAGTAGCTCATGACATGTCTACGGTGGATTATTATAGAACAAACACTTTGCAGATTGAAAGAAGATCATTCAAGCTTGCCCTACACAGCTGCAATGTTGGTGAGTTTAACGTTGTTTAATACAAGCAGAAAGGAAATTCGATTTGGATCAATGGGTTGTCACTGGAGGGTATTTGCAAGTCTATAGATTTAGCCCATTACTAAAAAATATCTAGTGTCGCAAATTTTGCGGCTATAGGGGCTTAAGTAGGCCCTACTGTAGTAAAATGCCCTATAATGTTCCTCTGGTTGAGCTACCAAGAATCAGTTAGTGGAAGTGAAGCGCTGGGAGGTAATGAGCGATTCGAGAGCTCATGATTCAGGGGGGCCTAGGCCCCAGAGGGTTCCCATAAAGTCTGGATTGATTGGGGTTTTTAATGTGCCTGGTGTCACAACTCGTCAAGCGCCCAATAAGTCCTAGCAGTGGTGCTGGGGGGAGACCAGTTCTTTAGATTAAAACTCACCTCAGGTTTCTTTTTTTTCCCCTGTTCTCTCCTTTAAACCACCCTCTAGACTTGGTAAACTGGACCAAGATCGTCTGTCTCTGGCTAATGTTCCCCTCAGAATATGGATGCTGGGGGTTCAACTGGTAAAAGAATGGGAATCAAGGTCAGGGACAGATTTTATAGCAGAGTGGAATTGGATTTGGCGTGTTAAAAAAAAAACACATTTATCACGTATGTTATAGAGAATAGTTTGGATTGCAGACCAATTGTAACACTGGGAACGCGTTTTTTCATTTTTTTACCCTCCAATTTATCAACGTGGGGGTTGAGTTTACCGAGATCAGGGGAGCTGAATTCAATCAATTCTGAGTTGAGCCTTTATAAACAGACTTTACAAGCAGCTGTTGAGGACATTTTAGTATCCATGGCCTCTTTAGAGAGAGACACTTTAAATGTATGTCGGCATGAGCAAGGTCAGACCCAGAACAGGAATTTGAAATTACTCTGAAGCTAAGACGACGTGATCAACAACTATATAAACTAAGGTTAAGTCACGTAAAGTAGATTGGAAAATGTTTTTTCAACAACATCTTGGCTCCTCTCTGACACTAACGTTGCATCACCAGGCTTTCCACCTCAGAGGAGGTGGAAAGCCTGGGAAGGCTTTTATTGCGAAAAATCGGTTTGAGGGATAAGGAAGTTCCAGATAGAGGGTTCCGGCCTGAGGACTACAAAACAATGACTACAACATGACGTAACAATATCATCCGCTCCTGACCGAAAAAGGAATGCTGCCCACAGTGCCCAGGCTACTCTGACACCAGTCTGTCTACCTATCAGATATCTTTCTCAAAAATAGCCAATCTAAACGTATGGGGAATTCATTGTCATTGTGTGGTTGCGAACGCAGTGAGCACTTACTATGAGACCTAGCAGATCATGTCTGTCTGTCTGTCCGTGTGTCACACTTTTGTGCCCATATATGGAGCTGCTTTGGGGACTCCTTATATGGTTATGGCTGAGTCATGGTGACATGAGTGTGATGGCGTGGTCCAACTTGTGCCCATATATGGAGCTGCTTTGGGGACTCCTTATGGTTATGGCTGAGTTAAAAACTTAACTTAAAAATAACTTAACTTAAATATGTACGAGCTGCGTTCGCTTCCCGCGTTTGCGCGTCTTACTGGTAGTAAATGAGCTATTTTTGGCTAATGTTCCCCTCCTCAAGAATATGAATGCTGTGGTTCAAGTGGTTAATTGATGCAACAACAATGGCTTCTATTTCAGTACATTTCAGTGTGTTAACTTTCCAGGAACAGAAAAGCTTTTTTGTATTGTATAGCTAAGCTATGAGCTTGGAACGATTATGTCATTGGTAGGCAGGGTTTCTGAGGCTATAGTAGGCAGGTTTCTGAACTATAATGCTGTGCCCATATGGAGCTGACTGATTGGTTTGTGCCTGAATCCTTGACGACACGTTTAGGTTAGACAACACACTCCATATTTGGGCATAGCGGCATTGGGAAGTCATGGTTATGGCTGAGTCATAGTGACATGAGCATTAGTCATTCGTATAAGGCCACCCTGTATATTGGCATGCCCATAGATGGGCATATTGGTTTGATCTTTAATATACAGTAAGAAAACTTGCTTCTCAATAGTCCAAATGCCCAGCTCTAGTTGGAGGATTGTTCCTGTGACTGAAGCAATACATTTGATTACATTTATTTCTTTATCTCATTCAACTGACTCCCTCAAGAAAATGTACAATGATGCGTGAGTCCATGGTCAGCATTGAGTGACTCCTGGACTCTCTGTGAGATGTGCAGCCTGTTATGAGACCACTAGGCCCACGGGTAGATGGGTCAACGGCTGCTAATGAACCCATAAACATCCAGGGGCATAGCACGGCTGCCAGAAAGAACAAAGGCATAAATCCATCTGTCACAAGTCCTGAATGAACAATTATTTTCCCATTCATGGCAAATGATCTTTCAAAAGCACATCAAAATCCCCTGGCATAGCCTAATCACAATTTCTTAAAGATAAGCACAACTATTTGGAATAATCGTCTGCATTTACATGTTTTGAGATTGTCCATAAACAGTGAAAAATAGCTGTTCTACAAGCTCACGAGTGACAACGTGTCACAACACATTGTAATTGGCATTATTTTTCATTATCTGCCCAGTGTGACTTTTGTTTATGGCACATGAAACCACAATTATATTGTTCATCACAATTTATTTTCGTACGACAATTAATCGTCAAGCAAAATGCACAGTATATACAGTACACACAGTTAGCATAATTGATTTAAAAGGTAATGAGTGAGATCTCGGCAAACCTTGAATGACGTTCAACCAAAACAAACAAAAAACGAAACACAAAAACCTTCATGTATGACGTTAAACAGTGTTCGCACCCCATCAATTCCCTGCATAAGAACCCGTGTCGTGCCATTACAAGCACACTTCAATCAGTTTCACGGCAGGAGCTCCTCGCAGTCAACAACCGTCTCCCTGCCGTGCCCTTTTCAATCGCAGCTTCTCATCGCGGGGATTTGCGGGCTGTCATAAGAGCAGTGACCCACGGATAAATATGTCAAAAGCTGGTAATAAAGCCATAAACCACGCAAAAAAAGGAAAAGAAAGAAAGAAAAACGTATAGGAACTAGCAGTGTGGGAGAGCCCCAGTGAATCATCTTTGGATTTGAAGTGCATGGTCAAGAGGCACAGAGCTGGCGATAAATTCACCAAATGGAAATGGATAACGTGTAGGCGGGGCGGGGTGGGGGGGGACTGTGTATCGCGGCTGTCGAGGCAGAAAACCTTGTATGTCCAAAACTGTAAGAAATAACCCATGTTCCAAATCGATCCGGCGTAGTTATTATTTAGTAACTATTGCTAAAACTTTGTCATTGGTTAGATCGTGTATATAACCCACAGACACACTTAACCACTTTCAACCTGGCATCCCTATGTTGGGCACCATTATAGTATACACAAAAAGGAATTGTGCAAATTGTTTCAAAAGCTGAGCTTCGACTGTCAGTTTTTGAAACATAATTGCTACTTTTGTGCAACTACCTGTACATTTTTACTGTTGTAGTAGTACTCGAATGCGGTGTCTGGAGTCCTGTCTGGAGTCCACATTTTCACTCACTCTGTCTCGTCTCACACATCATTTTGACTATGTCTTGACTCGGTCTCGGACCAAAGGAATTGAGACTGTCTTCCCCCACGAGTCCACTCGAGTCCACTCGAGTCCACTCACTACAATGCAATTAAATAAAACTCACCGCCCCTCAAGACTTGGTCTTGACTTGGACTACAACACTAAACATTTTTGAGTGCTCCTAAATGTGCCTCTGACGTTTTGAATCGGGGGTTAACTTTGAGTCCTGAAGTTGTCCTTTCGCGGTTTTGCACTTGACATGATTTTGTGTTTAAATGCGTGTGTGTGCATGTGCGCACGTGCGACCGTGCGTGCGCCGAAACTGATCCATTTACAACAGTGTAGTCTCCATGTGTCTTCCAACTCGTGAATCACTTAAACAAACTAGAAAGGTCGCAATTTTGAAAAATTGCAGAGTGTGGTTGCCGCGGCGGCTCGCATGTATACCCCTCCCGCTGATATCGCCGGCCTGTTACGGTTTCGAGTCACGCCTCAGGTCGCGTGTAAGTAATTCGGAGGGGATTTGACCCCCGAAATTCATGTTTTCGCGACAGACGGTTACATTTATCGCGTTTGCGGCGCCCCCTGTGGATGAAAATGGAATTGCTTTCGGAACTCGGTCGAACGAACCACCCCGGACACGCGATTAAAATTTCGGATGGATTGGACGTTCCGTTCGTGATTTATGGCGTTTTTCGTGATATAGGCCCCTCCTACTGAATTCGGACGACGGTTACGGCCGAACGACACGCACAACCGAAATTCTGAATTCGGTTTTTTAATCGGATGGGTCCAGAGGTCACGTGTGCCGATTTCTGTGACATTTGGACAAAATCTGTAGGGGGAAAAGCAAAAAGTGTGTTTTGGACAAAATTCAAAATGGCGGAAAATCCATCATGGCGGAAAAGGGCGTGGCCTATATGGGGAGATGCGTCATGACCCAAGGAATCCAGGGTAAAAATATTTGTGATTTTACGACCTACGGTTCAAGAGTTATGAGCCAAAAGGTAAAGTGGGATGTTATAGCGCCACCATGAGGCCGACCTAAAAAATAATATTTTTAATTAATTTTAGTGATAATTAGGAAATATCCCTGAAAGTTTTGTAACTATAGTCCTTACAGTCTCAGAGGGAAAAATACTTGAATGTGTTTTTTTGCATTTCCCCATTCATGTCAATGGGGAAATTTAATTCACTAATAAATTCATATCAAATAAAATATACAACATTTCTCTTAGCAAAGTACAAGCGGTCGATTCCCGATTTTTCCGGTCAATTTGACATATGGCTCAAGTGCGTACAGTCAAAACTTCTTGTTGTTGTAGGGCGCCAAACTTTGTCTTACTCCAGTAGTGGAGTGAACTAGAAAACAGTTCCCTACGGAAACTGCGTGGGCTCGCCAAAAGACGCAATGTATATAATGTACAGTAGAAAATGTATTAAAGCTGAAGGAAAAGTAAAAAAAAAAGAATGTATAAAAAATTGTAAAAAGAATAAGCATAAATAATAAGTAAAAAAAAAAGTTAAAGTTTTTTCTTAATAAGTTAAAAAAAAAAAAGTTAAAGTTTTTTCTTAATAAGTAAAAAAAAAAAAGTTAAAGTTTTTTTTTAATAAGTAAAAAAAAAAAGTTTAAGTTTTTTCTTAATAAGTTAAAAAAAAATAAAGTTAAAGTTTTTTCTTAATAAGTAAAAAAAAAAAAGTTAAAGTTTTTTGCTTTTTTTAAGTTTTCATTTTTTTCAAAAAATTACTTTTTTTTCAAAAAATTACATTTTTTTCAAAATAATACTTTTTTTTCAAAATAATACTTTTTTTTCAAAATAATACTTTTTTTTCAAAAAAAATACTTTTTTTTCAAAAAAATACTTTTTTTGGAAAAAATACTTTTTTTTGGAAAAAATACCTTTTTTTGGAAAAAATACTTTTTTTCATTTTTTTGCGTGCGTGCGTGCGTGCGTGAGCTGTGTAAAGGCCAGCCAATAGGAAGACATGGTGTGTGTGTGTGCGTCTGTGCGTGCTCTTGCGAGAGCTGTGTAAAGGCCAGCCAATTGCACAAATAGCAGACCTACAAGCTCACAAGGTATCACAGAGCAACTCATTGAGATCTTGTAACTTTAATGTCAGCCCTGTAATTAAGCCCTTATATGTCTCAGCTGTGGAAGTAAAAGACTTCCAAGTTCTATGCCAGTACTATGACTGGGAGATTAGAATGGTTCTGAATGGGGGAAAACTATGCCCGAACAAATTGCTCTATCGCAAAAAGTAAAAGTCGAATGCAAATATTTTTTTCGCTGTGAGTGGCCTGAGATATTGACGTACACCATGTGCGATTGTGGTGTTGGTACGATTGAAAATGTGGTTATAAGAGCGAGTTAAGAATTGTCTGCGCGATAATATCCTCGTAAGAATTATACAATGGAGGTCAATGAGCAGATTTGCTGTTTTTGTGTCACTTAAAAGGCCGTAGTTCACATTCTGTATGTCTCTGTGCTTTGGTGGTCACATTGTGTGAAAGAGGACATGTGTGGCTACAAAATGACCAAAGAACATGCGTGTAAAATGAATACTTTGGCCGGGACGACAATTTGTTTGGTAAATTTTCAAGGAAAGAATTTCAGTTTCCACACTCTAGTCAAAGAAGAGCCGCACTCTAAAATGGCACTAATTACGCGAAACGGCCTGCGATTGAACTGCGATTTCGGAAAAACCGTTTAACGTATTCGAATACGGTTTGAACCACGAAAAAGTCCAGAGTCGTGTGAGCGTTCTAAACTTTAAATCACGTTTCTACGACAAAGTATGCCAGAGTAATGAGGCTGCAAAAGTGAGGTTGATTTAGAGATAAATCCCATACAAAGTCAATGGCAGGAAAAAACTATAAATAAAGTTAAATATTTTAAAAAGTATAAACTTTTTCAAAACAACTTTTTCACCAATGAAAGTTCAAAGATAGATGAACATTATAAAGTTTGAATGAAGTTTCAAAGTGAAAGTATGACGGAGTAATAAGAGCTCAAAAAAGTTAACTGTGAAAAATGGGACCTTTCTTCCATCGACTCTCATTATAAAGGATGTAAAAAAAAGTTTAAAAGTTAAAAAGTATAAAAAGTATGAAACTTTGTAAAAAGTTGTATGCAAGCACACATCACTGCAAAGAGCTGAACAGTTTGAAGTTTGAACTAAAATTCTAGCATAAAGTATGTGGAAGTAGTAGGGTGTCAAAAAAGACGGCGGAATAAAGAATAAAGAAGTATAACTAGAAAGGCAGTTCCTGTAGAAACTGCGTGGGCTCGCATAAATTGCAATGTATAAAGTTTTTGCCGTGTCAAGTTTGAAACTCGGGGACCGGAGTAATAGTGTTCCCATTGGTGGTCTAAATCCATAATCAATATTTCGGGACTGTAGCATATTGTAAACAAAAGTAGAAAATGTATTAAAGCTGAAGTAAAAGTAAAAAAAAAGTATGAACATTTGGAAAAACTAGTTTAAGCATAAATAACTGCATAAAGCGGAATAAAGTATGTGGAAGCTGTAGAAGTGTTTTTAAAAGTTTTTCTTTAAATGAAAAAAAAAAAATCTTTATTAAAAAAATTCAAGTTTTTTCTTTTAAGTAAAAAAAAAAGAGGTTAAAGTTTTTTTTTTTTTAAGTTTTCTTTTTTTTCAAAAAATTACTTTTTTTTCAAAAAATTACTTTTTTTTTCAAAATAATACTTTTTTTTCAAAATAATACTTTTTTTTCAAAAAAATACTTTTTTTGGAAAAAATACTTTTTTTGGAAAAAATACTTTCTTTGGAAAAAATACTTTTTTTGGAAAAAATACTTTTTTTGGAAAAAATACTTTTTTTCATTTTTTTGCGTGCGTGCGTGCACTTGCGAGAGCTGTGTAAAGGCCAGCCAATAGGAAGACAGGGTGTGTGTGTGCGTGTGTGCGTGCGTGCATGCTCTTGCGAGAGCTGTGTAAAGGCCAGCCAATTGCACAAATAGCAGACCTACAAGCTCACAAGGTATCGCAGAGCAACTCATTGAGATCTTGTAACTTTAATGTCAGCCCTGTAATTAAGCCCTTATATGTCTCAGCTGTGGACGTAAAAGACTTCCAAGTTCTATGCCAGTACTATGACTGGGAGATTATAATGGCCGTGAATGGGGGGAAACTATGCCCCGAACAAATTGCTCTATCGCAAAAAGTAAAAGTCGAATGCAAATATTTTTTTTCGCTGTGAGTGGCCTGAGATATTGAGGTACACCATGTGCGATTGTGGTGTTGGTACGATTGAAAATGTGGTTATAAGAGCGAGTTAAGAATTGTCAGCGCGATAATTTCCTCGTAAGAATTATACAATGGAGGTCAATGAGCAGATTGACTGTTTTTGTGTCACTTAAAAGGCCGTAGTTCACATTCTGTATGTCTCTGTGCTTTGGTGGTCACATTGTGTGAAAGAGGACATGTGTGGCTACAAAATGACCAAAGAACATGCGTGTAAAATGAATACTTTGGCCGGGACGACAATTTGTTTGGTAAATTTTCAAGGAAAGAATTTCAGTTTCCACACTCTAGTCAAAGAGGCCCCGCACTCTAAGATGGCACTAATTAGCCGAAACGGCCTGCGATTGAACTGCGATTTCGGAAAAACCGTTCAACGTATTCGAATACGGTTTGAACCGTCCAGAGTCCAGAGTCGTGTGAGCGTTCTAAAGTTTAAATCACGTTTCTACGACAAAGTATGCCAGAGTAATGAGGCTGCAAAAGTGAGGTTGATTTAGAGATAAATCCCATTCATTGTCTATGGGAGGCAAAAACTATAAATAAAGTTAAATATTTTAAAAAGTATAAACTTTTTCAAAACAACTTTTTCACCAATGAAAGTTCAAAGATAGATGAACATTATAAAGTTTGAATGAAGTTTCAAAGTGAAAGTATGACGGAGTAATAAGAGCTCAAAAAAGTTAACTGTGAAAAATGGGACCTTTCTTCCATCGACTCTCATTATAAAGGATGTAAAAAAAAGTATAAAAGTTAAAAAGTATAAAAAGTATAAAACTTTGTAAAAAGTTGTATGCAAGCCACAATCACTTCAAAGAGCTGAACAGTTTGAAGTTTGAACTAAATTTCTAGCATAAAGTATGTGGAAGTAGTAGTGTGTCAAAAAAAAGCGGCGGAATAAAGAAGCGGAATAAATATAGGCTGGCAATAACTAGTGTGTGCTCGCTGTAGCGAGCCCACAACTAGAAAGGCAGTTCCTGTAGAAACTGCGTGGGCTCGCATAAATTGCAATGTATAAAGTTTTTGCCGTGTCAAGTTTGAAACTCGGGGACCGGAGTAATAGTGTTCCCATTGGTGGTCTAAATCCATAATCAATATTTCGGGACTGTAGCATATTGTAAACAAAAGTAGAAAATGTATTAAAGCTGAAGTAAAAGTTAAAAAAAAGTATGAACATTTGGAAAAACTATAGTTTAAGCATAAATAACTGCATAAAGCGGAATAAAGTATGTGGAAGCTGTAGAAGTGTTTTTAAAAGTTTTTCTTTAAATGAAAAAAAAAAAATCTTTATTAAAAAAATTCAAGTTTTTTCTTTTAAGTAAAAAAAAAAAAAGAGGTTAAAGTTTTTTCTTTTTTAAGTTTTCATTTTTTTCAAAAAATTACTTTTTTTTTTCAAAAAATTACTTTTTTTTTCAAAATAATACTTTTTTTTCAAAATAATACTTTTTTTTCAAAAAAATACTTTTTTTGGAAAAAATACTTTTTTTTTGAAAAAATACTTTTTTTGGAAAAAATACTTTTTTTGGAAAAAATACTTTTTTTCATTTTTTTGCGTGCGTGCGTGCGTGCGTGCGTGCACTTGCGAGAGCTGTGTAAAGGCCAGCCAATAGGAAGACAGGGTGTGTGTGTGCGTGCGTGCGTGCTCTTGCGAGAGCTGTGTAAAGGCCAGCCAATTGCACAAATAGCAGACCTACAAGCTCACAAGGTATCGCAGAGCAACTCATTGAGATCTTGTAACTTTAATGTCAGCCCTGTAATTAAGCCCTTATATGTCTCAGCTGTGGAAGTAAAAGACTTCCAAGTTCTATGCCAGTACTATGACTGGGAGATTACAATGGTTCTGAAGGGGGGAAAACTATGCCCCGAACAAATTGCTCTATCGCAAAAAGTAAAAGTCGAATGCAAATATTTTTTTCGCTGTGAGTGGCCTGAGATATTGAGGTACACCATGTGCGATTGTGGTGTTGGTACGATTGAAAATGTGGTTATAAGAGCGAGTTAAGAATTGTCAGCGTGATAATTTCCTCGTAAGAATTATACAATGGAGGTCAATGAGCAGATTGACTGTTTTTGTGTCACTTAAAAGGCCGTAGTTCACATTCTGTATGTCTCTGTGCTTTGGTGGTCACATTGTGTGAAAGAGGACATGTGTGGCTACAAAATGACCAAAGAACATGCGTGTAAAATGAATACTTTGGCCGGGACGACAATTTGTTTGGTAAATTTTCAAGGAAAGAATTTCAGTTTCCACACTCTAGTCAAAGAGGCCCCGCACTCTAAGATGGCACTAATTAGCCGAAACGGCCTGCGATTGAACTGCGATTTCGGAAAAACCGTTCAACGTATTCGAATACGGTTTGAACCGTCCAGAGTCCAGAGTCGTGTGAGCGTTCTAAAGTTTAAATCACGTTTCTACGACAAAGTATGCCAGAGTAATGAGGCTGCAAAAGTGAGGTTGATTTAGAGATAAATCCCATTCATTGTCTATGGGAGGCAAAAACTATAAATAAAGTTAAATATTTTAAAAAGTATAAACTTTTTCAAAACAACTTTTTCACCAATGAAAGTTCAAAGATAGATGAACATTATAAAGTTTGAATGAAGTTTCAAAGTGAAAGTATGACGGAGTAATAAGAGCTCAAAAAAGTTAACTGTGAAAAATGGGACCTTTCTTCCATCGACTCTCATTATAAAGGATGTAAAAAAAAGTTTAAAAGTTAAAAAGTATAAAAAGTATAAAACTTTGTAAAAAGTTGTATGCAAGCCACAATCACTTCAAAGAGCTGAACAGTTTGAAGTTTGAACTAAATTTCTAGCATAAAGTATGTGGAAGTAGTAGTGTGTCAAAAAAAAGGGTGGAATAAATAAATAAACTTATAAATATAGGCTGGCAATAACTAGTGTGTGCTCGCTGTAGCGAGCCCACAAATATAGGCTGGCAATAACTAGTGTGTGCTCGCTGTAGCGAGCCCACAACTAGAAAGGTCGCAATTTTGAAAAATTGCAGAGTGTGGTTGCCGCGGCGGCTTACATGTATACCCCTCCCGCTGACCTCGCCGGCCTGCTACGGTTTCGAGTCACGTCTCGTCTCAGGTAAGTAATTCTGAGGGGATGTGACCCCCGAAATTCATGTTTTCCCGACAGACGGTTACATATATCGCGTTTGCGGCGCCCCCTGTGGATGAAAATGGAATTGCTTTCGGAACTCGGTCGAACGAACCACCCCGGACGTGCGATTCGAATTCCGGATGGATCGGACGTTCCGTTCGTGATTTATGGCGTTTTTCGTGATATAGGCCCCTCCTACTGACTTCGGACGACGGTTACGGCCGAACGATACGCACTACCGAAATTCTGAAGTTGTTTTTTTAATCGTGTGGGTCCAGAGGTCACGTGTGCCGATTTCTGTGACATTTGGACAAAATCTGTAGTGGGGAAAGCAAAAAGTGTGTTTTGGACAAAATTCAAAATGGCGGAAAATCCATCATGGCGGAAAAGGGCGTGGCCTATATGGGGAGATGCGTCATGACCCAAGGAATCCAGGGTAAAAATGATTTTGATTTTACGACCTACGGTTCAAGAGTTATGAGCCAAAAGGTAAAGTGGGATGTTATAGCGCCACCATGAGGCCGACCTAAAAAATAATATTTTTAATTAATTTTAGTGATAATTAGGAAATATCCCTGAAAGTTTTGTAACTATAGTGCTTACAGTCTCAGAGGGAAAAATACTTGAATGTGTTTTTTTGCATTTCCCCATTCATGTCAATGGGGAAATTTAATTCACTAATAAATTCATATCAAATAAAATATACAACATTTCTCTTAGCAAAGTACAAGCGGTCGATTCCCGATTTTTCCGGTCAATTTGACATATGGCTCAAGTGCGTACAGTCAAAACTTCTTGTTGTTGTAGGGCGCCAAACTTTGTCTTACTCCAGTAGTGGAGAGAATAATAAAGTGTTAGAGATACAAGAGTCTGGTTGCCCCTTTAGGGCAACCACACTAATGACCCAGCGCGCATGTGTGTGTGTGTGTGTGATAATAATTTTAGAAGTCTGTGGACCATAGATAGCTATGTCTACTGCCCTCAAGCTGGTGTATACATATTTCTCCCACATGATGTCTTAGATATTTCCAGAGAGAGAGCGAGAGAGCGCGTGCGCACCTGTGTGAAGGGAGTGAGGAGTGATCTATAGCCCAGAACCTGAATTTGAAATGTGTTGGCTTCAAAGTGATATTCATAAAATTAAGCCATTTCACACATGCACAAATTGTATTATTTTAAATGAGAGAGCAGGGGGGGGTTGTGTAATGACCTGCCCAGTGATTCATGAATATATGGTTGCAGAAAGAAAACGAGTGTCTATAAACATTACTTATATATAATGACAGCCCTGTAAGACACATTCAGCATCCAGTCTGATCTCAAACCGGATGAAATTACCGTGATAAGTCGTTTCTCCAATAAACGTGGTTTTCTCCCGACTGCCGTGACATAAGAGCTCTGACGGCAGCTTTTGCGAAGCCTGTGTGTGCGTGCGTGCAGGTGCACAATGTGCGTGTGTCGTGAGTCTGATTTTGGCAATTAAGACCAGTCCGTTGTTACAGTGTGCAGTGTTTCTGGTAATCAATGTTGACTTGTCACTTTGTGGAAATAATGAGTCGCCCATTCGTCCCTTTGACCTTGGGGACACATGTGTAGGGCAGAGCCGCCATGACGGTTGTAACACTTTGCACGTTTCACTCTTACTCAGAGATCCGTTTATCTACATTATGTAATATTCCAGCTGTGCTGATTATCCAACTCCTCACACTCCCAGCTTGAGAGTGAGGGGATTTCTTAACGTAAAACATTGTATACACTAACACTATATATATACACACAGTATAAGTGGTTAAATGGATTGAGGCTATATTGCTTTGTACTAATCCTTGACTAACCACACGTGCACGCACACAATACCTACATTCACATACAGTATTATTTTTGTTTCATCTCTTTGCTAAATCTCTGGGTTGTTAATCTTTATTATTAACTTCATTTGGTAAGGCCTATAGAGCAGTCGCCTATAATCCGGTATAGAGAGTCGACACAGTCTCAACACTTTACTGGGTTGTGAGCAGGGATATCAACATAGCTGCATGTGCGCAATCTTGCTCTCATGAACACACTCGGTAGAAATGTTGAGAGAGAGAGAGAGAGTTTTGGAGATACAAAGTTTCTACCCGACAGCGACGATCACCTCCTCTTGTTGTGGCTGCTTGGTGATGCTGCCCTCCAGACATCCCTGTGTGAAAAGCTGGAGGGTGAAAGCCCTCTGGGGTGTGTGTGTGTGTGTGTGTGCTTCTCTCCTTTCCAACCTCAATTGAGTTCTGAATAGGCATTTCAAGTATCTGTCCTCATTAGCATACCGCTATTTGATCAATTTATTCATGTGACAGTCTTGAGTATCGGAGTGTTAGTGTGTGTGTGTGTACTGTGTTAGGGATTACATGGCTGTTTGATGTATTGTAGACAGACTATGGGGAGACTGTGGAAGTATCAAAAGTTCATGTGTATCAGTCATGAAATGGGGACACCGACTACAGTACATGCTGTGTTGTATAAAATAGTTTTGCATAGATGTCATAGATGTCATGACTACAGTTTGTTTCGTTTGTTTGTTTACACATTATCATTTCTATTAATGTTTTGGATTCATGCCTGGTAATGTGTATTTTCAGACATTTAACCACTTAACCCTCAAACCGGACCCTGGCCGTGTTCCTGGGAGTCTGGAAGTTCACCACTTACTTCACACGGGTGTGATTTTTTATGTTACATTATCATTACAATCCTTGTGTTTTGCCAATTAGTTGAGGGCTCACTTGCAATATATCCTTCAAGGCTACTATATATGCAGACCGCAGCCATGTTGCCATTGGAGTTTGGAATCACTCGGTTTCAGTAAAGCAACATCTGCTGCCTCCTGAATCATGTGCAAATTCAAAACAGGTGGTATACCGTATGCAGGGCAGTTGAGTGATGTCAAACGAGCACTTCTAAATTGAAAGTAAACACTTAAAAATAATCATCTGCAAGGAATTTCTTGACAGAAAGTAGCTCATAACATGTCTACAGACATGTTATGATGGGTTTTTATGGATTTATGGATTTTTATGAAACAAACACTTTGCAGATAGAAAGAGGATAAGTCAAGCTTTTCGTATGGCTGCAATGTTGGTGAGTTTGCAGTCGTTTAATTAATACAATCAGATAGGACTTTTCTGTTTGGATGTATGGGCTGTCAATGGTAAATTGCGGCTAGTTACCACCCTGCCATTAACTTGATGGTAGGGATGCACCGAAAGGGAAATTATTGGCCGAAACCGAATACCGAATATAGGAAACAGTTGGCCGAAAACCGAATACCGAATAGCCGAATACATCTTTGTTGTAAAGCTACCTGATTATGGCAAAAGACATGATTATGGCAAAACCTAACTTAAATAATAAACACTTATGGGTCCATTAAAAAACATCTAAATAATTGGAGGCTTTGTGATTAATTAATCTCAATTAATCACATTTTAATCGCATATAAATAGGTCTATTTGACCTGAGCAGTGAGCTTTTTTTTCTACATAAGCATAGGCAATAAAAACAAGTAGTAATAATAATAATAGTGATAATAATATTATTTATATTAAGCTTCTCTGAGTACTTAAAGACACTTTTCAAAGAGAACATGAGAAAACAAATAAAAACAACTTTATTAGAGAAAAACTAAGACTATGGAATAAAATAAATTAAAGTGGAATGAATTTATAGGTGGTGGCATGTCTCTGAGTTTTGGGAAGTGCATCGTTTTGACAGTTCTGCCTGCTGTGGACAACGATACAGTCTATCATTCATTGTTAAAGCTCCAAATGATATTCCCATTCGTCTTTGTGTCTGCCCGTGTAAACGCAGCAGCGAGTGTGAGGGGACGAGGGTTGGGGAACGGATGTAAAGTACAGTGTTAAAACTAACGTTAGCTCCCATGCTAGCTACGAATACTGGAGAACTCGGGTCGCCGACTGTTCTTCATCTTTGCCGAGATTTCTTCCCCTTTCGCCGACTCTTCGTCACTTTCCGGTCCGAGTTCTGTCTGAGAACTCGGACGGAAAGTGACGAAGAGTCGCCGAAACAGGAAGAAATCTCGGCGCTGGAGCGCGCATCTAGCTACTGCATGATGATCATGCACGCTGATCAGACAGCAGATCAATAAAAGCATGGACCGCTACTTTGCATTCATATTCATGTCATATTTACAGTACTACGGCCTTCACAGTGTGTGTGTGTGTGTGTGTGTGTGTGTGCCAGGAGGCGGTGTGTGTGTGTGTGTGTGTGTGTGTGTGTGGGTGTGCGCGCGCGCACAAAGTGACATCACAATCTCCGATCATCTTAATATATTTATATACGCTCCAAAAAGCGTTCATATTTTGCGGGACAGACGGATGAGGAGCAGAAATGAAGCGCCAGCATATCGATCCATTTATCACCACGGAGAGCGCCCTGGATGAGGAGATACGAGTCATTCATGGGAGTCAATGACAAGCTAATAGTTGCACAGAGCATTAGCATACGGCAAGCGAAAAGCGAAATGCCAAAAAAACAAATAGGAATCATTCTGAATATTCTTATCTCGCCCCGTGTCGTTTGGACGTCGCTAGGACGTCCACAGACGAACGCACCTCTCGGTTCCAATCCTTATGACGTTTCCAGACGATTTATGTACTAAATGTGCGCGCGCGTGTGAGAGGCACGCTAAACGTTTACTTTAGCTTAGCTCCTCAGTGTTAGCGTCTTCTGCATTGTTAGCGTTGCTATTCAGATGTAATTCAGTCAGGAAGTAGACAGCTATTTTTCTGGTTTGGGTTTGTTTTGGTTATCGTCGTTAGCACAGTAGCTAACATTCAGAAACTTGCAGCTGCAGCTGCTGAAAGTGCCCCGAAACGTGGAGAATAAGCGTTGCTATTCAGATGTAATTCAGTCAGGAAGTAGACAGCTATTTTTCTGGTTTGGGTTTGTTTTGGTTATCGTCGTTAGCACAGTAGCTAACATTCAGAAACTTGCAGCTGCAGCTGCTGAAAGTGCCCCGAAACGTGGAGAATATTCGGCAGAATCTTAAGAAGATTCGCCGCGCGACGACTCTTCTTCAGATTCTGCCGAATATTCTCCACGGTTTGCCGACTTGTCTTGAGAAGTCGGCAAAAAGGGTAAATCCGCCGAGTGTTCTTGTTACCCTAGCTACTAGCTTCCCTCGTCAACACCACCACAGATCGAGTGGAAGCTGCTAATATCACGTTGCTTGTGCCCGTGGATGGTAAATAAGATTTAGAAGGCTATGGAATCGTGGATGAAAGCACAGTTGTGTCGGATCTGCCTGTGCGTTCCGTGACTGCTGCTCGTGTGTTGTGTTGCGACTGTCGCTGGCTGGGGGCTGCTGAATGATGCATAGTTAAAGAGCGTCATAAGCATGCGCCCTTCCTGCGCTGAAAGTAGCAGATCTACAAGCTATCTACCCGTCGCAATGCACAGCGAGTTGGGCTTGTACATCTGTGTTTTCCTCGCAGTTTAGTTCGATTCACAACTTTAGGACCACTACTACTATTCAGTGATATTTTTCGGCTTATTTGAGCCGAAACCGAATAGGCCGAAAATACATTTTTAGCCATTTTCGGCCGAATATTTTCGGTGGCCGAATTTTCGGTGCATCCCTACTTGATGGCAAGGTGGCCTCAATCTGCAATATGGTCAATTGTGCTGATCCATCACAATCTTTTTCATGTCTCTCTCCATGGTGCCGATTCAGCACACATTATCTTGTATATGTCTCTGTCCATGGTGCTGATCCAGCATAGTCTTTTCTGTGTCTCTGGTCTGGTGCTGCTGATCCAACACATAGCATTTCCAATAGCTCTGAATCACCGCACTGTGCACGCAGTGAAGTCGACTATATCTTTGTCCCGGGGGCCCCCCTGACACTGGTGCTTTTCCATCTGGCCATTTCCCTGATTATAGAGAATACAATAGAAAGGCCACCAGGTGAATTCATGTCCTGTTAGGACGTTTGCCAGGAGTCCCGAAGGCAATGAGTGCCAATTTTCGACTCTACAACCCTGTAGAATGGCAATCGGCCCGTAGCTGCTGCTGTCCGTTAGCTAACATTTTGCCTAGTAGCAGTAGCACTCACACATGGTTTGTTGTAGCATAAAAGTTCTTACTACCCGAGTTCCTTTTATATGCTTTTCTACATTGTTAGCACTGCATGATGATGTTCCGCGCGCGTGCATGCGTGTGTGTGTGCGCGTGTGTGTGTGCGTGCGTGCATATTGCGTGCGTGCGTGCGTATTGCAGAACATGCCTTCCTTGCTTGCTTTGTGTTCTGTTCAGGACCTTCCAAATCAACATTCCTCTCTAGGGGCGAGGAAGGTAGTTTAGTGCTCATGTATCCCAGGATGCAATGCAGACTTTCACAATGAGTATAGCATCTGTTGTGTCACATCTCATCCTGCATCTGTTGCCCCCTGTCAGGGGGTCAGAGCAAGCAACATACTTTTCCCAATTTAATTCTGAGGAGGATCGTATGCAGATTCATGTCTGCCTGCGTTTACTTTCCGTGAAACAAACACCAGCAGATCAGGCGTCTATAAGATCTTCAGGGTCTTGAGAACAGCAGTGCATCTCTGTCCGTCCGTGCACAATTCAGTGTTGCCCGATTTTGCGAGAAGAAATCAGCGACCAGGTCTATGAAAAAAAAAAGTCTAAAAGAAGAAACTAGAAACTCGCACTGTGAACCTATTTACAGCAATGTGTTGTGAGCTTGTGGATTGGCTATTTTCAAAGGAATCTTGGAAAAATTGTGGAATATGTAACGGCTAAATCTGATATGCGTGTCCCTTGCACAAGGATGCGGGTTTGGCAGACAAATGCATTAATTTGGGGGTCCTTAAGAGGAGAAAATGTTTGAGAACTGGTTTGAGCACTGCTTTAAATGACATTGGGAAGCAAGACCAAATAAGCAACTATAGCCTGCACAAATAAATGCAACCCGCAACTACAACTATTTCCCAGCAACTTTACAGAAACCAAGCCACTTATAATAAGCAGACAGCAATTACACAGTGGCAAATAAATAAACCGCAAGGCAAGCACGAACACTCTGGCTCATATCTACGCCTTCCGTTCTGTTTTCCCTCCATGAAGACCACGAGCAGCTTCTTTTCCTGTCCTTTTACCGTCTACCGAAACCACATGCGTTGCTGAGCGGAGTCCCTCAGGGCTCTATACCAACATCTTTCTGTTATCTGGCTCTGTCTATGCCTTTCCTTTCTCTCTTCCTTTATCTGTTGAAGCACGTTAAAACCCATATGTCGCTGAGCAGAGTCGCACCGGTACCGGTACTAATGTATTTTCAGTTTTTACTCTGCATTAAATATCTTTGCTGAAATTACCGTCAGACCACCTGTGCATGTCCAGCTAAAATGCCATCTCATCTAACATTAGACAGAATATTACTTCGGAGTTCAGACAGACACTTTTCGCTCATCGCAAGATCGGCTATTTTCTCTCTCTCTCTCTCTCTCTCTAGTGTTGTTGGGAGATATATATATGAAAATAATAAACCTATCTGCCGCTCTGCCCCGTTCTTAACAGCTTCCAAAGCAATAGAAAAGAGATTCAACTCCATTCCTCCCTGATCCTTGCAGCTGATGGAGGCATGGCCTTGATTTCTAAGGAATCACATGGAGAGAGATTAATGGATATGGGGTTAATGGGGTTAATAGTTAGAGGGATGAATGGCAGCGGTGAAAAAGTAATTTTTAAAGTAAAAGTACCAATATAGTGGAACACTCTTGTTAGTAAAAGTCTGGTTATTAAAATGTAGTACAAAAATATTGGCCTCAAAATATATTTAAAGCACCAAATGTAAAAGTACCCATTTCACAAGTTATTTATTTTATGATAATTATATATACCGGTAAGTTAAGTATACTCCAATCACATTTATTCCAAATGTATTAGAACATATTGCACTTTTTTGACACAAATATCGCGGTGGGGCTCTACATTAACGTTTCAGTTCATTCTTCCTGTGAGTCTTGTTCAAAAGAGGAATTCCACGCTGGGAAACCAGCGTGGACGACAGCGGTACCAGACACTCGCACTGCAACACACCATGTTTTAAAGGGGTGACTCAGCTGCTGCCAAGGCAACCTTCAGTGTGATATGCCCCAGTAAAAACACAGTTTTTGAACAGACTGTGTGTGTGTGTGTGTGTGTGTGTGTGTGTGTGTGTGTGCACGCGAGTGTGTGTGTGTGTGTGTGTGCGGGCGCGCGTTGTGTGCGGAGACTTCGTGAAAGCAATGTTAGGATTTACAGTCCAAGTCAGTCCAACAGATCAGTCTCCTGTAAAGCTCTGCCCTGTGGTTGTTAAACTACATTGGACAGTGTTCACATTTTCTGTCACTATGAATCCGCATTGCTCTTTTCTCCCTACTGTGTCTGAGATGCTGCTCAGGTTGGAGGAGATGGTGGGAGTTTGATCAGTCAGGTGTGTGTGTGTGTGTGTGTGTGTGTGGGGAAGAATCTGAGAGAGCCCATTCAGACACGCTCATTCAGAAAATCACAGAATTATATCAATGAAGGTCTGAGTGTTTCACTTTATTTGGGTGTAAAAATACACCTAAAAACACAAAAAAAAAATCTTAAACTGTCAAATCTCACTTCCGTTCCTCTATGGCGAAGTAGGGCATTCCTTTGCGGGGAGGAAAAAAAACACATTAAATGAAATGTGGAAATACACCTGTATTTGTATATCCATACACATGGATTACGCACGCACAGGCATATATTTAGGCATGCACCCCTGGAGGGTGTGTTCGCTTGCACTGGCAGGTGTACTGCACACACACACACACACACACACACACACACACACACACACACACACACACACACACACACTGAGCTTTCTGCATGCCACAGGCCCTGCTAATCAATTTGCACTTTCAAAGAAAGGTCCACCTTCTCTTTGGGTGTTTCCAGCCCAACAAGCCACCCCACCATTTCTCTCTCTCTCTCTCTCTCTCTCTCTCTCTCTCTCTGTATCTCTCTCTCTCTCTCTCTCCCCCTCATTCTTTTCCATGCTCTACTTTTCCTCTGCCACTTTGCTGCCCATATTTCGCTCTGTTTCCCTCCTCCTGTCTTCCCTTTACAATCTCTCTCTCTCTCTCTCTCTCTCTCTCTCTCTCTCTCTCTCTCTCTCTCTCTCTCTCTCTCTCTCTCTCTCTCTGTCTCTCTCTCTCTCTCTCTCTCTCTCTCAGAAGGGTTGACAGAGAGAGAGAGAGAGAGACTGACCTGACATGTTCCACAATGGAAATATCTCAACATTTATTTGTTTTGTTTTGTTTCATGACACAACAAACCACAGTGTTCAGGGCCCACTTGAACATCTTGAAAGTATCCGTGGCCACACACACATCTAGTGGTCAGATGTGTGTGTGGGCCACGGATGACACGGCAACCTCTGGTGATAAACCCGCCCAGTATTCTTTTCATACTGGCCACTGGTTGGTCCCTCACTACGTTGGAGGGAGTGAAATCCAACCACGGTGCCAGAGGGATAATTTGTCTTACTCGTGCTGGCATTCCCTGTGATGTTCTGTCCGAGTGCCATTATTTTTACGCCTCCAGTTTATTGACAGGAAAGGTGAACGTTATTGACGGGGCAGCAAATTGAAAGGCCTTCTTTCACGTGTGTGTGTGCGTGTGCATGTGTGTGTGTGTCTCCGGTGTCCAGTATGGTAGTAATTTTCCACAGAGACAGAGTGACAGTGCTCTTACATCTCTGAACGACTGGACTGTCACCTCTCATCCCCTCCTCTCCTTCTCTCTCATGCCTTTCAACTAGACACATTCACTGACCTGACCACTGACCATTCCTCCTTCTCTTCTCTTCTATCAGACTACTGATATATTATTGATTACAGCTGCTACAGTCTACATCAGCGGTTCCCAAACTACTTTGGCCGTGCACCCCGTTACCTCCCGACCTATAGATGACGCACCGCCACATGGACATGAAATATATTGAACATATATATATTTTTTTTTTATATGTGCAGCATATATGTGACATATTATTCGAAATTGGCTGCATGCCTGCATATGTCGCATAAGCTATATAGACATATTTTTCCTATATATCCACAATCCACATATGTGCATGCTGGCATATATCCACATATATGCACCTGAATATGGCATATATTCTGCATATACTTGCCATATATTGGCATAATATGTTCATACATTTAAAATAAAACCATAGCACCAACATTAGCCTCTTCATGTCACGCACCCCCTAGAAAGTGCTCGCACACCACAGGGGGAGCACACACCACAGTTTGGTCTACTTGTTCAAAATGCAGCAGCCAGACTCCTGACCGGCACCAGGAGGAGAGATCACATCACCCCTGTCCTGGCCTCTCTCCACTGGCTGCCGGTCCGGTTCAGAATCCAATTCAAAACCCTCCGGTTTGTGTACAAAGCCATGGCCTTTGCTGTCGCAGCCCCCACTCTGTGGAACAGCATTCCCCTCGCAGTTAGGTCTGCGCCCTCCGTTGAGTCTTTTTTAATCACAACTTAAAACATTTTTATATTCACAAGCCTTTGCATCACCGACATGATCTTGCACCTTTCCTTCTAGATTACTCTGTCCTATTTGCCTGTTCTATTATTGACGTCTTCTGCACTGAATTGCCCACTGTCAGGTAGTACCGACCCCCCCAGAGAGGACGTATAGGGCCTTAGTCCTACTACTCCTCCCAGCCAACACTCCCCACTGACAGGTAGTACCCACCCCCCCCAGAGAGGACGTATAGGGCCTTAGTCCTACTACTCCTCCCAGCCATTGTATTGCATTTTATTGTATTCTATTGTACTCCACTATTTTCTGCCTCGTGAAGCACTTTGGTACAATGAGAGTTGTTTTTAAATGTGCTATATAAATACATTTGAATTGATTTGATTTGACACTACATTATGCAAGTGGTAATGCATGACGCAGTTGAAAAATAATGTCCACGGGATGTTTAAACACCGAGACGAAGTCGAGGTGTTTAATCATCCTGAAGGGCAATATTTTTCAACGACTACCGCCGCGTCATACATTTATCCCGCTTTATTACATGGCTACTTTATTAATAAATTGACCCAGCAGGCATAAGAGAGAGGGAGAGGAGGGTATTCATGAGCACATACAGCATCTTCTCTCTCTCTCTCTCTCTCTCTCTCTCTCTCTCTCTCTCTCTCTCTCTCTCTCTCTCTAATGTTCGCTGGAGCTCAATTTAACGCCACAAACAAAAAAGCAGATTACTTAATGCGCGCACGCACAGTACTTTTTAACGGACTGGATTAATGTGTACCCTTTCCCTTTGTGCATGGACTATGTGGTCGAACATGACAATGTGTGAATACGCTCTTTGCACCGGCTTAATGCGTTAAAACCGGGAAAGCATCTGTGTCATTTTAATATTGTAGCATATTATGCCATTCAAAAATGGCAGTATATGAGCCATCCGAATTGGTTCCAATTGCAGTCCCACAATGTAAAATCTATTTTTAAAAACAATTAAGTAGTCAGACCTTACATGTGTACAAATGGCATCGTATGGTCCATTTAATCACAATACATTTATTGAGATAGAACAACATTTAATATATAAAAATATATACTGTATATGTTACTTTCTATTAAATGTTGGTTTTAAATCAATCTTATTGATTTATCTTAAAGGGAAGTTGAAAATGTTAGATTGATTTTGTGAATTTTCTTTTAATTCAACAACTTTATAAATAAATAGCTGTCCCATGTTTTCCATAGATGGAGCCTGGTTTTAGCCACACCCCCACACTCTTCACCAATAAATGACATCGAATGTTCATCATGGCCAAATGGTGAGTAGCTAGTTTACTTCAGTCTGAAATTAATGTCTTCCAAAGTCTGAAAATCAGTGTGTGGTTTTAAGGAGTGTCACTACAAAAACACATTTCTCATAAACTATTTAGTTTTTTCTACTAAATGTGATGTTTCTCTAACCATGTACATCAGTTTAAAGCTGTTTTTCTTAGTCATTTTTTGCCTAGCATTGTAGAGTTAAGCTAAAAACTAGATAAAATTGTCACTACCGTAACAGTCACTACCGAAACATTATGCTCAAGTTTCAGTAGTGGCATGATTGTTTCGGTAGTGACAAAATTGGATGTTTATGCTTTCGAGACATTATTAATGTACATAATTTCTATTTTATCATGTGGTCCAAAATACCAAAACAAAATGTAAAAAGTGTGGCAGAGAGAGACTGAGAATGCAGGCAAAGGCTTCCACACGACCTAGCACCCAAGTAATCAGGCAAAAAGTTGTTTTGTCAAAAATTAAAAAAATAGTGAGTTATCAACCAATATTTTCAGATCATGATTGGTTAGGTGTATGTGTAATGTCAACTATCATTGATGCTGAAATCAATATAATCAACTTTTTACAAAGAATATAGCCTTTAGATTTGGATTAATAATTCAACATATTTTCTTTTGTTAAAATATAAATTTTACTTAATTTAATCGTGGAAGCACCTACATTGGGGAATTGATAAAATAAGTATCTTTATTCGAAGGTAAAATATATGTTTCGGTAGTGACACATTTTGGGAGAGTAAAGATATTCCAATAAATTATTAAAATACAATATTATAATTGACTGTGCTTTTATTAATTATGTGTCGCTTAGATCTGGTGTAACATGAATATTGTCAAAGTTTTTCCAAAATAGCATACAAATTTCACACAATTTCCAACTCTGGATTTGAACCAATTCGGTAATGGCTCGTATACAAGCTGTATACATCTCGTATTCTTTGTGACACAAATCTTCTCTTCTTAAAACCTTTGAGAAGCACTTATGTATAAGCCTCA
Source organism: Protomyctophum bolini (assembly GCF_963924005.1). NCBI lineage: Eukaryota > Metazoa > Chordata > Actinopteri > Myctophiformes > Myctophidae > Protomyctophum > Protomyctophum bolini. The sequence continues at coordinate 5,149,920 of NC_137884.1, read as the reverse complement.
GGTATTACTGTGTTAATATCATGTACAATGTGGTGATGCTCTAGTTTTTGCATCATGATTCCTAATGCCTCATAGCAATGCCCATACTGGACTGCTGCTATGTCCATGTAGCCACATTTTACTTTTAAAGCCTAAACCGCTTGTGCTTGTGCGCGGCCCGCTTCTGTACAACGGTGTACGCAACTGCAGACTATTTTTGGGGACGATAAAGTATAGATTTTGACCGCGCCGTCTCGAGCGAACTTGAGCCAAACCTTGCATGATGTCCCAATGTAATGTATAATGATATTGCATCGGCTATTTTTCGGTAGTGACACCGCTCAAAAATTGTTGAACTATTGATACAAGGTTTCTGCCCAACGGCTACGATTTATAGCACAGGGAGGATAAATATTATATACTGTGATATGCTGTGTGTAGGCCTATACGTACATATCTTTTGTTAGATTTCTGTCCCCGTCCCCTAGTGGTCAGATGGGTGGGCCACAAATTCAGGTGGGCCCTGATCCAGATAAGATTTGAGAACCACTGACATGAACTCTAGCTTCCCTATTCTTGGGCGAACATAATTATGTCAAATTGCCGATATAGGTTCTACAAGATCACAACATGACATGCTGTGAGCTGGTGTGTTGTCTATTGTAGGAGACGAGTTTCCCTCCCTCGTTAATGAAAAAAATCATTAACATGGTGAATCATGGTGATTCACCATGTTAATGGATGAATGGGGGACATTTTATTATTTCCAACAGCTCTAATGACATAGTAAAATATTGAAAATGCCACTTCAAGTTGAAAATAGGTGGAATTAGTGAACTAATGTTGCAAAATGTGAGTGGTAATAAAGACTAGAAAACAGGCTATAATATATGCAGTCTACCATTTACACACACGCACGCACACACACGCACGCAGTGCAGGCCCCGTTCTTAATATGTGTTGCCATGTAATCCACATTTTGTCAGTAAATGTCACATCGACCTTGACACTCTCTCTCACACACAGACGCACACAGTTCTCATATAAATGAAATTCTTGGACCTCTCTCCATCTCACACAAAGCCAAGTATTCACAAAGTATAGGTGTCTGGGTGAGTCATGTACATGGAAGAGAGAGAGCGTGTGTGCGTTCGTGTGTGCGTGCGAGTGTGCGCGTGTGTGTGTGTGTGTGTGTGTGTGTGCGTGCGTGCGCGCAGAACATTCTCAAGGTTAGTGATGTGGAGACTTTTAAAGAGTGGATCCACCCACACTGCCTAGCTCTATTCTATTCGATTAACTGTTCTTTATTGGCATGAATGTGTCACTGCCAAAGTATGTAGCAAACACAAATGTTAATAACAAGTAAGACGTGCAAACGCGGGAAGCGAACGCAGCTGTGTGTGTGTTTTGTGTGTGATACAGATGCGCCCTCTGGTGGCGGGCATGTGGTGTTACAGCGTGACAGACAGACAGACAGACATGTTCTGCTCATTGCGTTCGCAATTAACCCGTTTTGACCTGAGATCAGATTCTAAAAATGTCTTCTACATCCTGACAGTTTTCTGAAAAAGCTATGTTTCTATGTCGGTCGTTCTTTGATTTTTCAAAAATAGCAGACCTACAAGCTCGTAGCGCACCACTCGGTGGCGCGCTATGAGCTTGTAGATCTGCTATTTTTCAATAGCTAAAGCATAACGTAGGCCTAAACAAAAATAATAAACACAGTGTTTGATTGTGGTGGTGCCAATTTAGCAGAATAAAGATTCTGTTACGTTGTCCCTTCTCCACACATTTGTCCCATTTAGGAGGAAGTTATAGTCTGCGGCTCAACCACTGCTGTCAATCAATGACCTCGTATCCGAACAGAGCAGTGTTGATTTTGTCGACTAAAACTGTGATGAGTTGATGGGGCTCAGAACACCGCTCCACTACTCCAACGGACCACGAGAAATCTGGGACAGGGACCCCGGGTACGGCGAAACTGGAGGCCTCAACGGTGTTGGCGCGGACTGACTAGCCTGTCCCCAGTGTACCGGCGTCCCCCGGCGAGAGATAGTCAACCCCCCCCCCACGAAAACAAAGGGGGTGGAACGTTGCTTTGATCATGTGTTTCACGCGTCACTTGTTTTCCCATAGTTGGAAAGTGATACAGCATACATGGATGTATTGGGAGGATGGCCCGGACATCAAAGCACATTCATCAATGGAATAAAAAAAGCCCCCTTAGGTCCGTATATATACAGACGTGGCAGATAAGGTCCCCAAGGGGGGAGGGTCCGTATTTATACGTCCCTGGTAGAGATAGAGTTATGAAACCACATCTAACCTCGCACGCACCCACATCTAACCTTGCACGCACATCCGTGGTCATCATATGAGCATACCTAACAATGGATGCCAAAGAAATGGGTACATTTTCACTTTTGTCTATTTTTATATCAAAAGTTTTAATTACTTCTAGAAAAGGAAAACGTATACTGCGTGATGACGTGTCGAGGCCCACATCAATAAAAGCCAATAAAAATTAAGCTCACCCGTTTGATTCCCATATCTGCGCGTCTGTCCAAACAGCTGCTACTGATTACAGAAATCCTCCGTTTTTAATCCCATTCAAGATGACATCCAGACAGTGAATTACTCAGGTTTAGATGTAATCATCACACTAAAATAATGTCTGAAAACATTATAGGGTAGAAATAAGCCACATAGCAGTAAACTGGTACAGCTGGCCGACTATCTGACTCATAAACAAACGTTTTCATGCGTCCTGCGTCACCGTGCAGGTAGCATAGCTACCGTCCATAGCTACCGTCCCATCGCCTGAAGGGATGCGACGCTCTGATTGGTTCAGAAACTTCAGATCCAGCGTTTCAAGCTAAAATACCCACCGTTTCCGTTTCACTACACCTTTAACGTGAATAGAATCCCCAAATTTGACCCGTTTTCAGAGTACTCAGACAGACAGACAGACAGACAGAGATGTGTTGATTTATTGCGACCACAGGTCGCATTTAGTATGAAATCTTACACTTTTGTCCATCACTCAAAATCCCCATACATGGGAAACATTTTGTCCAAAATAGGTACACCAGTGGTTACAATCCAGATTTAGTTTTTTCAAGTTTCACGTTTGTCCTTTCATGATCATGTCTCGGAGATTTCTTTATCCTTTTCCCTTTTTTCTCTTCATCAGGACTGCTGATTAACACTCCAAACGGGCCTGCCTGCACACAGAGCCTCGACCCCATCCCTGGGGAGCCATCAAGCACACAACGGTACACCTCATATCCTCCATTGTATGCTGCTTAATTAGTGATTTGTATCACATGGGAACAGAAAGGGCTATATATCTCTGACAATGTGCAGCCGCTTTTCACAATGCTCTGTTTGGCAGCAAGAGTTTATTACAGTGCAGTAAATTGCAGATAGTATTATTGTATCGTCTTGATTGATTTCCTTAGTGAAGCCCCCACATGTGAGCGAGGGTTTTACTGTATGCGGTTGCACACATTATGTGTGGTACATATATTTATGTACAAAATCTGACGTACAGTATATCCAGCCTTTATTTGCCAGGGATAATGAAAGGAACGTTCTAGAGCACGCTTTGGCAAAATGCCTGCCCACCACCGTGGAGTGTACGGGTTCGAACCCACCGTGGTGCATATACAGCTTTGTTGATACAAGCACAATTGTGTCCTGTATTCGCGGCCAGGCAGGAGGGTGATATTTGCCTTTGTTGTTTTGCCTGCCATATACTGTATTTAACCTGCTGTACTTTTTAACCTAAAAAAAAGGTCACATTCCCCCTTTAAATCCCTTCATGCTCAGTAGTGCTGCCTGCAGGGTCTATTCTATTTAATTCGGTCACGCTGTTTTTATAGAATCAAACTATGCCTTGTTTTTCCTCTTTTTTTATTGAATTAATCACATACTTTCAACTCGGCTTCAAATGTGCTGCTAAATTGCCCTTTTTAAACTGTGCAGTGTAATGTCTCACGGGGGTTTATGTTAATGTTTGTTTTGCTGTCGGTAACTGAATAATGTAGAGTGCTTGGACAGAGGATTGGCGTGTGTGTGTGTGTGTGTGTGTGTGTGTGTGTGTGTGACCATTGTTACCAAAGGCTTTAATCTCACCACGTGACATTTTGTGTTTAATTATCATTATTTGTTTTGGCTCAATGTGCAACTAATTGAATGCCTAGGCGCGCACGTGCACTGACGCATAATTATGAAACATCTACACATTTACACAAGTCACAAACATACAGACATTAATTTTCTACGTTCAGATTTTTCTCAGTATTCTTAGCTTGTTGGGATCGCTTTAACAGGGTCAGGTTCCGAATAACTAATTGGTCAGGTGGTGTAGTAGGGCTCAGACTGCAGAATTTTGTCTCTGTCCGGTGAAAACCGGTTCCTTTTTATTATTATAAAATATATACAAATAGTGAATATTTTCACTACTTTTGTGAGTGACACTCTTGTCTCTTATCACTCTTCTCATGAAGTAACTAGGGCATTACTTTATAAAAAAACAAACAAAGTATACAAATATGAGATGTGCCTGACAGTAGCCTGTACGCTCTCTTTCCAAGGCTTCTAGAGGGGCGGATTCAAACCGACACCGGCTCCCTATTGGTTCACCATGTGCCCGCCTCACCTCCCTTCTCCACAGCGGAGAACACCGACGTCACCAAATTCGGAGCGATGCCCTCTGATTGGGTAGGAAAATACTCACGCCCATGGGTACATGACTGAACATTTCAAGTACTCTGACATTCAAGGTCTGATTTATACATTTTGCATCGCACAACAAAGTATACATTAACCTACACTTGACACACCAAATCAATAATTCCATCCATCAGCATGAGAAGCGGCACAAAACAACCCCAAAATATGAGGCCATTTGCCGTAATAAGTCTTTTGGTTTGCAATTTGACGGTAAAGGGTTTATTTTTTACATAAATTAATTACACAAGAGTCTAACATAGCAAAGCCGCTGGTAAACAAGTTATTCTTGTTTTGTCGATGGCAGGAATGTACTGTGCAAACTTGTTCTGTAATGTGGATTCCTTCTTTTTTTTTTGTCACAATATTTTCACTTTTCATCTCTGAACGTTGACTCCAATGTCAACTACTGTTTGCAGCTGAGGTAACTCCTTGTAACCAAGGACGTGCAGAGAGTGTTAGAGGGGCAGGGGCTGAAACCCTGTAAGAGGGCGCTCTTGGGGAGAAAATAGCAGATCTACAAGCTCTAAACGCGTTGCGTTGAGAGCTTGTAGATTTGCTGCTATTTTCGGGGCGCAACCCAGAACTCTTTAGCTAGTGGAGATGCGGCGTGCACGACATGAATTTCTAAACAAATTTGTTCAACGCAAAATACTGTCAAGTTCAGGAGACTTCGGAGAAAAGGCAATTCTCTTGAATGCTGCCTTCCAAATGGACTGTTATGGGTCCATTTGGTTGCATTTGTGCACTCTCTGGTAGCACATTCTCCAAGCCATTATACCGTATGTCGCACCTCACACACAGCTGTCGGTTGTAGTGTTGACATTGGCTTGGCTGTGCTCCCGTGTGCTCTGCTTTGCTGCGCTGAGAACTCTGAATAGAATTAAAGGGACATTTCACCGCTGGAAAATGTCTATGTGTGTGACTAGGGTTTGACAGGATTGCTGAATTCCTATAATGCCCATAATGCTTTAGTGCACTGCCCCTCCTTGTGGAGGGGACGACGACTTTACAGTCCAGGAAGGAAGTGGGACCACATTTTCGTGACAGGTTTTTGGTCATGAACATGGACGCCATGACAAAAATATCTAAAAAGAATACACAAATACTGTACACAAGGCCTGGAATAATAATGTCAGACTGGTCACAAAGACATAAGGTAATGGACAATAATGTACGTTGGTTTTATGGTATGATCAAGAACAGTTATCCTCCCACGACTCCCAAGTACACATCCGTGTGTATTCGGTATTGTTTAATGCCGAAGATATGGGCTTTTAAATTCTCATGCCACCATGAGACACATGCCTTAAAATACAAAATGACTATCCTTTGTTGTCAGGACTGGTATGGTGGACTTGGCTTTAGACAAGCTGTATTGGCAGTGCCAGTGCCCATAGAAGCAACACCATCACAGCGCAGGGTCGGGTAGCAGTTGCATTTGATCTGAGAAGAAGAGCAAAAGGCACAGCGCTCCATTTATCTTGTTACAAGATACAGTATTTATCTCTGGCAGAATCATGTCCCTCATTATATTTCCTGGTTGTCTGTATTCATGCTCGCGTTTGTCCGTTCCGGCCTGGCAGGGGTATTTAAGTCAAGTCAAGTTTATTCATAGAGCACATTTCACAAGCGAGGACTCAATGTGCTTCAATGAAATACCAAAACATAAGAATAAAATACAAAGAGCAATAATTATACAAAAATGAAGACAATAACATATGATTAAAATATAAAGATGAGTTATTTAAACAATAAAAATAACTATACACATTTCCCAATCTAGCTGAAAACTAGTGAAAATAAGTAGTTTCTTTTTGGTTTTCTTCTAAACAAAGACAGTGTGGTAGCAAACCTTATATCAATTGGTAGAGAATTCCACAGAGTAGGACCATAATGACTAAAAAGCACCATAACCTGATTCAGAGTTTATGTTATAAGTGGTCTCGGTGGCACGTACAGTATGGGTCAAGCATGTCAGAAACATAGGAAGGAGCTAAGCCGTTGATGGATTTAAAATCAATTATTTGTTTCACTGCGAGTCAGTGGAAGAGAACAGAACAGGAGTAATATGTTCAAAATACATGTCTTGGTTCTGGTTAAAACTCTGGCAGCAGCATTCTGAACATGGAGCACATATTGTCCTGCACTACAGCATTACAGTAATCTAATCTGCTAGAAATACAAGCATGAACCAATTTCTCACAGTCTGATTGAGACAGGCGCAGCATCTAACATCTAGAGGTGTTCCTTAGATGATAAAAGGCAGTCTTGGAGATTGAAGTAATGTGCTTCTGGAAGTTATACGCTCGTCATCTAAAATCACACCCAAGTTTTTGACATTTTTTTTACTGATAAGGGACATAGCAGGGAATGAATATGATCTCTCAATTCTTTAGGACCAACTATAAGATTTCAGTTTTGTCATTAACATTAACTGTGCACACACAGTGTTTCATAGATAAATAAACAAATAAGAAGCCTTTTTCAAAATAATTCCATACATAAAATTCAAAGAACTTTCATTAAATTAAACTATTTTTAGAAGCATCTTGGGCTAATTTCACTAGTTTGGGTCCCAGGGCGAGTGCTTCTTACTCAATCACAATGCGTGGCTGGCCTGGAACTAACGTTGTTTTAATAAAGTTTTACTTATAGCCTACTGGAATATGTTTGACCTCCTCTCCTTTGATCTGAGCCCTCCTTAGATAAGATAACCAAAAAATAATGCTACAAATAATCCATAAATACACCCTCATTACTGGGCAGTTATTTCTAATTGGCTTTCTCCAAAACAATGATTAGCATAATGTTGTTATTTACATGGAAGCAACACAACACAACACACAACACTCAGATAAGTGATGCACCGACGACTGAACATAAAGGAAGAATAAGGTCGTGTGCAAATATGCAAATAGTGCCTGCAGTACTAGAAGCTCTCATTTGAACTAATTACATTCCTGAAGTGAGTGTACAGTAGCTCACTGGGTTGTTTGTAAGTCCCTTCGCTTTGACACACATACATTACTTGTAACCTCACATACAGTACAGTATTTACAATTTTCACTTGTCGCTCTTATCCAGAGTGACTTACAATTAGCAAGGTAAACGCATACATCAAATGCAGAGTGCACTTACTCATTAAACTATAGGATCACAGGAACCTAGCATCAGACTACTCTAAACAATGTACAAAAAACATTGTGTTCAAGCTTAACAAGCCTAATTAACACATGAGAAGGAATGGCCAAGGCATGTCTGCATATTCACTTTATAGATAAGAGCTAAGATACGATATACTGTAACTATACATTGCTGTACTGTACATGTACACATACAAAATGACACACCCCATAAAAGTGGATCTGTGACCCCAGAATGGCTCCTGACCCTTTGTCTGGGAAACACTGCATGCTCTCTGTGAATGTGTGTACCTGGAATGTTTGCTTAAAGACTGTCCAGGAAGTCTACTTTAAATTAAAGGTGTGATTTTACAGCTGTTCGAATCAGGAGTTCGGTTCGAACCTTCTGTACGAAGTGCAGCCGTAGCTTAGTTCAGGCCCGGGTGTCCACAGCCTGCTGGGTAAATGAACGCTACTTGATCATACTACAGCGTCACACAAAAGCATTGCAAGTAGCAGATCCACAAGCTCGAAACGTGTGGCGAAGCGACACGTTTTGATCTTGGAGATCTGCCATTTTTGCTACTTTTGAATTTGAATCCTGAAAAGTAACAGTTGTGGACATAGTCTATGATGTTTTCACAATGTTAATTTGGGTACTTGGGTAAGTACTTTTTTAATGAATATGTATAACTTTGGATTCATGAATAATAAAGTTGACCTCCAAACAGTGGAGTGGAGCTGGCTTAACTTAAACCAGTCTGCTGTTAATTGGTGTTTAAATTACTTGAATGTAATATTCCGAATACATCTCGTGTGTGTGTGTGTATGTGTAGCGGTGTGTACTTCGCCTGCGTTGTGTTGTGTTATAGAATCCGTGGTTAGAACATAGTGCTTCATATATTAACAGGAATAGGTTGACCTTTTTGAGTGGTGCAACCACTCCTACAACCAGCAATGTCCATGTACCTGTTTGTGTACCTGTTTGTTTGTTTGTGTACGTCAATGAGCACGAGTATGTTACTTATTTATACCAGTAGGGGGCGCCAGAAACAGAGAGAGGGGTAGTGCTGTGTCTCTAATGAGAGAGAGAGAGAGAGAGGGGGGTGGGGGGGGAATTGCACCACTCAGTTCACACGTGTGTGATTTTTCACATTATTGCCATAATCCATCATTAACTAAATACAATATACCTTTGTGCAAGTTAAAATAAATGCAAGTTCAAGTGCAATAAACTTGCAATAGGCCTATCTCTTTTTAGCATCTCTAAAGTATTGCTTCATTTATTTATTTTTTACAATGTGAAAGAAATCACTGGTGGTGTACTTTGACCGTTTAAGCCCACATATTTAACTTTATTGTCAATGCAGAAATATATAATGGTGTATAGTGTTGTGCATGATATCAACTGTTAAGTACAGTATATAATTGATGGTGCATAGTGCCTGTGTAGTGTTAACTAAGTGATACGGCATGGTGACAGAGCTCAGAGCTTATTCAGCATTATCATCGTTTCCAGGCAGTGGTGGAAAAAGTAAAAGTATCAATACTGCAATATAGAAATACTCGGTTACAAGTAAAAGTCCAGAATTCAAAATGTAATTGAGTAAAAGTACAAAAGTATTGGCACCAAATGTACTTAAAGTACCAAAAGTTATCAAATGATATCGCATATGTGTCGCATTGAAAAGGATATCCCCTTGAGATGTGTCATATCGAGAGGGGGTCCAACAAAATACATCAAATATTTACAAATAGTAAATGTACTTTGTTACTTTCCACCACTGTTTCCAGGGGATATGAACTGTTCACAAGTCTGGTGGCAGTTTTTGCTATATTAAAATATTGACTTTCTTTATAACATTATTCACATTGGCATATTCATATTGGCAAGAGGGCTTAATGATTCTACAGTCGGTGCATATTAATTGGCATAATTAATAGATCCTGGCATACTACAGTACAATACATAAGACAGAGCCAGGTTTGAGGTACTATGAAACTCCTTTATAGTCAGACAATGAACATGTTGATCAAAGATTGATTTGTCTGAAGATTTAAAACACAGTTTGGACAAGTGAACTCTATGGTTATATAGGTCCAATAGTATCTATTAGTACAGTTATGTTTTAATATTTCTTTATATAATTGGATGATTCAAATAGATTCACCGTACAATCTTTGAGACAAGCAACTCAACCACCGCCGCCACAACACGCCATGTAGTTGCGTAAAAGTATTTCATATATGATGTTTCCAAACTATACTTTGAGCTCAGAAAATGTGAAAATCCCTGTCAAAACCTTGAAGCCGCAGATTCTTGACATTCATCTCTCAGACAAAAAAGGAACTTACTTCAGTGAGCTGCGGTTCCAAAACAGCTCTGATCCTCTACTTTCATAATATGACATGGGGGGGGAAAAAACTAGGAGTCGTGTCACCTTATTTATAAGGCATCTCATGTTGTTTTGTTTTATTTTATTTCATTTACGGTGGCAATCACTTTGTCTAGTGAGCAGCTCACTTAGATTTATCAGCATCATTTACAAAACCACTCACATTCCGCTTCAGTATATAAGAAACATCTTTGGACCATAATACAGACCATATATACTTTTAAAAACACCCAGTAATGAACATAGACAGGAATATGAGACACACGAATGTTTAACTCTTCTTGACACTTCAGTTATACTGCATGTTCTAGGCTTTCAAGTAGATTAATGAATAATGAATGCAAAATGAATAATGAATTCTATATAGCCTTGGAGGTGGCACATGCAAATATTGAAATCTACTTTCTACTAATTATGCTGCCATATTTGGTGATAATGAGATCAGTTAACCCTGGGAAATTATGTGAGAAATAATTGTGCCTCAGAGGCCTGTTTACCCAACCAGTCAACCTTTAGGCCTTCTACAGTTGAACCTTTCTCAGGCTTTCTGAGTAGATCTGGCAATTCCACCCTCACTCTTGACTGACTGATAAAAGCTATTAGCAAAAATCACTGTTCATGAATTCAGGAGTAGAGCAGGAAAACAAGAAAAGAAAGATCAAAGCAGAGAGCACCCTTCCAGCAGCAGTTAAAGTGACATGCACCCTGATGACAAACTGTGTTTATGGAACATCTGTCGCAAGCACAGAAATAGCTTCACCAGGGTTCCCAGTTCCTGCGGTCATGCAAATTCCTGGAAATATTTTTAATTACCGGTAGTAAAAACTAGTTTTCTATGCCTGGAAAGGGTTTGTAAATAACTGAATTTTTTTGGGGGGAAAGGGCTCATGCTGTTTGGTCCTGTTTTAATGATCTTTGCCATGCCATACAAATAAAGGCTTTTTCACTTGACTGGAACAGAGTGCCGTGGCCAACGAGCCAACTGTTTTCAGTTCACAACAAAGGACCACGGCAGCACTTCTTTCCTCTATTCAAGGGCTTGCATATGCCTTGTGTTTGGCTATTGATTAATGCCTGAGATGTTAATAAAACATTATTGTGGCATAATCACTGATTACATTATAGAAATTGAATTACTATAATTAAATGGAGTGCTATAGTGCTGCAGAGTGTGGCCTAATTTATACCAATGTGTCACATGACAAAAATTACACATTGGTGTTGCCATGTGGCACTCTTTTGTACGACAGAGTTTCGACCGTTTATGATTCAGTTGGCGGAGGAGATATTTAGTTTATAAGCACAAGCAGTTTGCTTATCTACAAAGATGCCTGGGATGTCTGTATGTGTGTGTTCAATCATGAATGGCCTTCGAAACGCGACACGATAAATAACTGTCTCAAGAGAGAGGCCGAGACGCAAGCCACACTGGATGCAGGCAACACAACTTTTGATATTGGTAAGGTCGATTCAGCCAAAAGCATATTAAAAGACAATGAAAAGGCTGCTGAACGAGACTGCCAGTGTCACATATTTCACACCCCGTAGACTTATGTGATGAAAGAAGAGCCACGACGGCAGTTTTTGATAGAAACATTATTTCATTTAGAATGCCAAGCACCAAACCAACTCTAACATTGCACACTGAAAGGGGGATTTGTGTGTGTGTGTGTGTGTGTGTGTGTGTGTATTCGAGAGGAATCCGGAAATCCCCTCCCATTCACTTGTATAGCGTTGCTCACCCAGCGCAAACTCCCTTTTCACCCCTTCTTCCGCTTTGTAAAAGTATAACGTACGGACTACGGAGCCTATTTGGGGCCTTTATATGCATCGTCTCACATGCACAGTAGTGTACCCTCCGTGCGCAACCCCGTGTGCATGCTCGTGAGTCGAGCCGATTGGACGAAACCTTCGTTCATGTCCCTGGCCCCGGCCGTAATACGCTGCAGTGTAGCATGTCCATTGCGCTTCTGAAAGTCTCTCTCTCTCTCTCTCTCTCTCTCTCTCTCTCTCTCTCTCTCTCTCTCTCTCTGTCTACCCAAATGTCAAGTACTAGCTGACAGCCATGTCCTTATCCCACACTGTTTTAAAAAACACTCTTCACTTCATTTAGCGAGTGAAATATAATATGAAATTGATGATAAGAGCTCATCAGCCCACATGTTCCCTCTGCTCTGCCCAAGTGGGACTTAAATGTCAACAACCATTTCTGTTTTTCAAGTGTCCACTTGACAATATTATCATTTTATTATTGCGACTGCAGATCGCATTTACTATGAAAACCTGCATCTCTGTGTGTTAGTCACGCCTCCACATATGGTCACGCCTTGTGACACATCACGCCTCCGTATATGGTCACGCCTTGTGACACATCACACCACCACTGACCTCATCTGTGTACAGTATAAAAATCACACCCGTGTGAACCGAGTTGTGCAACTCCCCTCTCTCTCTCTCTCTCTCTCTCTCTCTCTCTCTCTCTCTCTCATATTAGCAGGCAACAGTCTGTCAGCACTGTCTCTCTCTCTGTTTCTGCATGGCACAACAGCGCCCCTACTGGTACTCATACTGGTGCTCATACATAGGTGAACACGGACGTCGGACATTGCTGGTTGTCGGAGTTGCACCACTGCATGTTCCCTGTATTAGCTCTCTAGCTCCAGGCCGTGCAAGCCTGTATTCTGTACCACGTTTTTGTTTTCGGAGTCTCGTTCAGTGTTGGGGGTAACACGTCTGACTTGGCAACACTTGCAAACTGAACCTGTCAATTCAGTTTTCACTGTGTTATTCCTGTGGTCAATAACAAAGATTCAAATTTATAGGCTTAATGGTGGTATTTAGTATATGCTAATGACCGCCCACCATCTGTCTCTGTGGGACAACACAAAACACACACTGTGTGCGTGCACACCGTATACACTGAGCCTGTGTGTGTATGTGTGAGAGAGAAGAAATGCTCCATCTCTGGTGAGCATCTGTAATGATGTATTCAGCTGAGAGAGACACACACACACACACACACACACACACACACACACACACACACCTTAATTTGGAAGCGAGAAGCCTTTCTCTGGTGGTGGTGATATAGTTATTCAACTAACGGTAATAACATTTAATCTCTAATCACAAAACAGCTCATTATTATTCCAGAGGCTTTGTATTTCTAATTATATAGCAGAAGCTTTGTAGCCTACCACTAATTAATTTTCTAAACGCACTGTGTGTTTGTGTGTGTGTGGTGTGTGTGTGTGCGTGCGTGCGTGCATACATGCATGCGTGACAGAAAGAGACGCATTTATGCATGACTACATGGTGTGTTGCAATTTGAAATTAAAAAAAATCCCACCCGTGTGATGTGAGGGGCCCTCTTGTAATCGTCCACATATGGCTAGCGCCCCTCAAAAAGGGACACCTGGGAAAGCGTCCCTTATTTCAAAGAAAAATAAGTGACGACTGTAAGAAGATACAATCTCTCTATCCACAGCCAACGACCCACCAATAATGGACTGGAGTCATTTGACCCTTTTAATTTGAGGGGCGCCTAGGCCCAGCTTTGTCTGTGTGGCTCCAGAAAATTGTGACTGGGGGTGCTATGGGGGGGGGGGGGGGGGCTAATATAATAAATCTTGGTTTACATAGAAGGCAGTCAATTGGGCTTGTTTTGAGGGGGGGTAAGCCTCCACCAGAGGGGGCTAAAGCCCCCCTTGCCCCTTTTATTTATTTTATTTATAATGGGCTTCGGTGGCAACAAGGGCCAAAACTGGTGTCCACCAGGAGGGGCGGCCGGTACCACGCGCTGCACAAGGTGCCCTTTTTTCACTTGAGCACCTGCCCCTCTAAATATCTGTGCACGCCACTGCGGAATTACATTTGTGATGATTTGATTGGCTGAGCAGTGAGCACAGAGTATTATGATGATAAGAGCGCCCCTCACTTCACATGAGTTTTTGTACAGTGTTTGTGTATTATTGCGAACGCAGTGATTGCGAATACAGTGAGCACTTACTATGAGACCTAGCAGATCATGTCTGTCTGTGTGTGTGTCTGTCCCGCTGTTACGTCACCATGACTCAGCCATAACCATATAAGGAGTCCCCAAAGCAGCTATACGTCCAAAACCCAAATATGTACGAGCTGCGTTCGCTTCCCGCGTTTGCGCGTCTTACTTGTATTAACCACTTAAACCCGAGAATTCATATTCTGGGCACATTTTGCCAAAAATTGTAGCTCACTGAGATTGGGTGGAGTTATCATGATGATGTCTGCTGATCATCGCCTGGTATCACGGGGGGGTCATCATGAGATTCACTGAAACAACATTGCTTCCATTCGTCTTTCTTGGATTTTCTTTGCTTGCATTTCCCTTCTTTGTAAACTCCATCTTAATGCTTCTGATGAAAGTGAAAGTATCTAGCGGCAGATCCGTAATCGCCAATATCGACTTCCGGGTTCACCAGGGTGAAATTTCAAGGTTTTCAAAATACAACTTCCGGGAGTTCCGGCTGAAACCCTCGGCAGGGAGGATCATTTGAAAGAGCGCAACGGCGGCAAGGAATGGCTTGACTTCAGACCTCGGGGCACTGAATACTGCCATTCCTGATGTCATCGATGACGTCATGAGGAGGGCGCCCATCGACGCTGCAGCCCACCGATTGGGCCGTGCCGAGCATCTCCTTGACGGTGCCGGAGAGACGGCGGGCGCTGGAGCGAGGCCTCATGACGCGGGCAATGTCCACGATGTCATCGAACGCCACGCTGCCGCTGTGCTGGATGTTCTTCACCTTCTTCCTGTCCCTGGGGGGCTCCTTCAGGGCCCTGATGATAAGCGCAGAGGCGGACGGGACCACCTCGATGGCCGCCTGCCGGTTCTGCACGGTGAGCCTCACCGTGACCCGCAGGCCCTTCCAGTCGTACGTGGCCTTGGCGATGTCGTCGCCCACCTTCTTGGGGGACAGGCCCAGGGGTCCAATCTTGGGGGCCAGGGCCGATGTGGCCCCGACCTCTCCTCCCGTGCACCTCAGGGTCACGATCTTGACCTCGCTGGGGTCCGATTTGGGGGGCATGATGGTTGCAGTGGAGCTCCTCTGTTCAACTTGGTTTGGTTTAGTTTGGTTTGGTTTAGTTTTAGTGAGGGTGTCGGATGAACCAAGATTCAGAACGACCGATTAACTGTTGCACCGTCACAATGTTCAATGTTGTTACATTTAGTTGACCTTCCTTTTAAAGGACCTGAGTGTGATGATGATGACGACGCTGTGATGTCATTGAGTGATGTCATTACGTAGAATACACCGTCTGACCGCTCTACTTCAAAGTCCCGAGGGAGTGCAGTGCCCGGCAAGAAGTCAGTTGTCTGGAACCGTCGATAGGACCGATATGCCTGTTGGCTTCCTTCTGTCTCATAAGACAATGGAGTATGTGCCAGGGATTAGTGTGGCAACATTTCCATAAGGACTTTAGGATTTCAATCGCTAGTTCCAAGTCTTCTTTCACTCAGCATGATATGCGTTTTGTGTAAATTACGCTCCCATTAATTAAAGGGACACTTCGCCCTTTTTGCAAAAAAATATATGTTAATGACGTTTAGAAGCTTTAGATCACTTTCCTGGGGGTATTTATGTGTGTAATATGTGGTTTTAGATATTTTAGATTGTAGCAGTGAGCCTGGTGTCTCTGATGTCATGGACACTGGTCTCACTACCTTCCTGGACTGCAATTCCCATAATTCTTTGGTGCACTGCTCCTCCTTGTGGATAGGGGGGAGAGCTGTCTTACTGAGACAACATGTAGTCCAGGAAGGAAGTGAGCCCAGTGTCCATGACATCAGAGACACCGGGCTCACTGCTACAATCTAAAATATCTAAAACCACATATTACACACATAAAGACCCCCAGGAAAGTGTTCTAAAGCTTCTAAACGTCATTAACATATATTTTTTTGCAAAAAGGGTGAAGTGTCCCTTTAACACAATGATGGTAAAGACAACTACGTTGTGATGGGGTTCTACTGAGTGAAGACCCATCCCTTGCTCCCCTTCACACCAATAGAACACCTGTTTCGCCTGGCTAAGTGACTTCTGCCGATGAGCAGGCTGGTGCCTTGCATGGTCCCCTCCCCCATTGGTGTGTGAATGGGTGGGTGAATGTAAGGTCAATTATGATGCAAAGCGCTTTGGATAAAAGCACTATATGAATGCAGTCCATTTGTAAAGTAATATTGGCATTCCACACAGGGTATTCTCTTACACTTTCAAATTGAAATGAACACTCCAGTTCTTAGCAGCTGATAAGAAGCTGGCAGTGAATGGTCTTCTATTATTCATACTCTATTAGAGCCTCTCTGCTCTGATAAATGAATGATTAGCTCTGTGTTTATTGCACTAGTGTACCTGTCTCTGTCTTTGTGTTACTCTCTCCATTATTGCTTCATCCAGTCTTATTTAATAAGCTATCGCAAAGGCAATTAAGTGTGTGAGGAATCCGGGAATCCACTCCCATTCACTTGTATAGCGTTGCTCACCCAGCGCAGGCTCCCTTTTCCCTTTTCCTTTTCCCTTCTTCCGCTTTGGAAAAGTATATCGTGCGGAGCCTATTTGAGGCCTTTATATATGCATCGTCTCACATGATCATGACAGTAGTGTACCCTCCGTGCGCAGCGCAACCCTGTGTGCAAGCTTGTGAGTCGAGCCGATTGGACGAAACCATTTTCATTCGTTCATGCAGTCCCTGGCCCCATAGCCGTGATACGCTGCAGTGTAGCATGTCCATTGCGCTTCTGTTCTCTCTCTCTCTCTCGGTTCTGGGGGCTTGGGCAAAGCCATGTACACAGACATGCAGACTGCGATGAGCAATCTTTTATTTATTTATTTATATATATATTTTTTGACAGGGACGATACTCATTAATCAACATTTCAGTTTTCACTTCCATGTAAATGTGCCAGAGTTAGCCATAAGCTAATTTGCATCTGTAGTCCCTGAGCAGGCTCTTAAAATGGTTGTGAAACTAAACATACAATGACACATACAGTACAAAACACTGCAATACAATAGAGATAAAAGAAAGTGTGCCAGCGCCCAGCACACAACACCATGCGTTGATGCCATGTGTGCATAATGTGCAAGCACCCAACACTATATCCATACAAAAACACAATACAATACAGTACAATACAGGAACAGATCAACATGGTACAGGGGACAGAACAACTGCAAAGTGCAGTGAAAAATGACACCGGTGATGAATACTAAATGTGTGATAATGGAATAGTGGGCACAAGAACCCTTTCCTGGAAACGCACACGAACACACAGGCACACGCACACACACACACACACACACACACACACACACACACACACACGGCCTTCTACACTATCCAGTGAATCGATACAGTGGATATACTGTATGCCTCCTCAGCCGTTTCTCGTTGTTCCCTCTCTCTGTAATGTCACTCTCACTCGTTATCTCCATGCCTCTGTCTGTCTCTGCTCGCTCTCTTTGTCTCTCTGTCACTTGTTCTTTCTTTGGAAATCACCAGGGTCCTTGGGCTGTCTTAGGAGATGATAGGAGAGCCACCCAACTAGAGTTGGTAACAAGAATTGTGGGATTAAAGATCAAATAGGAATTTATATGGCTATTTGAAATTAGATCTATCTACGTACAAGCTCACGGAAAAAGATATGACGTGTTGTGAGCTTGTAGATCGGCTATTTTCAAAGAAAATGTCCAGCTGACTACATGACTGTCTTTCCCAGTCAGTCAGACATTAGATGCCTGGCTGACCTTTGGTTTTGTGTCTTTGACTAATGACTGACTGTTTCGCAGGCTACCTGGCTGGCTGGCTGGCTGACTGGCTGGTGATATAGTTGAACACCTTGCTGACTTGACAACAGTTTCTAAAGCTTTCCCCCATTCAATTCTACGCTTTTGATTTCACATTCCAATGTCTAATCCTGGAGTGATACATGATGTATTTTACTAGGGGCATTTCAAGATTGATCATCAATCCAGTTATAGAGAAAACTAAAGTTATTCAAAACATACTCTCACTCGTCCGAGCAGCCATCTGTTGGATGAAGCAGCAGTAAAGGCAATCCCAGATCAAAAACATCAGATTAAAACAAAAGCTTAAAAGCAAAATGATCATTAGAAAAGTGTTGCAGCCTATACAAAAGTATGAAAAAGGATGTAAACTAAAAGATAATTGTTCAATACAATAAACATCAACAGAGATAGCAGCATGGATAATAAAAATGTGCTAATTAAAAGCAATTAATTTGTCTCAATGCTATTGCTAATTAAAAGTTAAATTGAGGAGATTGTTTTTAACGGGCACTTAAAGATTTTGTGTGAGCTTGTTTCTTCGGTTTCTTGAGGTAATGCTTCACCGCACTGTTTAGGAGCAAAATAAATAAATGCATCATCATCAACTTTCTTTGGGGCTTTGATTATAACCTCCAATAACCCAGGAGCAGAGGACTTGAGGTCCTAGGGCTTGAGGGTGCATGGATTGTCAGGGAGTCGGTAGTCTGCGTGGGCTCAGCCCGTGTAGTGCTTTGAACACGAGTAGGACTTTGAAGTCAAGTCTAAATGACACATGGAGCCAGTGGAGTGATATATGTTCTCTCCTCTTAGTATTTTATCAGTAGACTTGCAGCAGAATTTTGAATGAGTTGGCATCTCTCTATAGACATTTCGGCCTTTCGGGGAGGCTTGTAAACAGTGCATCACTAGAAATAAAAGCATGTTTTTCAGCATCCCACTGACACCTGACTGAACATTTCCCAGAATGGTTTTAACTCGGGAAGGAGTTCACTTGATAATAAAAAGGAGATTGGCTATTTGTCTACGATAATCACTAAGTCACACTTTAATCACTCACACTAAATTTAGTTTATTGAGCAATAGTAGCGATGATTTTAAAACGGCAGTTTTAAAAGCAGAAACTGACTTAACGAAATGGCCTGCGGGGTCAAAACTAGAGGTGGACGACTTGCTCTCAGCTGCATAAATGCTTGTGAATTTAATAATGTAATAAGCACGGGACCCGTTAAATTCAATTTATCCATGGTTACATGCTTATTATTTCATCTATTACAGTGGTCCACCCAACTGAGCACTTAACAGATGGTGCATTCATTGTCAGAGCATGTCTTTGAATTATCAATCAGTGGATTGATTGTGTCCAGGTGTAGCGCCTGGACCGGCCAATGACCATGCGTCATGAATGGATTATACTGTAAAAGGACAGACGGTGCGGTCGGTGTCACAGACTAGTGGGAATGAGGATATAGATTATGCACAGTCAATCTACTATATCATATTATACAAGTAAGACGCGCAAACGCGGGAAGCGAACGCAGCTCGTACATATTTGGGTTTTGGACGTATAGCTGCTTTGGGGACTCCTTATATGGTTATGGCTGAGTCATGGTGACGTAACAGCGGGACAGACAGACATGATCTGCTAGGTCTCATAGTTAGTGCTCACTGCGTTCGCAACAAGTAAGACGCGCAAACGCGGGAAGCGAACGCAGCTCGTACATATTTGGGTTTTTTTAAGATTTATTTTTTAAGTTATTTTTTTTTTAAGTTAATTTTTTTTTAAGTTAAGGTGTGTGTGTGTGTGTGTGTGTGTGTGTGTGTGTGTGTGTGTGTGTGTGTGTGTGTGTGTGTGTGTGTGTGTGTGTGTGTGTCGCTGTTACTGTATATGTGGACCTGGCCCCTTTTGTGCCCATATATGGAGCTGAGTGATTTGTTTGTGATTGATGCAACACACTCCATATTTGGACGTATAGCTGCTTTGGGGACTCCTTATATGGTGTAACAGCGGGACAGACACACAGACAGACACACAGACAGACATGATCTGCTAGGTCTCATAGTAAGTGCTCACTGCGTTCGCAATAATTTTAGTGTCTATACTATATAATACTTTATAACATGGAAGACTGCTTATCGATCAGGGGTTCTCAACCTTTTTGGCTGGGGACCCCCATGTCTCACGACCCCCGCCCCATTCCCCCCTAATACAAATTGACGGCTACAAGGACCACTTCATATAATTGGTCCTCACTAATGATCATGAGAACATAGCAATTTTCTTCCTATACTGTCTGTGTCTCATATACAGTAGGAGGGCTGTGTGGGCAGTTCAGAAACACGTCCACCAGTGACATCATCAATGCGAAATCCAAGAAACTGCAGGCTTTGCAATGCGAAAATGGAAGCCATCATTCTCACGATAATACAAAACTAAATATATATATACCAGTAAGACGTGCAAACGCGGGAAGCGAACACAGCTCGTACATATTTAAGTTGTCACCATGACTCAGCCATAACCATATAAGGAATCCCCAAAGCAGCTCCATATATGGGCACAAAAGCGTGACACACGGACACACAGACAGACAGACAGACATGATCTGCTAGGTCTCATAGTAAGTGCTCACTGCGTTCGCAATCACTGCGTTCGCAATTATATATATGTTTTTAAATCTTGTTTAAAAAAAATCTGCCTAACGATGATGTCACTGGTGGTCGAGTTTCTGAACTGCCCACAGCCCTCCTATGAGACACAGACCAAGTAGAAATAAATTGTGCTATTTTATCATGAACATTAGTGAGGAGCAATTATATGAAGATAGGTTGAAAAGTGGTGAAGTGGTCCTTTATAATAGAGAAAATACATCATAAAAAAGTTGACAAATCTCGACAAATCTTCTCTTTAATGATTGCGAACACAGTGAGCACTTACTATGAGACCTAGCAGATCATGTCTGTCTGTCTGTCTGTCTGTCTGTCTGTCTGTGTGTGTGTGTGTGTGTGTGTGTGTGTGTGTGTGTGTGTGTGTGTGTGTGTCCCCTTTGTGCCCATATATGGAGCTGAGTGATTTGTTGCAACACACTCCATATTTGGACGTATAGCTGCTTTGGGGACTCCTTATATGGTTATGGCTAAGTTAAAAAGTTAACTTAAATATGTACGAGCTGCGTTCGCTTCCTGCGTTTGCGCGTCTTACTGGTATAATACACAGTATGTTACTGTTGTTTTTATTTATTTATTTGACATGGACAATGCTCAATTAATCAACACGTTTTCACATTCATGTAAATGGGCCAGAGTTAGCCATAAGCTAATTTCCATCTGTAGTCCCTGAGCAGGCTCTTAAAAAAGATGATAAAACTATCCATACAATACAATATCCATTCAATACAATGCATTACAATACAAGAACAATAAACATGGTACAGGGGACAGAACAACCACAGAGTGATGTGAGAAGTGACACCAGTGATAAATAGACTTGATGATAATAATACAAAAGAATAAGGTTTATCAGGTTAGTGGGTAGAAACTAGAAACCCCAAAAATTGTTTTAGCTTTGCCTCAGCCCTGATATGATATTGGTCTATTCAAGAATGCATGCCTTGATGCATGACGCTGTAGCTGTTTGTCATTTAAGGACAGGGTTTCCTTAAATCACCCTGAAACAAGTCTTAAGGACAGAATTTCCTTACATCACCCCATACTATATATAGCTGCGGTGGCTGTGTGCAGTATTATGAGGTATTTTTAATTGTTCTGTCACGCTCTCAGTGGTAACCCTCAGGGCTCTGTTCCTCTTTGAAACCCGTTTCTCTCTCATGTTCCTCTGCTTGCTGTTATTTACTGTTTATTTATTTATTTGTTTTGGTCATCTGTGAAAATCACAGATGACCAAAACAAGAACAGGACACAACAGGGTGTTTATAAGTTTGGGGCAAATATACCGGCAAATACCAACCTTGCAACACGTGCCTATTATGTGCAGCTAGACAGCTATAGAACAGTTCTGAGATCCTCCAATAAAGAGACAAGGCTTGACTGTTCTTGCATTTAGTGACTAGTGCTTTCTAGGGCAGGGGTTCTCACTTCTCAGTGTTTCTGCTGGGGAACCCCATTAAAAACCCAAAATAATTTGGCGAGGGGGGGGAGGATCATTATCAGACAAAAGTCTGATAATGATTTACTGTGTTCACATCATCGTTTGAAATAGACACTCGTGCTTTAAAACGTGTGATTTGGGGCCCTATCAGATGAATACAAAATGATTATCAACATCCTAATACTGTCCAATAATTAGATAGGGCTTACTGCCGTTAAAAATATGACTCCCAGGTAAAAAAACACAACGTTTGAAATAGACACTAGTGCTTTCTAGGGTAGGATTGGGGGCCCTAAAGATGAATACAAAATGAATATCAACATATGGTATTTATACTGTCCAATAATTAGAGCTGCCGAGGACAGAGAGGGATGGAGAGAGCTGGTCAACAGATCGTCTGTGGTGCCCCAACGACGGTTACGGGATAGGTGAAGGTGAAGGTGAATAATTAGATAGGGATCGGGTGAAAATATAACAGGCCGTTGCTGCTGTCAATATAATGACTCCCCAGTAAAAAAAAACACACGTTTGAAATAGACACTCATGCTTTCTACGGTGTGATTTGGGTCCCTAAAGATGAATACAAAATGAATATCAACATCTTAATATATTACTGTCCAATATTTCAATACCGAGGGGGGGTAACCGACCACAGGAAGGACGGGTGGGGAGGATCAACATAATTATGGAATGTCAGAACAGGTCAGATCCACCGGCTCCATATATGCAGAATGATCTAGGTGATGATCCAGTCTTCATGTATGGTTATCCAGGGTTCGATGAGGTCAGTGTCGTGATCATCATATAGGGAGATGGTCATATTATGGTCGTGTGACGTGTCACGAGGCGTGACCATACAATGGAGGCGTAATGTCACGAGGAAAGATTACAGTGAAACCCTAAAATGTCATTCTTGGAGAAAGGAATTCAGCATTTTGAGAAAAATGCGAGGCTATAAAGCAATAAGAGCGGAACAATGTTGCTGCAGAACTCTTTCAGAAGCATTTTTCTTTCTGCGTAGTTCATAATAAGTTTTGCCAGACGGTCTAATTGGAAAATCAGTGTTTGATTGTCAGTGTTGCCGTGGGGCTGCAGGTCAATGCAGTGTTGTGAGCTAAGCTGTTGTCTCTCTGGGCTGATGGTGTGTGAGCCAGGCAGCACGGAACCCTGAGCTCAGCGAAGCTGCACTCTTCTCCCCTCAACCCATTATTAGCCCAATTACGTATGTGTTGGTGCAGGGTTCCATTGGCTTAAGCCTCGGAATACTTTCTTTGTGCGACAAATTGCAGAAATAGCCAATCGACAATCTCACAACGCATCGTGATGCGATCCTTACGCCCCACCCCCGACCACATTTATTTTTCAGATCAGTGTCTATGCAACATTAACTGAGATTTCAGTTGTGTGTTTCTCTGAACGTGTTCCCGTGAGGTGTAAATAATTCTCACTCATCATGAGTATGTGTTGCAACTAGCAAGTCCTCGCCCTCAGTTAGCTGCCATTCCTCTGACAACTCAGGGACACAGGATAGATGCTTCAAACACGTTTATTCCATTTGCTGATAGCCGTAGGCAGGGTGCTGCCCATTAGTCCTTCTGCCCATTTCTCCAAACTCCGGAAAATCTTAGGTTTGTGTGAGGTTAAATATTTAAAAATAAAAATTAATAATAAGTGACAGTACTGACAAGGACTCTCATTACAATTTACAATTTGATGAAGGCCTACAGTATGTCGCTCTGGTTAAGAGCATCTCATTTATGCATAAAGAGACAGTGTAGTGATCACATCACAGGTATACAATATACTATCAAAATTATTTTCATTTTTATACGGTATTATGCTTGACTCCTTTGTGCATTTGTTTGTGACACTGCTGCTATTGTTTAGATGTGTACTGTATATGCACATTACTTGCACATTTAGCTATATTTAGCATTTGTGTGACTACTGCTAATTGATAAGCCAAGACAAGAACCTATTTTGGTTCTCACTTTTTATTATTATTCCTCTTGCGTTTTGAATGTATTGCATGCCATCCGACAATGGTCAGACAAATGGCATGGCCTTTACCGGAGGAAGGACTGAGTATTACTGCTCATTACTGTTGCATGTGTACATACTGCTCATAATTGTTGATGTTGTTTGCATTGTCTGTAAACTGGTTGCCGACAGTTGTAGTTAAGACGTGTGCTCCAGAAAGCGATGTCCAAACATGTGCGTAGAGTTGGTATAATGAAGATTTTATTATCTGTCTCTGCAGGCCTAGTCACTACACTGCAGCATACATCTAAATAAATGCAATACACGTAAATGATACAGAACAGCCTCCTAAAACACAGTCTGAAAACTGTTTAAAACACAGTCTGAAAACTGTTTAAAACACAGTCTGAAAACTGTTGCCTTGTCAGCAACACCTGCTGGTTGATTGAGACCTGATTAAATACCCTTCCAACCTAGACATTGACCACGCCCCTCAGTGGACATCATTGGATACAATTAGGAGGCTCAAATGGCTCTTACAGGGTTACTCCTAATAAAGACATTTCAGACTGCTATGGCTCCCCCAAGGACGTTTCCGGTCGATTTGCTGCCGTCCTCTGCGTTCATTGCTACTTGCAGTGCCCGTGCGTCTTCTGGGAGTCCCTTCCCCTGGTCATCAGATTCATAATTCAGAAGAGCTCTTAGAAGTGAATGAGTCATTGACCTCTCATCATGACTGCTGTATTACATACTGTAAATGGTGCATTTCTAATGCCTTTATCCAAAGTGCATAAAGCACTCCTTTTCCTCGATAAAAATACATTCTCCTGGCTTTAAGACTATTATGTGAGAGGGAGGACGGCCTCCTTGGCAGCCAGCATATTTGATCATTCCTGCTTACTGATGCCTGTGTCCCTAGCGATGACATCAGGGAACGACAGTTTTCTACCTCTGGTCTGCTTTGAGGCAGGACTCCAGAGAAGAAGAGAAGACAGCTCTGTAGCAGTGGCCGGAAAACTGTGTTCTTCTGGATCGGACTAGTGAGGAAACACGGGGAAGGTTGCCGTATATTAGATTAGTCGATGGGTGGCTCTTCCAAGACAGATTTCGCGCTCTCATTAGAAGGCGGGTGGGCAGGCGGTAGATTTCTGGCATGATGTTATAAGGCCTGTGGACATAAGGTTTTAAAAAATCATCGCAAACGAGTTGGGCTCGCCCCTTAGTGGTCTGTTTGCAATTAATTCAATATTAGATAAATCAAGTTGAAACCACAAATAATTGATAGATTACAAATTTCAATGGATTCTGTTACTATTGTGTCTAACATGCAAAACATGTAGGGAAATTAAGTTCTGGAAAGGCGTTATTTTCAAGATGGCCTCCATAATGGCTGCCGGAAACTTAAAATGCTGGGATTTAATATAATAAATCATAACAAGTATGCTCTTGGTGAGAAGTTAGATTTTTGGCATTTCTTAAAACTTACCAGCATAAGGCCACATTTCCCGAGATAATTTCCCAGCATCTGCCATTGGTGTTCTGCTTGAGGTGGAGTTGATTTGTCATTGATGAATGTGCACCTTCTGCAAGGACATCAGTTTGCTCTTGGGAGCTGTTACGGATCCCTGAAGGCTCTTCCACACTACAGCACCACCATGACACTGTGGAGATTATACAACACACCGTTGTGCTGCACAGTGCACACTGCTCTCAACCCTTTAAGACCTGAGGACCCCATTCTACAAATGCCTTCTAACGTATAGTGCTATATCAGTGGTGCTCAAAACGCTTTTTCATGTCAAGGACCCCCAAATTGTATTTTTGCTGCGGACCCCCCATCTCAAAATATTTTGTTCCAGGTAAGGGACACCCAGAAGCAAATATTTGAGTTAATAATGTTCGTGTGTGTGTGTGTGTGTGTCACCCCAGGAACAGCTGGAGAAGAAGTATCGAGGCAGAAATGGCAGAGAGAGGGCTTAACTGGGGAGATCTCGAAAAAACTGCTAAAAACCGAGTGAAATGGAGGACATTTGTCAACGGCCTATGCACCCTAGAGGAGCAACGGGCTTAAGTCAAGTAAGTAAGTCAAGTGTGTGTGTGTGTGTGTCTCTCTCTCTCTCTCATACACACACACACACACACACACACACACACACACACACACACACACACACACACACACACACACATATATATGCTTTAATATTTAGATTGATCATGATTGAATCCAGGTGCAACACTGACAATGTATTCAGTCTAATCGGGCCATTGCCACACCGCTCCGCCTCAGTGCACCCGTTTCCCCCGAATCCCATTGGTTTCTTGCCGCTGCCAAACTACTGCTTCCACCCAGGTGGCCGTTGTGTGCAGCAGTGGACCTCCCTGAACACTTAGATGTAATTGGAACACCTGGTACAGCTGTAACTGTTAGGATGGAGCACTGCGACCCTGCATGCATGACAACACTTTACACACTATGGCAGTCTCTAGACGGGGATTCTCAACTGCGAAAGCGAAAGGTAACTAGATTTCCAAAACATATTGGACTGCAGTGTCCCTGCTGACTGATGGCACTTGTCACATGAGTCCGTTAATTCTGGGAACATTCTGGCGAACCTATAGGTTCGTTGTAGTGGGCCTCGATGTAGTACTTTGAACTGGATTAAGGAGAGTCTAGCACAAGAACATGAGGAGTTGATGGCTTTGAGTGCCTTTGCCCAAAAGTCTGAGAGGGTGATTCCCAGTTCTGATTCCCAGTCAGATTTGTTTTTGTGCAGTCAATCGGGTCAATCTCAGGTGAGATAAGATTGTAAAAAGATGAGTTACGGGCGATAAATTTGACTAGGGGTCTCCGGTCTAGTGAAGAATAACAGGCAGTGCCATGCAGTTTTCCTTTTCACTGCAGAACATCTTTGAATGTGGCAACAGCTTGAAAACGAGCTCATATGAAATGAAAATGGTGCACATTATAATGCGTCTAGTGCTTCCCATAAGCGTGTTAAGCCGACATGGAAGTGGTGCTGAATGCCATGAGGAATGCATGCTGGAGGCTGAATGTGTTGCATCATTAGGTGGCTGCAGATTCCACTGCTAAACTGCATCTAGTTGTCTTCTCCTCGCACAGAGAACAACCCTTACTGGCTCCAGTCATTAACAACCAGTATAGTATGCACACGCGCAATACATGTGTGTATTGCGTGCACATACCCCTGCACACACAAACATGCACGCCACGTACGCACGCATGCTCTCAGTATTTGATACAATCAAAGAGAGAGAGAGAGAGAGAGAGAGAGTCTGCTAAATGCTAATTCCCCTGGGCGTGTTCCGGGGACCCCCACACGGAGTTGCACCACTCAGTTCCATAGGGGTGTGATTTTAGAAGAAAAAAGAAAAAGAGGGGTTTAATTACTTAGTTTAAAATAATGTCAATGTATGCCATAATGAACCAATATCGTCCATGTATTGTATCGTCAACAATATATCGTGATGCATATCGTATCGCTGTTAAAATGTGTCATTACACCCCTAATGGGAACCCTTAACTGCGCTCACATTGAAGAAATATACACACGCACACGTATGCAGGCACACACGCACGCACGCACACACACACACACACACACACACACACACACACACACACACACACACACACACACACACACACACACACACACACACACACACACACACACACAATGCAAATGTTCTACTTATACTGTAAGTGCTGTGGTTCTCAACCTGTGGGTCAGGGTCCACTGGTGGTCTGTGAGGGGCCCCAAATAGTTGGAATCTTAATATAACAACAAGTGATGCAAATGAATAAGAACTTGAATTATAATTACTAACAGGGACACGTACGTATAGACACACACACACACACACACACATGGACGGACACACATACTGTAGCTAAAAAAAAGAGAGAGAAATTGTTTGAAAAATAAACAAATCATCCAGGCCGCTTCACTCATATGGATATGAAGAATCAACTGACTGAGAGAAAACGCTATTGTTACTGCTACTGAATTAGTTACATTTTCGCTAGAAACAGACTGTATCATATATGAGTGACTGACTGTCGCAAACAATGGAGAGACACCTTATTTTTGGACCACAATGCTTATATGAAACGATTTTAAGATGAGCCCATGTTATTCTCCATAGAGAAATTACTTCCGTGAACCAGGGGAATCGTGGGGATGAGCGAGTGACGTCAGGACTTCGGCGCTCTATTAGGCTCCCTGGCATTGCACAACTACATGGCGCAGCACGTTTGGTGCCACTGTTTACAGAACATATCGTACATCGGTGTGGATTCTCACATATACACGTGCTCGCGCGTTTTAATCCAGCTGACACATGGCACGCGCAGTTTAGACTCCATCACAGCGACTAGCCCTTGCACCCCTGCCAGACAGGCTAAAACTGTGGCCAGCCAAGAGCTAATATGGTTTAATTGAATCAGAACATCAAACGGGCATCAGTTAACCACTCTAATTAATCATCCAGGTGTTCGAAACCAACCTGCTTCAGCTATAACACGTTTCATGACCACTATAATTGATTGGAAATAGAGGAAGGAGATGAGACTGAACAGAACTGACAGCTCGTATATATCACGAGGGAACTATTTGTTCCAACTGGCCTTTTTCCATCGCCATTTTGGGGGAAATTTTAAATAAGAAATTGACTAAATGCTGTGCTCTGAAAAGGCGATTTGGGAACCCATTTGTTGTGTAGAAACCCTCCCCTTTCTGTGTTTATTCCTCCCCAAGAACACTATGTTTTGGGTGTGTTTTTTCAAATACTGAAATGGGACAAATCAGTGTGTTGTAAGCCTGCCATTTGTAGTTGAGAGTGACAGAACAGAGTTGTGTAGCTTCTTCCAGAGCATTCAGCCTCTATTCAATGTTCAGTCACTCTCAACGTCAAAGATCCATCAGGCGCCCCGGCTAGCCAGGGGGAGGTTTAGAGACCAGGATTACTGCATGTCTTTTGTGAGGGTATCTAACCTAGGGGACACGGGAGAACATGCAAACCCCACCTATGGGCAGTTGGCACTGAGGAGAGAACACGTACGCCCCCAGCACCCACAGCGTCCTCAGCTGGAACCTTCTAGCTGTGAGGTGACCAACTGCCCCACCGTGTCCCCAAGCACACAACCATCTTCATTAGAACCCCACCTGTCCTGTTTGCTCCACCAGATGTGCACTTTTTCTTTACATAGAATTTTAAAAAGAGACCAGATGAGGGCCTAGATTTCCCCTGTGTACATTCCACATGTGTTAACCCATAAGACATGTACTTAGTTAATTTACACCCCTTCTCCCTACATTACTAAGTCGGTCGGTGTGAGCTCGCCACCATTGGTGTGTGAATGTGGGAAGTGAAGACGCTGGCGTCGACTGTTCGCCGCTTCACCTCGCAATGTATGAATGAATGAACCATTGTAAAGCGCTTTGAGCACTTGGAAAAGCGCTATAAAAATGCAATTAATTATTCTCTATGCTCTTGGTGGTACCTCTGCAGAAGGCCAGCAAGACCGAGCACGGTTGCTTGTGCATAGTTTGCAGAAGTCTTTGCAGAGGAGGCATTGGAGTTCATCGCAGGAACAAAGAAAGTGAAACCGAGCAG
Organism: Protomyctophum bolini; assembly: GCF_963924005.1. Taxonomy (NCBI): domain Eukaryota; kingdom Metazoa; phylum Chordata; class Actinopteri; order Myctophiformes; family Myctophidae; genus Protomyctophum; species Protomyctophum bolini. The sequence goes on along the minus strand of NC_137884.1, from coordinate 5,120,132 downwards.
AAAGCAGAGATCTTTGACTGTTCATGTTCGGCCGACATCTGTCGGGTTGGATACGCTCACTCAATGATGAATGCCGTGCTGATAATTTATATATTGACTACCGCAGCAAAAACAAATCTTACACCATATCGATTTTTCAGAAAGAAAACAAATACCCTCTTCAATCCAACAAAGTGAACTGAGGACATATGAGGATATATTATTTATATATATTATTTAGGTAAGAACTAATATTTACAGCTATAACCCCTGGCCTGAGGGAACATGCAGTTGTAGGAAGGAAGGGAGGAAGGAGTACTCTCCTCCTCCACTTTCATTCGCTCAATTCTGTGTCCTCTGAATGCGCTAGTAGAGGACCTTTTCACGTTCAACCAAAGTCCAGCAGATACCAGTCAAACTTATCTTTCTCATCGAGTAGACTCGAGTAGATAGAGATACTGCTCCTCTATACAATGCAAAAGATTTTTAGGGGTGATTTAGTGTCTGGATTGAATTAATTAATTAAATTGATAGAATGTGCAGTTACGATATACACACACATAGTATAATGTAGATACACTTATATCCTATAGGCTAGGAGTAGGCAACCTGCGGCTCTAGAGCCACATGTGGCTCTTATAGGCCCTCTCCCGTGGCTCCCAGTTGCTACGGCAAAGAAGTATGTAAACTAATACCGGTAAGGGGTTTTCTTTTTCTTTTCTTTTCTTTTTTTACATTTAATCATAATTACTTGCGCAAGCAGAGCGCGCAAGCACTAGTTTCGCCCAGGGCCCGTATGCACCGTCCCAGCACTTTTCATGCGTATGCACCGTCCCAGCACTTTTCATGCGTATGCACCATCCCAATAAATGACGTAATGACTATACCTGTGCCTGATACGGCAGTGGTGTCAGATTACATACATGTATAGGATTATTACCTTTAATCCATCCTTTTTTACATGCATAAAGTAGGTAGGTAGCAAATAGTTAAACCTAATAATTCAACATTTCAAACGGTCACAGAGAAACTGAGATTTGACAGTTTGTAGCGGTCGAAAGTACTTGCGCGCTCTGCTTGCGCACTAGTAGGCCATGGCCTACTAGTGTGCAACAAGCAAGTATGCACTCGACAGAGTGCAGTTCTAGTTTATTATTGAATTTGTAGTAGGCATAAAGTTATTCTTTCATTTTGATATTGCAATATATCATATACAATGTTGCCTATACACCAGATAAAAATAAGAATCAAATTTAATGAAGGAAAATAGAAGAATAGAAGAATGTATTCATGATAAGACATCTTTGTTTGTTTTCACCACCAATGCTGCTGGCTTACTGGTACAGTATACTTGATATACTGTACCAAATTCTTAAAGTTTGCTTTATTAAAGCAAACATATTTTGCGGCTCCAGATAGAATTGTAATATGGGCCAGAAATGGCTCTTCTGATAATAAATGTTGCCTACCCCTGCTATAGGCCTATAGCCTATAGTTGCATTGATTCAATATTAATAAAACCCTCAACTACTTTCACTTCAAAAAGCAAAGCTATCCAATCTACAAGCTCACAATCAATGAAGTTGTGATCATGTAGATCAGTGGTTTTTGATACTTTTGTGTGGCACTGTAGTATGACAAATTAGGGCATTGATTTACAAAATCAAAACAAAAAGGAGAAATATGAGGTTGCTGCCAGTGCCTGACGGCAATAATACTGTATGTACGTTTTGCACATGCAACTGTGAGCAAAAACAGTCCATTGGCCCAAGAGGTCCTGGCAACACCCTGTTATTGGAACCAAGTCACTCGGACCCCTACTTTTCCACCGGTTGGTTCTCAATGGGAACCGGTTCTGTTCTTTTTGGTTCTTAGTCCATGAGTCAGAGCTCCACAATTGGAACGTTAATATGAATTGAGTGGGCCTTATTTGCATATTTAGTTTTTTATTTGTAATACAATAAATCATTGTCTTCGTGTACGTAATAAACTGGGTTTCATGTGATAACAATTTGATATAGGTATTGTTTTGCACACTCAATTCATAATTAAAGTTCCAATTTTGGAGCTCGATCTGGCTCATGGACTAAGAACCAAAAAGAACTGAACCGGTTCCCATTAGAAACCATCCGGGGGAAAAGGGCGTGTATTTGAACTGCTGGTGCTACCGGCCTCACAAATTGAATTATGGTTTCACCTCATAAAAGTGAAAGGAGCCTAATTAATCAAGCTAATCAGGCTGTCTGCACAGTGAACAACAGGTCTGTGGATGTATTGAGCTGTCAGGCTTTCATGTCAGGAACAATAGCTCAGCCTATTACATAACAACGGTGATCGCAGACAATACTGTTGATGTTGTATATTACCCATGAAAAATGCTGTTTACACACGTAACGATGGCGGATAATTGGAGATTCTGTCGACCATTACTCTGCCAATTTATATTACGGAGAGTACCATTAATGAAGACCTCTTAAAAGTTGTGGGTTTAATATTGGTTGGGTATTATTATTAATTCTCCTGAATGTCATCAACACAGCCATTTAATAAGAGTGTAATCTGTCACTTTAGGCTAGTAATTGTCCTTAGTGGGTCTGGTATTATATATGGGTTTACTTGGAGATGAGAGAAAGGCTAGTGTTTACACGGAAACATCTGATAACATGCATGAAAGAAACGATTACAGAAAAGATGACTTTTGGTTTACTCTCTCTTTGCTTGAGAACCACTGCATTATGCCTTAGTTTATTTGGTTTGGGACATCCAAATATAGGTTTAACCACCTGAACTCTGGCAACTGGCATCCTTATTTTGGGAACATCATTATAGGTGAAAATCTTCTTATATACTGTACCTCTCCATACAGGCTCCCTAGAAGTTGGACACATTTAATAATTTTTTTCTTTTTTATTGGTTCATGTTTTTTAGATGTAAATTAATCCCACACCAACCGTGGCCTTAACCAGTTAAACCCATACCGGTGACCCCCAAAGGTCTATACTTGTGCCCATCCTTTTGTGTTGCAACGTGTTGTGAGCTTCTCGATTGCCTCGTAATATTGCAAATAATTTGACAATTAATTTTATACTGTATATAAAGGCGTCTACAGTTGCAAGAGTTTCCGTTCTGATTTAGAGCACGTAACATATAGCCTACACTACAGTAGTCAAAGGAATACTTCACCCAAAACTTCAATTACACACGCCATGAAGCCTTGAATTCATGGAGATTCGGTCATCAAAGGAACGCGACAAAAGTCTCAAGATGGTATGGTAAAAAGTACACTAGTTTGATTCAGTAGTCCACTATTCATCAGTACAACAATACTGCCGGCTGTGTGGGCTGAGTTTATTGAATGATAAGGGGACATTGCACGACAACAGCAGTAGTTGTGTGGGGTGAGTTTAGTGAATGATAAGGGGACGTTGTTTGTTTTCCCAGGCCTTTGTTATGCCATGTGTGTTCCGTCCTGGGGGGACCCTTTTGGAAGCTCTCATGGGCACTTGATGAAGTGCAGGTCTTTGTGAAGAACAAAGTGTTCCTCCATCTTGGCTTCTACCCGGCTGACATGCCAGGGTCCGCCGGGATGTTTAGCCAACCGGCAGTCATTCATTTTACCACGTTGCACTGTGCAGAGAGAGAGAGAGAGGGAAAGAAGAATGAATGACTGTTAAGAGGACCTTTACTCTGATCTAGCAATTGTAAGTTGCTGTGGATAGGAGCGTCTGGCCGTCTGCTAAATTCCTAAATTATAAATTGGCAGCAAGAGGGACCATAAAAGGGATGGCTGAAATTCAGGATACATATACTGTATGCTATTCTAATAGTTTCCAGTACACACTCTCTCTCTCTCTCCCTCACGCACTCATACGCGATGCATGCATAATAGCTTTTTTCTTAAAAAAAGATATGATGTACTCATATGACGTGTCAAGCAAAAGTAGTAAAAATTGCACATCTACAACATCATAATGTGTTCTTTTTGTGTCCATTTCCCCGGTAGTAACAATTTTGGACATCCTTCCACCCGACACGATGACATATAATAATCACAAGTCTTTCCTCATTTTTTTACTGTGCGGCATACTGTATTTTGACTCCAGAGATGTACTGAAATGCCACACAGTGCGGAACACATTCCCTGAGATCCATTCTCTCCAGTCTGACACTTTAGCGCTCACAGCAGGACTCAGTGGACTGACTGCAGAGAGGCAGGCCTGCGTGGAGAGACAGAATATAGCACTGGTGAGAGAGAGAGAGAGAGAGAGAGAGAGAGAGAGTGACTGACAGAGAGAGAAAGCGAGACTCCTGGGACTGTTATGACCCCCAGTCACTCGACCGCTCACATATTCTCTTGTTTTCCATTTCACTTGTTCCCACTGACTGTGATTTTCTCCTGTATGAGCTAATAGTAATATTTTTGTTCCCCTCTCCCCCCTCTGTCTCTCCAGCCTGTGTTCTTGTTTTTCTTCATTAAGCACGAAGGGCCTATGGTCTCTTATATTTGTATTTTCTTCTTCTTCTTCTGTTAGGTTTAACATAGCTTTACTGAGGTTAGGGTTAAGGTTAGGTTTAGGTTTAAATCGATAGTCAAACTGTATCTTTGTTTTTGTTGTTATTGTGAATTTAGTATTCTTCTTCTTGTGTCACAATTAAGCCACCAATAAGCGGAGCTCTCTCTCTCTCTCTCTTTCCTGTAATTTCCCCCCCCCCCCGTCATGGCCATTCCCTTCTTTCTCTCATCATGTCTTGAATTCTCTCCACTCCCTCTCTCGCTGTTTCTTCTCCATCTCGCACACCCCGCCCCCACCCCACACCCTGTCTATCTCAGTCTCTCTGGGGCTTTGTGTCAGGGCCCTCCTCCAGGGCAGTCGGTACACAGAGCTGAGCAGCAGCTCTGTGTACAACTTGTCATGTCTACAGTGGATTGTTATCAGTTCCGCTCCAGTGACTCTGCTGTGTAGCTGTGTTTTCCTGGTTGGCGGTTGGTGAAAGTGAAGGCCATATCAGACATGCATGCTTTACGTGTCGGCGACTCGGCTGGATGGAGCCGGGCCGCCAAGAGTCATATACAGTAAGTCATTTAAGTGAAATGCCCCGCCCATTTGTTTCAATGAAGTAGCTCACCCAGCGCATACTCCCCCTTTCCCTGATTCTGATTTGAAAATAGCCAATTTACAAGCTCACACATGATACTTGCGGACGTTGTTGAAAATGTCATGCCCTGCCTGGCCCGCTAACACACTGACCACAATGTCACACATTGTCCATAAAGTATCTATCTATCTATCTATCTATCTATCTATCTATCTATCTATCTATCTATCTATCTATCTATCTATCTATCTATCTATCTATCTATCTATCTATCTATCTATCTATCTATCTATCTATCTCGAACACCTGTCAGTCACTAGGACGTGACTGTAGGGAATAAGATGTAAGCCAATGTGTATGAGTCACTTCTTAAAGTTGCTCACGGTCTTCCAGCTATACCAACTTACCGGCAGTGCATTTCGGAGCAGTAATCTGTTTTGTTTCGCCGTCCAAAACAATCATGACGGCAGAGTGTGACAATCAAGGAAGCAGGGGAAATTGCCTAAATTCAATGCCACACTAGTGTCCTGGCAGCAAAACAAGCACTTCTCTGAAAAAGATGAAATAGAAATGAGGGTGACACATGATCGATTTTCAGTGCACGTAGTGTCTGCAAAGTTTTTAACACTTGTCGCCAGTTGCTGGCTTCTTCTTTTGTTGTTGTGCCTTTTTATAGATAGTACGGAAATTGACAGGAAACAAGGAGAGATACTGGAACCTGCGACTCACTGTAAGGCTGCATTAGAGCCTATATGGTACGAACCTTAAAGGGCCACTTCACTTGCCAAAGCAAAAGGCACCATACAACAATATACAGCAATACAATCAAAACAAAATGTATACGTGCCTTTGAAAGTCAGGGTCTTCAATAAATCAATTTCCATGTACCAAGATCACTCGATGCAGGAATACACACAATGATTAGTCTTTAGGGTGGTTGTGTTCCATTCGATATCCTTCTTCTATCACAGCAGCTCACAGATCTTGCTGCTGTGTTTGTACATTTTTGTACATTTTGCCCAGCAGATATGGGAGTTCTTTGTCATTAGTCATGTTTTCAAAATCTCCATGGGTGATTGTAATCTGTGGGAAGTATTTGTCTCTGATGTCTTGGTACAGTGGACAGATGGTTAGGAAGTTTAGCTCGGTTTCCACTTAATTTTCGGTGCATATAGTCTGTCTTCTCTCGTGATACAGGTCTGCCTATGACGCCGGCCTTTCTCGATCGCAAGCCTGTGCTCACTCAGTCTGTACCTAGTTAAGATGTTTCTTTGTTTTGGGTCGGTTACGGTGCTCAGGTATTCTCGGTTTAGGCACCACAACCACTGTTACTGTTATCTACTACAAATACTATTACCATTGAGTGACTGTGGTTTCTTCCAGCGGTGAAATGTCCCTTTAGCTGCTAGGCCAGCAGCGACCTGAGTCGCTGGCTTCTAAATGTAGGACATTGCTTACAAGTACAAGTGCTTATAAAGGACTTATAAATTCTTATCACTTTGTGATCCTCAACATATTTGCTCCTAACAACAGCAGCTTGTTGCCATGGCATCAAGTGTTCAAGTGACCACTGGGCAACTCGCTGATGTCACAGCAGTTACATGCCTCATCGCTATGATGACCAGCTATTATCTCTGAAACTACGAGCGCTGTTCCTGGTGATCGTCATCCATGATGTGATTTGTGATTTTTGAGTGGTGCAACCGCACTCCTATAGACAGCTATGAGTGTCCCTGGGTCTGTCCCTGGGTCTGTCTGTCTGAGCACGAAAATAGCGTTATAGAAGTGTCACTGTTGCACAGCCACACACAGGCCAGGGAGGAGGGCTTGTACAGTAAAGTACAGTACAGTACAGTACCATTCAGATGGGTCTGATTTTTTTTATCGCATTGCTCCCGACATTACCGTTTCTGGTAAAATATAAAAATCGTATGCTACTGCTAAACACAAGCCGCTTCTTCTTACAATGGAGATCTGCTAGTGAGTAACCCAGATGTGAAAACATGGTAATCTGCCCTATTCTGCATGGCACAGCTAACTGGCCTCTAGCGCCACCCTGTGGCAGTCAATTGGTTTTAATAGTTCTACTCGAGTTGGAAGCATTAAGACCCATTTTAACCCTCAATGGCTTCCTTTCTGAAAAACGTCATTTTAAAAAGTTTCACGCGTTTAGGTATTCTATTTACAATGACATGCGGACGGGAGCTGGTGCCACTTGGACCCGGACGTAACGTAGCACTACAAAATGACGTCAGACTAAAATACTGAATTGCTGCATCGTCCTACAAACACAGGTGCTTTTGATTGCTCCGTTTTTAATCTCATTCAACATGACATCCAGACAGTGTATTACTCGTTTTAAATGTAATCATCACGCTACAATATGTATATAGATTGTGTATAGGTTAGAAATAAATCCCCTGGCTTTGCTGCCGTCTCTCTGTCACTTAATTTGTTTACAAACGACACCGCATGTGGTTATGCATGAAACGGACTTCAGTCCCATAGCCTGGTTTAATTGGTTCAGAAACTAAAATGCCCAAATTAACCATTTTCACCACATCTTTAAAACCAGGAAAGCATCTGTGTCATTTAAAGCCCAAACCAATGCAACTCCTTGAGTTACAAGGAGTTGCATTTGATTTGATTTGATTTGATATATTATACAATAAAGCATAAAAAAAAGAAAAAAGGCCTCTGCCTATTATAAGATACAATAAAAGACCTTAGAACAAGATATAAAGAATTTCCAAAAGACATGATTGCAGTATATAAAAAACATTATTGATTCAAAATATTTGATAATCTAGGACATGAGAGACGAGAAGAGAATGCAAACACCTGGTTGACCTTAAAACAGTTTTGTCCCAAGGAGTTGCAACTGGTGTGGTTTGAGCTTTAGATTTCAGCTATAATGTACTGTATAGGCCTATAGCAAGATAGGTTTTTTCAGAGAACTCTTAGGATTTAGAAGTTAGTTTAGATTAGTTTAGAACAGTACAGTAGTTCTCAAAAATAGAAAAATTGAAAAATTGTTTGAAAGTGTTTTAGTTTTTTGCTGAATAACCTTGAAAGTGTTTGAAAAATGTTGAATAAATTTTGCATTTTTAAACATATTTTCTTCTGGGGGTCCACGGCCAAATCCACAGCCAAATACCTATTATTTTGTGGGTCCTGTCAGGGTGTCATTTGTAGAATTCGCCTCAAGTCTTCATGGGTTAATTGACAAACTAAGCAACAGAAATGTGGAGTTGAGTTGAGCCCGACATGATGAGCAAACGTGCCTCAAATAGGCCAGAGCTGTTATTTACCAGGCAACAGTCCCACTGTTGGTGGTGAACCAGCAGGTTGTGTAGAGCTGATTGAAGTGATTGTTATTTGAGTGATTGAAGTTAATTTTGAAGCACAGTGGGTCTAGTGGAGATGTTTATGAAATGAAACATAACACGAAATAACGTAATTTGTTTTCCGACAGCTACATATTGCTTCGGCGTGTCTAGTAGTGTAGGATACACTAGAGAGATTTTGGGGGCCAAAACAACCCTTGAGAGTCCACCGATTAAAAATAATACAGCGAGGTGGAAAGATCTACTAATCATTGGACCATGACTTATTTTTCTTCCCCAAACTTGGTGGTAGTTTTCGGCTTGATGTTGTCTTCACTATAGGATTCAAAGGACAAAAATAAACCTTAAGCCGTTTCCATTTCTTGGTCTCCACTAATGGAGTTTTGTCCTTTTCTTATTTGGTGGTAATGGATGAGATGGCTGGGTACACACTACACAGATAGTAGGACCCCAGGTGTTCCAACACGATTCTAAGAGATAGAGAGATCTTAATGCTGATTCACACTTTGTTACATGCTGTGTCGTGCAACTAAAATAGCCAGTCTACAAGCTCACCTTACGTCGCAGTGTGAGACATTGTGAGCTTGTAGATTGGTGGCTGTTTGAGGCGCGCGAGACCGGCGCACAACTAGCATAAAGTATAAAACGGAGCTCTTGTACAGAGTGAAGAGCACTCTCTAACAACAGCTATTGTAATGGGCGGAGGATTCTGCCATCGTGTAACAAATGATAGTGCGGTTAAGTTGAAACCTTGTATCTCCATATTTCAACTTAAGCATATGTTTTTTTTCGTAAACACTTTTTGAGGGGCGCCAGGCCCTCCTATACACAGGTTTAATGTTTGTCTTTAGTTCAATGTTTGTTTTGTAAAAAAATCATAATGTGCCTCATTACGTCATATTGGCTCTTTATTGTTCATGGCGTTTGGTGTGGTGTTTGTGTTTGCACTGTTTGTTTTACATCACCTACATGAGGTAGACTTTAATATATTAGCGCCCCTCACTTCACAAGTAACAGTTTGCAGTTCCTTACATACAAGGTTTCTACCCGACACAGCTATCCCTACCCTGCAGAGAAAGGGGTGGGTGGGTAGAAGGAGGTAAAGTGGTTAGGGAGAGAAATTCATTGCTGTTGGGCAGAAACCTAGCTCATATCTCCATATTCAAACTTTTTATATATATTTTTTTCCCGTAAACGAATGCCCTATCATACAATAATGTTGCACAAAAGTACTGAAATTAGAAGATCGTTGCATCACTTGAAGAATTTCACTTCTTTATTTTAAATAGTAGCCAGTAGGCCTAATAAAAAAGGAACGGTTCACAAGGTTTCCACTCGACAGTGACACAATGAAAGTTTGTGGAGGGACGATTTGGGTGGACTCCTTATGTGCACAGCTGTCATGCTAACGTCTTTGATTGGACAGCAAAAAGAGTAGTCTCTCCGTGGAGGAAATATAAGCTCAGCTGTACGAGGCAGCTAAAATGTTGGTTCTCTTTCAGTCTCAAGATTTATTTTGTACTTACCCAGAGTTTACACAGAGGGCAGTAACAGAACGTCACCGCTGTGAAAAGTAAAACATCTGCAAAGTAAAGTGTAGTAAAGTAAAGTAAAGCCAGGCAGGTTAGCCATAGGTAGTTCTACAAATGTTTTGCAAATTTTCCAAAATTGCGAAAATGTGTCTGACCTGACATTTGGCCCAGACCTCACAACCAGCACACTACCGGCTCCGTCAAGGCACACACAAGCGCTAATGCCACCACTTTTACTGAAAAACTGTATGCCTACTGTAATTATCCTAAGACAGGGCACTGCCACATTCATTGGTTGCAAGTGGCCAGCCTGTTGTTTTGTAACCAACAATCAAACTAACCTTACTCCCACCAATATGTTCAATTTAGGCACAAAAAGAAACACAGTCGAATGTGTTTCTTTTATAATGTCCTTTCACTTGTCATTTATGGTGGCATTTCTGCATAGCAGCACACTGTTAAACATGTTAACCTTTCCTGTGCCCACAGCCATAAAAGAAAAGAGGCACGTATCAGTTAAGCTGAACCTTAAAAAAAAATAAACACATTTCCTGAAGATAATCTGTGTGACATTTAAATCCGATTGGCAGAAATGAAAGCTCAATTTTCTTCCATTGACATCTCACATTATACTCCCAGGCATTGGACAATCTGGCACTTGGCTGGGACTGATTATGTGACCTTTCAGTGCATTTCCTGCTAATAGAATGTTGTTTTGGTGAGTGGTAGGCTGCCGTAGTGACAGATCGTGGCATGTGGTGCCATCATAGCTCTCTGCGTGCTTTGTATTGAGGAGAAAAGAGCTCAGTTTATGGTGATTGAGGTTTTGAGTAATAACAGGGATTCACTCCGCTTGTCAAAGAACAATTTTAGCATTACTGAGGAGACTCGCCGGCAACGAGACTCAATCGCACACACACACACACACACACACACACACACACACACACACACACACACACACACACACACACTCTATTTGTCTATTTGTGAGTGTGTGTACTTGCGTACGCTTGTACCTATACTATTCACACACAAAATTCATTTATCCAGACTATCCACATGTGCACGACACGCACACACATACATGTATATACAAGCATGCACGCTAGTACTGTACACACAAGATCATGCATGTACACACATGTACATGCACACAGGGGATCTCCTCATTAAGCCTGTGCTAACAAACATAAATCCACTATAGCCCCATTAATGAATAAACAGACTAAATAAAGTAAGTAAGGCTTTCGGTCTCTCCCTGTATGAGCGACTATGCAAATAGATTTATTTTTAAAATAAAATGTAATTAACATTATGTGCAAGAATGGATTAACCATCACATTGTTTAATTAAATGAATCAGGAATGGAAGTCAGTTGTGCTCGAAGCAACACACACACACACACACACACACACACACACACACACACACACACACACACACACACACACACATTGTGAATATACACGTCAACAATAATATGGCCATAACCTTCAAATCAAAAGTTACAGCATTTTGAATCAATTTCAGTAGAATAAACTTGAATAAGTGCTACTCGGCGCACAGGTTTCCACCAGGTCCGGTAGGTTATTGTGGAACAGCAATATTAGGAATTCAGTCATTTCTTCCTCTGCCTTTCACAGAAATCGTTCTTGCAATCGATACTGCAAACTTTAGATGTCAATCTTAGCCAGTCAGGATGGAATATGAAAGATCTGACTGACCTGTGTGGGACTATATAGATATTAAATGTAATATTGTTTTAGGGTCAGGATACCCAAAATCACATTTTCTTAGATTTTAACAAAACTAATAATTGTGTGCTTTGTGATAGGGAGTGGTACTTAGACAGTACACAGGGACGAATGTGGAGTGGACTGCAGGCCATGCAGTTACGGGCTATAAACCCAAGTGAGGCACAATCACTGACACCTCCGCCTCGTTACCGGACAAGCTGAATAACCTTTTTGCCCGCTTTACCCAGCTACAGCGGTGCCTGGAGCTCACCTGAGGCAGTAGATGTTTCAAAAGGTGACTCAGATGACTGTGAGTAAAGCGTTAAAAAAAGTTAATGCTCATAAAGCTGCAGGGCCAGATGGGATCGCCTCTCTTGTCCTTAAGCCATGCTACAACCAGCTGTCATGGGTCTATACTGACATCTTTAACCTGTCCCTGCCATTGTGTGAGGTTCCATTGTGTTTTAAAAAAAACAATAATTGTGCCCATTGCCCCAAGAAAAAACCTGTCACCTGTCTTAATGATTATCGACCTGTTGCCTTAACTCCTGTTCTCGTGAAATGTCTGGAGAAATTGGTTATTTCTTATATCAAGAGTATCATTCCAGCTAGCATTGATCCATTGCAGTTTTTTTTTTTACTGTTCAAATAGATCTGTGGATGATCTGTGGCTCCATCTGTAACTAACTGGCTATTTGATTTTCTGACAGGCAGGCCCCCGTCTGTTCGCATAGGAGATAGATGTTCATCCACAATTCTCACCAGAACCGGCGCGCTCTAAGGCTGCTGCCTCAGTCCTCTGTTGTACAGTTTTTTTACGATTGATTGTGTCGCCAGATGTGGGAATAACAGCATAATTAGATTTGCGGATGATACCACAGTGATCGGATTAATAACCAACGGTGACGAGAGGACCTGAGGGAGATAGAAGATCTAACCCTATGGTGCGACAACAACAACCTCTCACTTAACACCAATAAGACCAAAGAAATCATTGTAGACTTTAGGAAGTCCAAAGGTATCCACAACACACCCCCATTTCCATCAAGGGGTCATCTGTTGACATAGTTGATAACTTTCAATTCCTGTGGGCATACACATCACAGACACATTCACATGGTCACTCAACACCGAGTACATCCTCAAGAAGGCGCAGCAGCGACTGCGCTTTCCGAGGCGATTTAAAATGTTTAGTACTAGTCATGATATTCAAGTGGTCTCTTACTTGAGTTTTATTTTTTGCTTTCAGAATTCGCATTCCCTCCGAGGCTTCACAGCGGTTAGCTTTTCTGTGGCGCGGATACAGAATATCATGATATGCACGCTCCACTCCGCCCCCTCCCCCCCACAACAACGGACAACCACACCTATACTTTAGATGTTTCAATATCCGATCTCCAAACTCACAATGTGCCACAGCTTGCGACGCGGCGTGAGCTTGTATATATCTACTATTGTCACTGTCTTAACATTTCTGACAATTTCTGAAAATGTACTTTGTAATTTGCAGTCTTGAATACTTAGTTACTTACTTTAATACTACCGCTGCTGCAGACTAGAGTAAAGATGCTGCCTGCATCTGTATTCACGTCAGTGTTCGATGCAGAGGATCGAGGAGAATGACAGGCGGAGACTGGGAATCAGTCCGAGAATAAATACACATTTATTAAGGCAAGGCAAGTGGCATATTTCCAAGATGTGCACAAAAGTCCATGGGGTGTGTGTGTGTGTGTGTGTGTGTGTGTGTGTGTGTGTGTGTGTGTGTGTGTGTGTGTGTGTGTGTGTGTGTGTGTGTGTGTGTGTGTGTGTGTGTGTGTGTGTGTGTGTGTGTGTGTGTGTGTGTGTGTGTGTGTGTGTGTGTGTGTGTGTGTGTGTGTGTGTGTGTGTGTGCGCGCGCGCGCTGGTGCGGACAGTGATTGCAGGCCTGTTGAGTAGTTGAATTCATCTTTTGCTATATCTTGTCATGAACTTAGGCTGATGTGAATTAGAATGACCCTGCTTCTTATGACCTTCATGATCTTAGTTAACCACTTGAACCACTTTCTTTGTATGTCCTTAACGGAGTTAAAGAATAGTACCGTGACCCAGAATGCTTCCCTGTGGGGCCCCACTGTTCACTGGGACGGACAGGGTTCCATTTACATCAAGCAACTGTTTTCTCCCCTCCAGGTAGGATTCCACCCAGTTTGCAGATGGGCTATTAAACCCACTTGCCTTCAGTTTATTCCGTAGTATATCAATATTTAACGCCTTTTTCACTGTGGCATAACCCTGCCACGGTATGTGCCCAATGTCTACATCACGTTTGATTTGTAGTCGGTCAAATACAATACTGGTATCAGTGGAATCAAATCTTCTGAAGCAGGATTGTAATTGAATTATTCAAATGAAAGCTTTTTGTTAGATAAGTATCTTATCTGCTCATATTTGAACCTCTCTGTAACCTTCAAAGATGCAAGGAACAGAGGATGGAAACAGGGTGGTAGTTGCTGGGTCTAATTTGCTTCCTTTTGGATACAGAGGGGGGACTAAGCTTCGCAAGCTTACATTCTTGTCGGACGTGACACTGACAGTGGATACATTTGTTATGTGGGCAACAATGGAGACTGCTACGTCTCTGAGGAACCTTGTGGGGCTATTACTGTGGCTGGTTCCCTTGATTGGCTGCAAGGTGCTTTTTTTGTCAACTTTGGTGAATTTAATACACAAAGATTGTTTGGGATATGCTGTTCACCGTACAGCTCTGAATGTGAGGGCAGTTGTTTTTCAATGTGGTAGCTATGGTTGTAAAAACAAAAATCTGTTTAGGCAATTTGCCACGTTGAGTAAAGTTCATCACAGACTCAGGTCCTGTCACCACTCACAGTTTAGCCAAGCCCCAGTGAGTGATGCTGCTCACTCATTCTATTCACTGTTCCCAATGAGAGTTTATTCACACCTCCTTTGAGTCCTTTCATTCTATATCCTTTCATTCTATATTCTATATCCTTCTAATGACTTCCTTGAGACCTCCATTCATACTCTGCTAATGAGAGTTTCTTCACCTACTTTCATTCTGTCCTCTGTTTCTAATGAGTTTCCCCACACCTCCATTCAGAGTGGAGGGAGATTGGAGGAGCTGCCATGGGAGACTTTGGGCTCCATTTTCGTCTCATTTTTCTAAAGCCACTATTTGGGGATTTAGGAGTGGGGAAAGGGTGTTCCCCCACTAAAGTTGGTACTTTGGTTACCTGTCTAAATCCCTTTAACCCCTCTGTTACCCATTATATTATGCATAGGTGTGGTTTGGGCTTTACAATAATTAAATCACCAGTCCACGTGCCATTGCCTTTAATAGATCCCTTATCCGTTGCCCGTTAGTGCTATATTGCTCCATATAGCCTTACGGTCTATAGCCCATTGAAGAGTGTTGCGTTGCATGAAACTGAACGAACAAATGCATGCGTGGAATCGCACATAGTCTTTGACTATACAATTATAAACACAATGGACACAAGGAAGGCACTCACTTCTGCTGATTATATAGGAAAATTACAAATATAATAAGGAGAGATGACGCATGCCTTACTCCAAGGACATCTCCATGCAGGCGCACACTAACTAATTTGACACGGCTTACGGGTAGGCCTTTAAGTTACGGGTGGTTTTAAACTCCACTGTCGCTTTCCCAAATGTGTCTGACGAAAATAGCAATTTGGGGGAAAGCGTGCCAACACGCCCATGACCACACCTCTAGGCGCAAATACCGGTGTCTGCAAAAAAGATAGCGGGTGACACTGGACGGAAATACCATTAAGGGACAGAGAAAGCTCCTATTATTCGTAATTTTCGGGCAGCGGCTGAATTGCGGGCCGCGTTGCGGGTAAAGTCGGAGACGAAATTGAAGCCCTAAAGCTCTAAGGCCACGTTCTTCACACGGTAACGATCAAAACAGAAAACGACAAAGTGCTGTTGCATTCTCACTTTTTCTGTTCTGCGTTTACATGGAGACGCCAATGTGATTGAGCTGCGCTGCCAGATAGACCAGTAACGCATGCGTAGAACCACTTTCATTCTACTTCCAGTAGTTTGTTTACATTTGTTTAATAGTAATAGTGTACGTGGCGTGAGCCATGACATCACACGTTTTGCCTTTTCCACCATATTGCATGTTTACACGAGATGCGAGGCGGAGCATCTTCAAATATTTCCACAACCCCCGAAAAGGCTGATGTCGTCTAAACAGAAGGCATGCACATCTGATATATTATTTATCCGTTTTCTCTAGAGACCGTTGTCGTCTAAACGGGGCCTAAGAACTTTCACTTGTATTATTCCATTTGATTGGAGAAATTATAGCCTACTGTCAGAATGGCCTCATCAAGGGTTTGAGGCCCGCATGATCCATGAATGTTAACCCATTCTGACCTGAGATCAGATTCATACGAGGTTTCCACTGGACACACACTGGTCTGATGAACCCATTCTGACCTGAGATCAGATTCTAAAAATGTCAGTCGTTCTTCGATTTTTCAAAAATAGCAGACCTACAAGCTCGTAGCGCGCCACTCGGTGGCGCGCTATGAGCTTGTAGATCTGCTATTTTTCAATAGATAAAGCATAACATGATGCTAACACCAAAATGGGTTCCCGTTCAGAATGGGTTAAATGTATCTACTTTAATTGGCAGGACAGAAGGCTGTGGTGGTTTTCTGAGGCCGCCCTATACTGAAGTTAAGATGCAAAATGAGAAAAAGAAATGCATAAAAAAGCAAGTATTTGAAACTGGTTTTGAAACAGCTCTTATCGAGTGGTCATCAAAGCAAAGAAAACAGAGGGAACAATGAGCTCTGACGGGGAGCCTTCAGCTGTGAGTCAGACCACCTGCTGTATGCATATAATAATGAGCATACCCAGGCTGAATGAATCAAACTGTAACTGCTATCGACGGGAGGCCTCCTGTTAAACACTGCACACTTCTTCTCTCCAAAATAATTGTTTCCCCTGGTACCCCTTGCCTTTCATTCTCCTCTTTTCCACTGGCTGCCCGCTCTCACTGTTTGAGTTTCCTCTCTCTCTCCCTCTCTCTCTCTCTCTCTCTCTCTCTCTCTCTCTCTCTCTCTCTCTCAGCTCCATACAAATTGGACATGCATTTTTCAGTAATGTTTGTGCCGTGAGTATTCACACAGAACGCAAACATTACATGGTGATAAATCAACACCATATTTGATTTGGAAACAAGGTGGATTTTTCTGAGCTCAGGCTCCATGAATAAAGACATCGACTTTCATGAATCGGGTGCCAAATATACTAGATTCTAGTATATAGTATATAATCTATTCATTATTGAGTGGAATACCAGAATGCTCGCCTCACAACACAATCGCCTCGGGCATACAGCCGGCATACTATGATATCTCAAACCCTCACCCTAACCCTAACCTCCCACAGGGCAGCACACCTAAACCTAACCGTAACCCTCTCCCAACCCTTAACGCACCTCTCACCAACCTTAATCCAGTCGGACCAATATTTAACCTCAGTAAACTATGCCTAAAGCCCTAAACAAAATTATCATCCAAAGAAAATCTGAGAAAAAACACAAACAACAACAACGGAATACAAATGGGCATGAGGGCACCAAAACAGGATAGACAAGCCCTGCAGTTATTTATAACCTTATTCTCAGTAAAACGAATACAAGAATACAATAACATCCTATACCGAGCGGTCGGCGTGAGGTAGGCAACAACAAATGAGGGCGGGTGGGCGTGTTTTAAGGCATGCATTCCGGTTACCGTTGAGTGTAGTCGGAGGACGGACAGGACAAAACCATCTGTCCAGGAGATTGAGCAGGACTACTCGCTCGGCTGTTTCATGTACTCTCAGAGTTAAATTATCACTGTGGATTTTACACTGTATTGACCGGGTTCCCAGGGATAATAAATAGCAGATGATGGGGTCCATAATGCATATTGATCTCGGTGTCCTTCAAATTTAAATTAAAAAATCACACACATGATGTCACGGCCATTCCGTGCTCAAGCGGAAATACCGTGCTCAAACGGACAGACAGACAGACGTACACACAAAGATGTGCATATAGGAGCGGCTGCACCACTCAAAAAGCTGAGATTTAGGGAACCCCTTTCAATCGCCTCAAGGGCCCCCTGTGCGTCCCCCCGCGCTGAGAAGCGCCCGTCTGCATCTACAGTCTAGTGTGTTGATGAGTGCCTTCCTCCATTGGTTTTATCACCTGTCACAACACTGTGTACCATCACACCACTCTCAGTGCATTCCTAGAAACGTGTTCCCAGCCAAGAGAGACAGATTGAAGTCATTCCTCACTTTCCCGCCGGTGGAATTGGACACCGTAATAAAAGAGCAGCAGTGTTTTCTGTTATGCGCTAACTTTGTCAAGCTGAAATATTGTCAGACTGCCTCATGTCACTGCATCGCAGCCAACCGCTACTCTCATTCATGGCGGAAGCGAGGATGAGGCCAAAGTCAAACCCTGAGGTGAGACGAGACATTTGCTGGAGCAACATAAAACCGTTGTGGAACGTCTCTGCAAAGTCAGATTGAATTGAACATAATACTTAAAACGATGTGACTTTGCTGTTTTAGCACGCAGATTTTGAACCCGGTTCTCCCGTGCCAGGGCTGACATGTTTACCACTGAGCTAATAAGAGCCTGTCTGCTTGCTCAGGGGAGAAATAGACATTTTGACCTTCAGGTCAAAATCAATGTCAAACCAGAAACAGGATTGTGTCAAAGGTCGTGTCCAACCTAGACACAGGTTGGACACAATGTATCAATAGAAAGAGCAGGGAGATCAAATGCAAGTTATAGCCTATTGTATATTAACATACAATACATATCAGACTAAATCTAATTGCGTTCATCAAAAAAGTTACATACAGTAATACTGATTTAACAACATGAACGCTATTCTATTCCGAGTCTGCCACCTGTATTTGGCAAAAAATAGACTTATAATGCAATGCTTTATATGCAAAGACATTTGGAAGGAGTGGGCCAATAGACCTCTTTCGTTGACACCGGTCAACAAAGTAACATTTAAGTTGTTAAATGTAGTGATGGAATGTGATCGACATACTCATTATAGTCATTAAGGAATAGCATACAGAGAAAGAAGCGCATATAGATGTAGTAGAGACAGAGCAGAGCATTATATAACCTTTGTTCACCTCTCTCTCTCTCTCTCTCTCTCTCTGTGTGTGAGTGTGTGTCTTGCTATTACTTAAACACAGACCTCTGTGGCCTGGCAGTGTTCCATTGGGGAGGCTGCGGATGAAGTCTGTAATGAATTTGTAAAGGCAAAAAACCCTCTCTCTGTCTGACCTTCCCCCCCTCCACTATCTCTCAATTCACCCCCCCCCCCCCCCCCCCTCTCTCTCTCTCCCTCCCTGTCTTCCTTAGGCCTCAATTTCCCAGGGTGGTGTATTGAGTTGAAATCAGATAACTGCCAGAAAGTGTGTGAGATCTAATGCATATCAAGTGAACAGCCACACCGATGGAGAGGAGGAGGTGTAGAGAGGTATACAGTGTAACTATAATAGGATTGAGAGGGGAGAGAGAAATATTGGAAGAGGAGTGGAATGGATGGAGGTGAAAGAAAGAACAATTTAAAAGAAAGAAAGAATGAAGAGGGAGAGAGTTAGGTCGCCACTAATTCCGTAGACTTGCTGCGAATGGGCGGAGAAGTTGCATCATTCTTGCATATTAAATTTGCTGCGTTTGCCTTCACACTGCACTGTCATCCGCAGCAATTGGAAACGCAGCAGGGAATTGATTAATTGATTGATTGATTAATGTCCTCATATTCTATTTCAATGAGGGCTTCAGTCTCGTTATTTGCCCACGTCTATCCACGGTAATGGCTACTAACGGGTTGTCCTTCTCCGTCTCCAACTGTGTTTAGCTCCTCATCCGCCACATGTTTGCTTAATTTCCTTTATTTGCTGCAGATTGCATTCACACCTGCACCGAATCGAAATCAAGTGCGATTGGAAGCGAAGCGAAACCCCCATTCTTTTGGTGGAGTAAAATGCGGTTGTTTGATGCGCATTAGGATTCGAATGAGGCTTCACACCTGCCAAACGAAGCGCACTTTCCGACTATGTGCAGCAGGATTCGTTTTAATCGCAGTAAAGACTTCTGTTGTGAAGGCGACCTTAGACATACTTGGGTTACGAGAACATGTGGAGACTGAAATGATGACGAAAAATGTCAGTTGACTAGTACCTTTCACTGAGGAAAACTAAATTAAAACTAAGCGATGATGACTAAAACTAAGACTAAATATACTGATGTCGTCGACAAATAAAAGTTTGATTAAAATGTTAGGGCTAACTATAGTGGAAAAGAGATCCAATGGAAGTTAGAACTAAAGGACACATCATTTTATAGTTTGGTTGCACTCGGGTCGTGTGCTCTGAAAATAGTAGATCTACATTACAACACCATCAAGGTTAATTTAGTTGACTAAAACTAGACTAAAAGTAAAACATGTCAGGTGACCACAATATGACTAAAAGGTAACATCATTTTATTCAAAAGACTATGACTACAACTGAATATGAATTTGCTGTGAGAAATTAACACAGGAGTAGAGGGAGGTGGAAATGAAGATGAGACCAGTAGCGGAGAGAAGCAAAGAGTAGAGAGAGGAGAGGAAAGGAGGAACAGGGAGGTGAGAAGACAAATAAGCAGCAGAGATATTGATGTGGATGAGACTGCCAGAGCAGGAAAAGATGAGATGAGGGTTTTGAGGATAGGAACCTGTGAGACTGAGACGGAAACCCAAATTGCAGGGCGTTTTATTTTCAGGGCAATTTATTTTCATGAGCCTTGTTGTGTCTCAGGGGCGTGAGAGGCACTTCTTCTCTTTTTTTTTCCATTCTTTCACAGCTCTGGAAAGTTTCAAAAGCAAAGGACAGAGCACTCTCCGTCTCCACCCTGCATGCGTTCTTGTCATCGTGACTGTATACTATGGCCAGAAACACCACTGTTCATTGAAGCTCAGAATGGTCAAGTAATAAAAGCACTCTTCTTGACAGCACTGACGGCTTTCATGACGAGTCCATATAACATCTGACAATCCAGCACCAATTCAGCACTTCTGGAGCCACAGCCTATACAGCGCTATTATGCGTTGTGTAAATTAACCCACTTACCGAGGCCGATATGTTGCTATAGTATATACTATACGTACGTACCCCAAAAGGGGTTCCCGTCCTAAGTGGTTTAAATGCCCGCCCATGCACCATGCACACTTACAATTTATCTTTAGTTTGATATATTGGATTCAAGTTACTTGTATGTTTTCATACTGAACATATTTAAATAAGTGAAACATATTTAAACTTTACATTACAATACATTTTCCAGGTGTAGAGGGTGATATTTCTCACTGCACGTACTGCTATGGGCTGGGGTGGCACCTGCCAGCAGGGAGTGTTGGGCGGGAGGAGTAGGACGGAGGCTCCCGGCAGGGGCTCCTCACTGCAGTGTTGTTTTCGTCGACTAACACTAAGACGAAAAATGTTCGTCGACTACCTTTTTAGTTTTTCCACTGGCGAAAACTGAATGAACAGCTGAGTGTCATATGATTGCATCAGATATGTATGTGGGTTTACAGTGTGAGAGTTAGTGGAAGAGACAAATTGAAAACCCAAGCCGTTCTTTGGCTCCCTGGACACCACACTTAATTGGAGTAGCCAGTAGGCAAATGTCAATAAAAACAACACAATTTATAAGCAGTGGTGGTCGCTGGTGGACAGTAACAAAGTACATTTACTTGACCTACTGTACTCAAGTACATTTTTAGTATCTGCACTTTAGATCTGCACTTTAGATCTGCACTAGATTTCACTTTTTACTCCACTACAGTATTATAGAAGAGAAATAGAATTAGATTTTTTTTTAGCAGCAACTCTCATTGCAACACACATTACACCTATCCTAGCTCATGTGCTCCCACTTAAAGGTGTTGACAAGCTAAATTTAAATAATTACAGACCAATTTTCAACCATAGTACTATAACTGCTGTCACTCTAGTTACAAACAACATTTTAACTGCTTTGGACAACAAATTACACTGCTTTGTGGACAGTTCGACACTGTACATCACACCAAATTGCACAATATGGTTTTAGTAATGCATCTTCTGAATGGTTTCATAGTTATTTACATGACAGACATCAATCAGTGAAGTCCGGGAGCACCCAATCTGAGGTTCGTCCAGTCTCCATGGGGGTCCCCCAGGGCTCAATCTTAGGTCCTGTGCTCTTCACAATATATATTAACAACATTGTTTTTGCTTTAAATGACTGTCATGCCCACCTTTATGCAAACGACACACTCTTACAGTATATTGTGTTGCTGACACAGCCCAGCTGGCCACCAGTAAGCTGCAGCTTGCTTTCAATACTCTCCATGATGCCCTGGTTGAGCTCAGGCTTGTTCTAAATTCCTTCCTAAGTACCTTGGCATCTGACTGGATGAGAAATTGTCATTTAAATTCCACATTGAAAATCTAGTCACCAAACTGAGACAAAAAAATTGGTTTTCTCTATAGGAACAAAGCATGTTTTCCGGCCTCCTGAAGCCACATTTCTCTCTGTTCTGGACTATGGGGACATTATTTACAGGATTGCTGCACCATCCACTTTAAAGCACCTCGATACGGTTTACCGTTCTGCCCTAAGATGGGTCAGCTATGGTACCCATCATTGTGCACGCTATAGGGACGCAGGCTGGTCCTCGCTGTCCGAGAGGCGGGACGAGCAGTGGTAGATATTTTTTTATTTTCAAAGCCATCTCAGGAATGGTCCCCTCTTACATTTGCTCTATGTTGGATCAGAATCCAAGTCCGTATCAGACCCGCTTGAGTGACTTCCCCGACCCTCGAGGTTCCATTTGCTAACTCAGAGCTAGGTAAAGCAGCTTTCTCTGTCAGTGCTCCCTTTGATTGGAACGAACTTCAGAAGTATCTAGAAATCTGATCACTGCCTTGTCATTTCGGGGAAATGATTTCTAGCAATTTTGCTCAACAATGTAACTGGTTTAATTAATTCTCATCTATCTATTATAGTTAAGTTTACTTACTTACTTTCTGTTTTCCAATTCATATATTTGATATTGCTGTATTTAATGTATATTGTTGATTTTGTGTTTTGTATTTCGGCTACGTTGAAAATGAGGGCCTGCCCCTCAATTGTACTCCGAGCTTAAATAAAGGTTATGATGATGACGATAGAAGGGAAAAGGAACATTATGAATGAACCCATTATGAATGACACCCCCCCCCCCCACCCCACCCCATGGGAACAAATTGTAATAAGGCAATTTATTGATTGATATAAAAACATCACTGAGCAACTTCCACTTGTAGTGGAGTAATACTAATATTTTGATCTACTTACTTACTTACTTACTCAACAATTTCATGGTGTTGAGCACTGAATGTATCATAAGGACGCTGCCCAGGGAAAACTACCCTGGCAGGCTGAGAGACATTAGGCATTCTACTGACATAATCAGTGGACGGCAGCATGGGCATTTTTTCCAGCTGTTGGCGTTTCAGAATAATGGGCCTTGGGACCAGTGGGCAGAGTCCCCACTGAGAGACAGTGAATAATGGCGTTTGACGTTCAGTGGCCTTACTGGCAGGAAATGTTGTCCCCAGCCAATCCTTCACAGTGATCGCTGTTGCGCATGGAGTGCACTATTATATCCCAGGACGCTGCAACGTGCACTATAGGTCTGTGCTTCTCACACTGACACTTCTAGTCGGCACTCGGCAGACTCCCGTTTGAAAATGCCGTTGACCCCCCCATATGAGAAGGTTTTTACGGCTCCAGCAGTGATTCTTAATTTCTTAACCATTTTAATTTCAAGAACCCCCACCTTGACATGCATTAGGATTAGGCTATGCACCCCCATTTAATGGCATATTTCTGGCACCCCAATTTATATTGTAAGGGTCCATTTGGTTCCCAACTATCTATCATTTAGCTGGGGACCCCCTGGTATTCCCTCAAGGACCCCTGGGGATCCCCGGATCCCACTTTGAGAACCACTGCTAGGTTGAAATGTCTTCGAGAACATGTTGCATGCGTGTGTGTCCGTGCCCCATGTGTGTGTGTGTGTGTGTGTGTGTGTGTGTGTGCATGCATGCTTGACAGAAACATAATTTTCTGTCACACTTTCACTTTATTACGTTGGTCCTGCTTGTCTACATTTCTTGGGACCCGGGTGGACTTGCCCCCTGTCCGGAGCAGAGGACATGTCCCCTGTCCTGAGCAGAGGACATGTCCCCTGTCCTGAGCAGAGGACATGTCCCCTGTCCTGAGCAGAGGACATGTCCCCTGTCCTGAGCAGAGGACATGTCCCCTGTCCTGAGCAGAGGACATGTCCCCTGTCCTGAGCAGAGGACATGTCCCCTGTCCTGAGCAGAGGACATGCCCCCTGTCCTGAGCAGAGGACATGTCCCCTGTCCTGAGCAGAGGACATGTCCCCTGTCCTGAGCAGAGACACTGTTTCCTGTCATCTCTGCCTAACACTGTTCCTCCTTGGACACCTTGCTCCGTTATTCTGCACTGTTGGCTTTGGTCAACATCCACAGTAGAGACAGGCCCATATACTGTATGGTTGTAATATGTATGGGCTGTTTGTTATGACACAGGGGTGTCTTTAGATGGCATATTGAGAGTAGGATTCTGTGTGACCTCCTTTACCCTGGTGTGAAGTGCTCTGCTGAGAGTGATGTGTGAGGGAGTGCAGAGTGAGGGAATATAAATCCGGAAGTGATCGAGTCCCAAAGTGACTGCAAAAGATTGCTGCTATTTGTTTCAAAAAAAGCTTTATACCCTGCATAACATGTACTGTATAACGATTTGTTTAAAGTAATTTAATGCAGAATTAATGTTATTTTATTCACCGTTTTTGGCAGCCATCCTTAGCCTCCGGTAGCTTCCATGTTGTACGTATATAGTCATCGAATGTCCAAAATCTCCTCGTGCACACGCGGTCTAAGCATTTTAGGGCTCAGAATCAGATTGAGATAAAGGACCATGTTTAGAGGTTGATAAAACATTCATTCGAGGTCACGCAATGAAAAATAATAGTCCGGGTGGCCGTGAGCGAGACTGGAGCCCAAATGGAGGGCAATCACTTTGCGATTCATACTCCTATTTTAGAGCCGAATAAAAGTCGCTTCGGCTCTGTAGAGCCTACAATGTGACGTCATTTGAGGTTCGGGGGGCGGGTACCGTCCTAAAGTCGTCTCTTCGGTGCTACTGAAAACTTCTGACGAGCTGAAATCATTTCGGCACTACAGCGGTAAAATAGGAGTATGAATCAGCCCTTACGTGTCAGCCGGATGAGGGCTCTTCTTCTTTGTTCATGTCGCTCATTTCACTGGCACTCGCATCAACGACAAACAAACAAAGGTTATAGTTTAGTTTTAGTTCGTTTTTACTTATTGTTTTCTAATTCTGTTAGTTTTAGTTCGTTTTCACTTATTGTTTTCTAATTCTGTTAGTTTTAGTTCGTTTTTACAGCGGGTTTGCTCGTTTTTATTTAGTTTTAGTTAGTTTCAACACTGACATTTTTCATTCTTTTGACAGCAAAATGTAAATGAAGGGGAAATGGTTCTGCTACCTTTTTAACCTGCCTGTGTTTCTTCTCTACTAACTTGCACCATCACATCTCATTGAGCTGACGCACGCTTCCGTGTTTGTCGGAGTGTAAACTAACTTGTGTCTCTGATGTAAAAAGAAAAAAGAAGAATTGTTTTTGAGCTGGAGTAATGCCTGGGAGGGAAAATGTTCAATTCACCGCAACATTAAATTATCCCCCCAACCCGATTATGTTCTTTCTGTGATTTGAGTGTGATGATGAATCACCTTGTATATCTGACACAGCTGCTTCCCCGCTTTTATGAAACTGGTAACAAGGAATGCTCAGTTGTATCGACACAGCAGTTGACTGCAATGGGGTTTACTTTGCAGTATTAGCGTTGTGTTAGTAGGTTTAGTGTATTTGGCGGTGCTAATGATGTTTCAAGTGAAATTCCCATTTAACCACATGAACCTTAACGTCCTTATTCTGGAGCGAACATATGGTATGCAGAAAATGGCATATCAACAAGATGAGCGTGTGCCATGATAGTCTTTTTCCAGTCCTTTTTTCAGTAGGATTCTTTGAGACATTATGGGTATTTTGGGGCGTGGCCAAATCCGCCATTATTGTTTAGGGCTAAAGAATGCAGCCATACCATTGGAATGGGCTCTATGCACACATTTGGAAATAACTTGGGCCCCTTCCTTAGTTCCTTCACATGTGTTAACGCTGATACTAATGATAGCTGGGGTCGCACATGGAAAGATTCAGCTTTTGGTGACTATGTTTTGAATTTTGTCGTGGTGTTGGGTATGGGTATTATGACTTCAAAAAGCTGTGCAAACTTATTGGGAGCGCCCCAAATACCAAATATCCGTAACCGGATGTTACGATGACAAAATGCTGTGTGTGGTGTCTTGACCGGTTGTTGTTCTCTCGGTCGATGGTGGAAAAACCCAACCGCAAGTATCACAGCGCCTGCTGTTGACCGTTGAAAAACCTTGTTTTCACCAGAAGCGACATTCATTGCACCAATTTGGAGATACAGGCCTTTGAAAGCAGCCCATAGAGTGCAAGTGGATACGTGCGCATCTTCAAAATGGCCACTGTCAACCCATTCTGACCTGAGATCAGATTCATACAAGGTTTCCA
This sequence comes from Protomyctophum bolini, assembly GCF_963924005.1. NCBI lineage: Eukaryota > Metazoa > Chordata > Actinopteri > Myctophiformes > Myctophidae > Protomyctophum > Protomyctophum bolini. The sequence continues at coordinate 5,093,655 of NC_137884.1, read as the reverse complement.
CTGGACACACACTGGTCTGATTAACGAATTCTGACCCGAGATCAGATTTAAAAAGTCAGTCGTTCTTTCGATTTTTCAAAAAATAGCAGACCTACAAGCTCGTAGCGCGCCACTCGGTGGCGCGCTATGAGCTTGTAGATCTGCTATTTTTCAATAGCTAAAGCATAACATAGTGCTAACACAAAAATGGGTTCCCGGCCAGAATGGGTTAACGTCTGACTGTTAACAAGTGGCAGCTAACGTTTCGATCTGATGAAAACTGTTCTGGCGGGCTGCGTGTTAAAGCATAATGACATTTTGGAAATGTTCCCTTTTATATTGGTTGTTAATGGTACCCCAACTTTCAACAGCTGTCACAAAGTTTGTTACAATATTAATGTTACAGTATGCAACTAAAAGAAAAGTACTGTAAATGGAAACTGCTACCTACAATGAAACTAATTCATGGGTATTATTCGGTCCAGCTGATATTCATCCAGTTCTTTATGGAGGACTCTTACGATCTCTCCAGTTGATTCTTTGAATTGATTCTTTGATTCAGCATCTGGCCAGCACAGTGAGCGACCACAAGTTCTGAACTCTTCAGCAGTGACAGGCACACACGCACACACACACACACACACACACACACACACACACGCACACGCACAAACACACATGACATGCAGCACAGGCACACGTTTGGTTTGCATGCAAGGCGTCGACATGCCGGCCGCACCGCACGACTGTATATACGGTACCACACATCGGCTGTGATTCTTAAGTAGGTGCAAAAGCTTGTCAGGCAGATTGAGCTTATTGTGTCTTCTCTGTCTCTCTCTCCTCCTCTCGTCTCTCTATGCAAGAGGTTGTGCCGGCAGAGTGGCTATGGCAGCACACATGCTGACACACACTTACTTATTTACTCACACACACACACACACACACACACACACACACACACACACACACACACACACACACACACGTGTCAGTTTCTTTTTACCTGTCTTATAATACACTCCTCTCTCTCTCTCTCTCTCTCTCTCTAGTGTGGCAGTGGAGGTATACCTTCATGATGGTGGGTGAGATGGGGTGATGTCCCATGATGATTTACAAGTCGATACGAAGCCTTTTCCAGCCTGCCTTGGCACAGAGAGGAGAGGAGAGGAGAGGAGGGGAGGGGAGGCCCACTCTGCTCTCATCAGTGCAGGGCGACAGTATCTTGGCAGCCCCTCTGACCCGTTTCCTCATTGGCCTGTCGGAGAGAGACAGACAGGGAGAGGGAGGGAGTTCTATCCCATCTTTCTTCTTTGATCTTTCGATCTCATCCTTCATCCTTCTGTCCGTCTGTCCGTCCTTCCTTTCTTATACCCTCCATTCTATCCTTCCGTGCAGCTTCCCTGTTTTTCCATCCCTTACTTCACTATTTTCATTTCAATTCCTTTCCTGCTATTGCTATGTCCACTGGATTTACCCTCCTTTCTTTTCCCTCCTCATAAATATCACGTCTTCCATCATTAAATGTGAGATGTAAAGGTCACACTGAGTGATGATTATGTCACGTGCGTGCGTGTGTGTGTGTGTGTGTGTGTGTGTGTGTGTGTGTGTGTGTGTGTGTGTGTGTGTGTGTGTGTGTGTGTGTGTGTGTGTGTGTGTGTGTGTGTGTGTGAGACTGTCCTCTCTGTATTAAAATGATCCAATCACATATTTGACTGGGATTGGGTCAGGCGCTGGGAACCTGTCACATTAACTATCTTATAAGTGCTGACTAGACATGTAATTGGGACGTTTTTTTCCACTGAACCTCCAGGTTCCATATCTCAAATGTAATCACGGCGAGCTGGGTTTATTGGACGAGATAAGGTTTATACGAGTGAACAGGCGAGCTAGAACATGAGAAAACCCTGGATGAGAGAAACTTCATCGGATACGACCAGACACCTCCACGTTCCGTCAACCGAATTACGGTTTGAATTGCAAATGTCTTTTTCCGTGTGTGTCGGATCAAACTGAAAGCAGGAACTTCAGATGGGAAGTTAAAGATGGAGGGATTCTCTGCAGCGTAGCATATCCTGCGTCTCACTAAGTAATTACTCTCAGCCGTGTGAGTTCTGAATTCCCGATTATAAGCAGAAATGAACGGAGAGGAACAGAATGGAGTTAAAGTGGAGGCGCAAAGCCGGATAATTATAGTTAACTCAAACTAATAAAATAATGAAAACTACAATTGAAAAGAATATATATAGTTAACTGAAACAGAATTGAAAATGAGGATTTACAAAAACAACTAAATTGAAATGATTTCAAAGCAATTTAGCAGATGCACTTATGCTCGTTGACGTCATCAAGCATGTCAGAGGAAGCATGGATTATAGCCCATGTTTTTTTTAATTAAAAAAAAAAAAGTTATCCTCATTTCTCATCATTTTGGACCGTGGGCTATAGCCCATATCGTACGGCATACTATAGCGCGCCGTTTTTCGTCATTTTTGATGATTTGACAAAAATGAAAAAATGAAAAAAACGATGGGTTATAGCCCATGTTTTTTAAAATTAAAAAAAAAAAAGTTATCCTCATTTCTCATCATTTTGGACCGTGGGCTATAGCCCATATCGTACGGCATACTATAGCGCGCCGTTTTTCGTCATTTTTGATGATTTGACAAAAATGAAAAAATGAAAAAAACGATGGGTTATAGCCCATGTTTTTTTAAATTAAAAAAAAAAAAGTTATCCTCATTTCTCATCATTTTGGACCGTGGGCTATAGCCCATATCGTACGGCATACTATAGCGCGCCGTTTTTCGTCATTTTTGATGATTTGACAAAAATGAAAAAATGAAAAAAACGATGGGTTATAGCCCATGTTTTTTTTAATTAAAAAAAAAAAAGTTATCCTCATTTCTCATCATTTTGGACCGTGGGCTATAGCCCATATCGTACGGCATACTATAGCGCGCCGTTTTTCGTCATTTTTGATGATTTGACAAAAATTAAAAAATTAAAAAAACGATGGGTTATAGCCCATGTTTTTTTTAATTAAAAAAAAAAAAGTTATCCTCATTTCTCATCATTTTGGACCGTGGGCTATAGCCCATATCGTACGGCATACTATAGCGCGCCGTTTTTCGTCATTTTTGATGATTTGACAAAAATGAAAAAATGAAAAAAACGATGGGTTATAGCCCATGTTTTTTTAAATTAAAAAAAAAAAAGTTATCCTCATTTCTCATCATTTTGGACCGTGGGCTATAGCCCATATCGTACGGCATACTATAGCGCGCCGTTTTTCGTCATTTTTGATGATTTGACAAAAATGAAAAAATGAAAAAAACGATGGGTTATAGCCCATGTTTTTTTTAATAAAAAAAAAAAAAAGGTTATCCTCATTTCTCATCATTTTGGACCGTGGGCTATAGCCCATATCGTACGGCATACTATAGCGCGCCGTTTTTCGTCATTTTTGATGATTTGACAAAAATGAAAAAATAAAAAAAACGATGGGTTATAGCCCATGTTTAAAAAAAAAAAAAAAAAAAAAAGTTATCCTCATTTCTCATCATTTTGGACCGTGGGCTATAGCCCATATCGTACGGCATACTATAGCGCGCGGTTTTTCGTCATTTTTGATGATTTGACAAAAATGAAAAAAACGATGGGTTATAGCCCATGTTTTTTTAAATTAAAAAAAAAAAAGTTATCCTTATTTCTCATCATTTTGGACCGTGGGCTATAGCCCATATCGTACGGCATACTATAGCGCGCCGTTTTTCGTCATTTTTGATGATTTGACAAAAATGAAAAAATGAAAAAAACGATGGGTTATAGCCCATGTTTTTTTAAATTAAAAAAAAAAAAGTTATCCTCATTTCTCATCATTTTGGACCGTGGGCTATAGCCCATATCGTACGGCATACTATAGCGCGCCGTTTTTCGTCATTTTTGATGATTTGACAAAAATTAAAAAATTAAAAAAACGATGGGTTATAGCCCATGTTTTTTTAAATAAAAAAAAAAAAAGTTATCCTCATTTCTCATCATTTTGGACCGTGGGCTATAGCCCATATCGTACGGCATACTATAGCGCGCCGTTTTTCGTCATTTTTGATGATTTGACAAAAATTAAAAAATTTAAAAAACGATGGGTTATAGCCCATGTTTTTTTAAATTAAAAAAAAAAAAGTTATCCTCATTTCTCATAATTTTGGACCGTGGGCTATAGCCCATATCGTACGGCATACTATAGCGCGCCGTTTTTCGTCTTTTTTGATGATTTGACAAAAATGAAAAAATGAAAAAAACGATGAGTTATAGCCCATGTTTAAAAAAAAAAAAAAAAAAAAAAAGTTATCCTCATTTCTCATCATTTTGGACCGTGGGCTATAGCCCATATCGTACGGCATACTATAGCGCGCCGTTTTTCGTCATTTTTGATGATTTGACAAAAATGAAAAAATGAAAAAAACGATGGGTTATAGCCCATGTTTTTTTAAATTAAAAAAAAAAAAGTTATCCTCATTTCTCATCATTTTGGACCGTGGGCTATAGCCCATATCGTACGGCATACTATAGCGCGCCGTTTTTCGTCATTTTTGATGATTTGACAAAAATGAAAAAATGAAAAAAACGATGGGTTATAGCCCATGTTTTTTTTAATTAAAAAAAAAAAAGTTATCCTCATTTCTCATCATTTTGGACCGTGGGCTATAGCCCATATCGTACGGCATACTATAGATCGCCGTTTTTCGTCATTTTTGATGATTTGACAAAAATGAAAAAATGAAAAAAACGATGGGTTATAGCCCATGTTTTTTGAAATTTTGAAAAAAAATTGAATGAATTGGACCTGTAAATGAACAACACAAAAACTAAGGCACTGGTGTGGTACTTCTGGTTTACCGGAACGGGGTTCAACTCCCTGCAGTGCCCTGCTCAATGTGTTGTATTTACCGGAAAAATTCAGTGTTGCGGAGGATGAGAAACATTAGCAAATTGCGGAATGTTGCGGAGGATGAGAAACTTGCGGAAATTGCGGAATTGGGGAAATTCCGGAAATGGTAATTGCGGAAATGGTAATTGCGGAATTGCGGAAATGGTAATTGCGGAAATTGCGGAATTGCGGAAATGGTAATTGCGGAAATTGCGGAAATTGCGGAAATGGTAATTGCGGAAATTGCGGAATTGCGGAAATTGCTGAAATTGCTAAAATGGAAATTACGGAAATTGCGGAAATTGTAATTGCGGAAATTGCGGAATTGCGGAAATTGCTGAAATTGCTAAAATGGAAATTACGGAAATTGCGGAATTGCGGAAATGGTAATTGCGGAAATTGCGGAAATTGCGGAAATGGTAATTGCGGAAATTGCGGAATTGCGGAAAAAACACTCGGAAAAAACAATTTTTCCGGTAAATATAACACATTGAGCAGGGCACTGCAGGGAGTTGAACCCCGTTCCGGTAAACCAGAAGTACCACACCAGTGCCTTAGCTTTTGTGTATTCAACTATTTGGGTAACATGTGAGCTTTATCCTCTAATTCTGTCAGGGTGCGAACAGAGGACCCAAAAGCAGGACGACCAAAAGGCAGGATTCACAGTTCAGGATGTTTATTCAACAATAACTTAAACTTCCCATAACATGGGGCAGGCAAAATCAGTACACAGACACTGACACTCTGACATGAAATGACGAACTGACAAGGGACTGAACAAACTGGGGTACATAAATAGACAAAGACTAACTAGACACAGGTGAACTCAAAATACAATCAGACACAGGATAGGCTAACAGGACAAAAAGGACACAGGTGAAAACACTGACACATCACAAGGTAGGTGAGACAAGGTAACAAACAAGTAACTAGGCAGACAGGAAACACTAGGGACCATACTACAAAATAAGATACACAAAACCAACCGGGTAACAGAAAACCAAACAGAACAAGACATGGCAAAGTACTGAGCATAAAACAACCACATAACCATAAAGGTCAAGCCACATAATAATAGTCCAGTAGGTTGGACCTAAGTCAATGCTCAAATATAAAGGCAGAGGAGCAAGGCGTGACAGTACCCCCCCCTCCACGGACGGCTCCTGACGTCCTACAAGGACACCCACCCAGGGCGGGTGGCGGGGGCCCGGAGGAGGGAGCCAGAGGCAGGAACAAAGGGTTAGAAAACAAAAACAAAACGGGTAGGGGCAGAGCAAAAATACAGAGTCAGCTGAGTAGAACAGGGCAGGTGTGGACTCTACTAGGGAAGGGCCACTAACTGGCCAGGACAGGGCCGTACAGAAAACACTGAACCGGGCAAAGGCCAGGGCAACACAGAACAGATAGAACGGGGGCCAAGCAGGAAAAAACTGACAGAAGCATACGGACAGACCACACATTACAGACATTGAAAGGGACAAAAACAAAGACAAGCACAACCAAACCAGACAGACACAAAACACAGCCAACAGACATCACAGACTAGCCGACGGCAGACAGCTAGTTGTAATTCTGAACTGAGACAGAGACACAAGAAAACACTGACAGAGAGACAAGGGGACAGGGCAAAAACGTACAGACTCACACAGATAGACAGGAGGGCAGACACACAGACAGACATGCAGAAAGGCACATAGACAAACACATGGGCACCAACTGAGACGTACCCACAGACAAACAAATTACCTGACAAACTGCCAGGCAAGCAGACATACAGGCGACTTGACACAACAACATGTGGGAAAACAAGTGGGAGGAAAAACTGGACTGGGGAGTAAACAGGCGGACAAGCTGACTGGCAGACAGACTAGCAGACAAACACAAGGGGAGACAAGCTGACAGACAGAATGGGAGATCGGTAGACGGGCTGGGTAGTGGACTAGCTAAACCTCTTTCCGTAGGGTCGGCCATAACAGGATGGAACAGAGGGGGCTGAGAAGAGGAAGCAGTTTGGGGAAAATGAGGGACAGGGAGGCGGGGAACAAATGTCCCGGTGGAAGGGAAAACAGTGGAGTTGGACTGGGGAACTGGAGACGGAGGGCTATCTACAAGAGGGACAGAACTACATACTGGGCCAAGGCCTGGGCTACAGACAGGGCTGGGGGCAGGGCTACAGACAGGGCTGGGGACAGGGCTACAGACAGGGCTACAGACAGGGCTGGGGACAGGGCTACAGACAGGGCTGGGGACAGGGCTACAGACAGGGCTGGGGACAGGGCTACAGACAGGGCTACAGACAGGGCTGGGGACATGGCTGGGGACAGAGCTAGATCTGGAGAGGGGACACAGACAGTGAGGACGCATGGACTGGGGCACCTGAGAACAGTGAGACTGGAGTGCAGGCTCGAGGTCTTGCTGCTGTAGTGCAGGCCCAGGTTCTGACCGCTGGAGGTCAGGCCCGGGGTCCGGCAGCAAGAGGGCCTCCTCCACAAAGGCAGTGAAAACAGACAGTTCTTGAAGTTCGCAAGGAGTGTCCGAAGGGAGAGCTGACAAAGGCAGTACATTGGGGATGGCAGAAAAGGGTTCAGGTGGGGAGTCGGCGGGGACAGCCGAGGCAGGAACAAACATGTTGGTGGGGGCCACCGACCCAGGAAACATGTTGGTGGGGGCCACCGACCCAGGAAACATGTTGGTGGGGGCCACCGACCCAGGAAACATGTAGGTGGGGGCCACCGACCCAGGAAACATGTCGGTGGGGGCCACCGACCCAGGAAACATGTCGGTGGGGGCCACCGACCCAGGAAACATGTCGGTGGGGGCCACCGACCCAGGAGACATGTCGGTGGGGGCCACCGACCCAGGAGACATGTCGGTGGGGGCCACCGACCCAGGAAACATGTCGGTGGGGGCCACCGACCCAGGAAACATGTCGGTGGGGGCCACCGACCCAGGAAACATGTCGGTGGGGGCCACCGACCCAGGAAGCATGGTGCTGGCAGGGGCCGCCGACGCAGATACAGGCATGATGTCGGCGGGGGGCGCCGACACAGGTTTTGACGTGGTGTCGGCAGGTGCAGCCGACTCAGAAACAGACAGGGTGTCTCTCGGACACAGAAGCACCTCTGCATAGCTGGGTAGTAGCAGCGGGGGCCCGCCACCACTGTCACTGGACAGCTGGAGAGGTGCACGCAGGTCACCGGGCGGGTGTGCACGCTGCTCGCTGAGCTGCAGTTGAGGCCCACCGTCGCTGACCAAGTGCGGAGATTCGCCGTCACCGCAGGTGGACAGCAGGGGAGCCTCAACGTGGCTGGGCAGCAGTGGGGCCTCACCACTTCCGTCGTTGGGCCGCAGTGGAGGCTCGCCACCTCCGACGCTGGGCCGAAGTAGAGCCTCGCCGTTGCTGGTCGACAGTGGAGGCTCACCGTCACTGGGAAGCAGGGGCTCCTGGATGAATTAACGAAACGAGAATAACCATTTTTTTCAAAATTTCAAAAAACATGGGCTATAACCCATCGTTTTTTTCAAATCCTCAAAAATGATGAAAAACGGCGTGCTATAGTATGCCGTACGATATGGGCTATATGGGCCAAAATGATGAGAAACGAGGATACTTTTTTTTTTTCTAAATTTCACACACGCACGCACGCGCGCACGCACGTGTAACCAAATGGATCCTTACAGATCCAACACTGTTTTTTGTTAATCATCGAATGAAATGTGGGAGGTCGGCAAGAGAAAGTTAAAAAAATCAAAGCAAATACCGGTAATTCGAAAATGTTATTTTTGTGCTTTTGTATTTCTCTTCTTTATATATTACTTTACTGTTGAAATGTAAAATTTACATTTCAACGAAAGGACCTGTAAATGACAACACAAAAACTAAGGCACTGGTGTCGTACTTCTGGTTTACCGGAACGGGGTTCAACTCCCATGTGTTGTATTTACATGGTTCATTGGTCCATGGTCTCAGAAGTCATTGAAGTCATTTTTCCGCAACACTCTGCAACTCCTCCGCAATACTCCGCAATTTCTACGCAACACTCCACAATACTCCGCAATTTTTCAAAAAAAATCTAAAAACGATGGGCTATAACCCATCGTTTTTTTCATTTCTTTCAAAAATGATGAAAAACGGCGTGCTATAGTATGCCGTACGATATGGGCCCATGGTCCAAAATGATGAGAAACGAGGATAACTTTTTTTTTCAAAATTTTAAAAAACATGGGCTATAACCCATCGTTTTTTTCATTTTTTTCAAATCCTCAAAAATGATGAAAAACAGCGTGCTATAGTATGCCGTACGATATGGGCTATAGCCCATGGTCCAAAATGATGAGAAACGAGGATAACTGTTTCTTTCAAAATTTCAAAAAACATGGGCTATAACCCATCGTTTTTTCATTTCCAACTTTTTCCATTCCCAACTATGCAGCTTCCACCTGAGGAACAGAGATGTGAAAAATATAACTGAGCGTCACTTGGGATGGTCACAAACTCTCCAACCATACCCACCCCATGTATCTTGGAGTTACACTGGACAGGACACTCTTCTTCAAAAAACACATGGAGAACACAAAAGCCACGGTCAACACCCACAATAACATCCTGTGAAAACTAGTGAACTCCAAGTGGGGCGCAGACCCACAAACAATCCGTGCAACTGCCATGGCCCTGTCTTTCTCTACAGCAGAGTATGCCTGCTCAAGCTGGAGCCGATCACGTCACACCAAATTGATGGACACAGCCCTAAATGACACCTGTCGCATCATCACAGGATGCGTCAAGACAACACCTGTCCCGTGCCTTTATGCGCTAGCCGGCACCTCCCCCCGCACATCAGACGACTGTGTATCGCTCAAGATGAATGGAGAACACAGGAGATAGACAGTGAAGTTAGGGATGAATGAAGGAAAGTCTGGAATGAAATGATAGAGAACACCTCACACACATAGTTTCCTTTCGTGGCTGTTTACATCCGAGGGTCGCCGACTCGCCGGTCCTCTCGAACGGAACAGTTTAACGTCATGCCCAGGACGAAAAGATATAGAGAACACCAACATGACAAATAACAGCAGGAAGGCATGGGCCACAATCCACCGTCTTGGCGAATATGGAGGTCTTAACGGGGCCCTTTTTTTTTATTTGACACATTAATGATTAATAATGAATTTATTAGTGAATAAAAACAGCCGTTTACAGCAGTTTATTCGTGGTCTATCTCCGACCGAGCCACACTATTAGCACACATCTCTCCATGCCAAAAAAAACCTGCACTCTCCCAGAAACCGGCTAGGCTACTTTTTACAGACGCAACTGTCATATTTACTGTACAAATATTGTTTTTACATCACCACACCATCCCACGGCAATGCGCCCGGGTGCAGTACCCCCTGTGGCCACAAGAGGGGGGGAAATATATCACAACGGGTAAGGGCTAGTATATATAATGAACAGTTTACCATTTGGAGTCACACAGGCACAAATCTGCAATATGTGGGCTTGTAGATCCTCTATTTCATAAAGAGATTGTACAGAGAGAGAGAGAGAGAGAGAGAGAGAGAGAGAGAGAGAGAGAGAGAGAGAAAGAGACAGACAGACAAAGGCAAGCTAGGAAAGTGAGCTTCCTTGGTCCCATCAGAACAGCTCGGCAGACACATGAGAGAGAGAGAGCAGCAGAGGGACATACAAATCGAGCAAAAAGGACAACATCCGTCCCCTCAGTGTTGCTGCTGCCATTTGATAAGACTTTATTTACCAATACAAACACAAAGGACGACGGCTCCTGAGTCATATCACAGCAACCCTGCGCTTAAACCGAAAGGCCCAAAATGCTTCTGTTGGTTGTAATCATATGCGTCACCAGCTCACTACGGCTGCCTACATTAAATACCAGCAGGGAATATGGCATGACTCATCCAGCAGCCATTGTTGCCTTCCGTATCCCCCTCTGCCCCTCAGGGCTGATGCAGCCTGCAACAGGTGATAACTAAGTGTACACTACACACTGACGACACAGTACTGTGCATGTCGACGCCGTTGGCTGGAAACCTCATGTGTTCAAACGTTTTCAGGATAGATTTTGAACTTGTAGATCTTTCATTTTTGCTACTTTTGTGCGATGCTGGAGCATGAAGAAGCAGGACATTAATTGACAGTTAAATTATGGAGGTTTCCTCCCAACGGCAACATTATACAACATTATACAGTATAGGTGTTTGTTCACCTGGGCATTAATAATCGCTGCCTGAGGTTATCCTTATGAAAATATAATTAGAGCCAAAAAAATAAAATCCCAATTATTCCAACCCAATGTAGTCTGTATGCTAATAAATTCCTCTCCACAATTTGTGCCCTACTAGCCGCTCACCTGCCAGTGAGGAGCCCGCGTCGGGATAATGTAGTGCCTCGATCATCCTGTTCAACATTCCCCACTGACAAATGTGTCTCCAGCCCATGGGAGCACAGTGAAGTGACAAAGATCACTCCCCGTCAGGCTCCTTGCTCTCTAAACACTGCTGTGGTGGAGGGCAGATATTTTACACCTGTGCCATACGCATGCCCTTTGGCCAATTACCAACCAACCTCATCCCATACCCATAGCCTTATTTAGTCTTATAAATTACCCTTATTTAACAGCATTCAAAGACGAAGTGAGGAAGTGCCTTCCTCTCTTAGAACCACACACTAATATCTATAAAAGGTAGTTTGCACATCAGCCATCCTTCAGCGAGTGTGTGTGTGCGGATCCATTTCCTTTTAGACTCTGTACAGGATGGGGGCAGAGCAGCTCTCTACTTGATGACTATTGGATTTCCTTGGGACTGAGCTGTCTGCTCCAAATGACTGTTTCCCACTCTCAGCTCCAATCAGGATTGACTGATATTGCTCCCAGGAATGACACACGCGCATGTACGCACGCACACTGTGTGGGTGTGTTCAGTTTTGTTACACATACAGTACACACAACTTCAATTTAGTCTCTCTCTGTCTCTCTCTCTCTCTCTCTCTCTCTCTCTCTCCCTCCTTGTTTGCTCAATGTTTGTATTTACGCAATGTTTCTGTTTACACAAACACTCTGGCCATTCAATGGCATTCGATGAACACTCAAAGCTGGCCATTCATTGTCAATGGCATTCAATTTGTGCTTACTTACACACTCAAAGCTTGGCCATTAATTGTCAATGGCATTCAATATTTGTGTTTACACAAACCCTCAAAGCTGGACATAGGAGGCACTAGCACCCCTCAAAAATAAACATAAGAAATAAGGATAAGGGATTTCTGCCTGACATGATATGAAGGTGAAGAATGTAAAAAACTGGACACAATCTTGGATACAGTCATTAAGCCAACCAGGTTCAGGTGTGTACTCCCAGGTGAAGCCACTCAGGCCAATCAAGGCTCAAGCATTCACACACTCCAGGAAGGAAGAGGTCTCCTGTCTGCTCAACTGCATGCATATTCACAGCAGGCCAACTACATAATGATCACAGGTAGAACTATACCCAATGTTTGATTGATTGATTGACTCTCTCTCTCTCTCTCTCTCTCTCTCTCATATATATATCGTAGTGGGTGTGGATCCTAGTGAAAGGGGAAAAAAGCTAAACAAAGGGTATTTATTAAATGTACTATAATATAATTCAATATAAAAAAATGGTCACGATTCACCAGGATCCTGGATCGCTTGATTCTAGGCTTTCTACTTCTAAAAGTAGAAAGGCGTTGGCTTTGGTCCCCTATATCATTTACCAGGACTGCCATGAATAAAGGGAAACTAACATTTAGGTACAATACTGTGGTATCAGTGCAGGTTGTGTACAAGGACAGGGGGGATGAGGAGAGGAAAGGAGGTTTAATCTTTATTTGATCAGGTGTGTTCTAATTTACAGTGGCAGACAAAATGTAAAGCCTCTTGAGGCAAGGAACTGAAATATCAAAAGTTAAAAAAGCTAAGTTAGAAAAAAACATTTCCAACGCACCAACTAATTGTAATTGTAAGCGGCACTTACTGTATAATTTATGTGATAACAATCTCTCATCATGTTCTGTATGTTGTAAGTACAAATACCTCAAAATTGTACTTAAGTGCAGTACTTAAGTAAAAGTACTTACTTTCCACCACTGGAAGTAGCTAGGGCATTCATTTATGACAACGCTATGCTGTCTAGACAATATCAGGCAATCTGAACAAGACAAAACAAAGACGAACAAAGCCTGTTTGTCTTGTAATGTGACATTATTTGTAATAATAATACGATAATATCCGTGCCAATAGAGGTATCAGTGAGATTAATGAAATCCTTTAAACTGACATGGGGATTAACTTTGTTTTGTCTTTTGTTTTGTTTTTCTTTTGCAGGTTGTTCCAGTGTTTTGTAGCTGCAGACTTGAGGTGAGTTTGGGTATGGGCTTACAACCACAGAAACCCTATAGTATCCCTATTCTGGGCATTTGTCAGAAATAGCAGATCTACAAGCTCACAACAGGTTGCAACGTGATGCGTTGGGAGCTTCAAAATGAACTACACATGCTTCTCCAGAGTAGATCTGCTGTTTTCAACAAAAATAATTGAGTGAATGTGAAAGGGAGACCTTTGTTAGTCCTGTCTAATAAGCAGTGTATCCGACATCTTGAATCGGCATTAATTCATAAACTCTCTTTTTATTAACTAGTGGGCCAGGGCAAGGATATTGCAAGTGGGTGGAGCCGAGAAAGGACCTTAATTAGTGATGTTTATTGGTGAATAAATAAGAACTTAAAGTATACTGTACTACGTACGTAGGTTTCCTTGATCCAAGATGGAACACAATCGATTGATTGAACTAAAACATGCTTTGAAATACACATTACACACAGCCCACTTTCAGTGTTTTCAGGTGGGCCCTCCATAGAAGGTTGAGGAGCACAGCTCTAAACCATTGCACATATTGGCCAGCTCAAAAACTGTTTGAGTGTGGGTTTTCTTTAGGATTCGTTTACGACTGATCCAGCAGACAGGCTGTGCAGCAGAGCAATTTGTTCAAACACAGGCAATAAAACAGTGGATGTAATATCACACCAGACTGGTATATATGGAGGGAGTTATATTTCTTTCTTTATTTTTTTTAGGAGAGGAATGGATAGGAGACGAGTGAAGGGGAGGATGGTGGATAGGGGTGAAGTTGAGCGGAGTGAAGGGGAAATGAGAGTTGAGGAGCGGAGGACAGAGGGAGAAGAATGGAGGAACAGAGAGGAGTTGAGGATGGAGGGAAGAGGAGAGGAAGGAGGGAAGAGAATGGGGGAGGGAAGAAGAGAGGAAAGCAGAGGATAGTACAAAATAAATAAAGGGGTTATTTAGGAGAAAAGGAGAGGAGACCAGACCACCAGTTAAAGAAATCAAACAGCATTGCCGCTTTGTGCAATTTTTCATTCACCTATCTTCAAACCAACAGCGAGTCATGAAAGCCCCCGTGTTGCCATGCCCTTTTAAAGCTATACTTTAATGAGTAATCCGGCCTCTTTAACATTATTTGTTCATTAGCATTCAGAAAGCAGCGTGACCTGCAGAGTCTGTCACACGCTTAGGACGGGGAGGTTTGTCTCGCAAATAGCAGCAATTAAACATGACATTTTAAAGTAAACTTTTCAACGTTGACTAATTGAAACGTTGTCCACCTCTGCTTGAGTGTTGTTATTCTCTCTCCCCCCCCCCCCTCCCCCCCCCCCCCCCCTCCCCCCCCCTCTTTTGCTCATGGAATAGGAAATATATATGGGCTGTATTTTGCGTGTCTTAAGTAACAGGTCTTATTACTTAACTTAAGACCTGGAGGCGTGGTCAATGCTCTTTGGCCACTCAGAAAAGCCAAATGGCATTGATCACGCCTCCAGGTCTTAAGTTAAGTAATAAGACCTGGTACTTAAGACACGCAAAATACAGCCCATATATATAGAGTAGTATTTTGTCAACTACTTCAAAGTAATTACCACACATTTAACTGGGTTTGCCCATCAGCTGCAGATCACTCTTCCTTGTTTTACTTGAGCAAAAGTACAAAAGAAGTTAAAGATGGAGTGCCGTGATATTTGTACTTTTCCACACCCCCAGGTGTGGTTATAATATTCAAATATGTCTTCTCTGTGTATTTTTGGTTTCTTCCTGAAAGCTGAAAGCCTTTAAGTCAAAAGGCCCAATCGAAATGACACCATTTTAGTGACATCATAACCCTAACCCCTTTACATTATCATACAACAACAGCTGTGTGTGAGGCTTAAGTTCATGTGGGCACTGCTAAGGTGAAAACCGGTGCTGCATTGGATTGATGCCAACAGATTCATTTCGTTGTACATTTCCAATGACAAAATAAAATATATCCATCCATCCATCCATCCACCAGGGTCAGGCACTCCAAAATAGCAGCTACAAGGTCACAACAAGTCACAACACACTGTGGTTACTAGCGTACATACTGTATGTAGAACTGCAATCTTCTAACTAAAGTTGTGAGTTTGTTTTCATAAAATGGCATCAAACTTCAACGCCTAGTGAAAACTACAGTACAATGTCAAGTTATTTCCGTTAGTTTTTTCTATGTAACTTTAGATCTGATTGCCATACAGACTTGTGTGTGATGTCATTGGACTCAGATCACAGGTTGATCAAAATAATAATAATAAGAAAATCTAAATAAGATTATAGTCATAAGAAGAGTTCCATAGGGAGCTATAAACACATAGATTGGAAGACAATTGTCATTGTGTTTGAGAGGGAGTGTTTTAAACCTTCTGATAAGCAGAACAACAGGAAAATATCAGCATGCAAACGTTTGGTGTCTGGTTGGAAAATCCACATAAAAACCCCAGGCAGAAAAACGTTGTCAAATGTGTCAAACGTAATATTCTGATAAAATGCTTTGAGGCGTGCAAAATGACGATTACATTTATTCAGCGTCCATGTAAACAGATTGTAATCTAATTAATTAGACAGATTAGATTACATCTAATAAAAAATAATCGTAATGAATGAATATTGGCCATGTAGTCACTGCCGAGAAGTACGTGCTTATACAGTTACGGACAAGATATTCATCCAAAGATAATTGGAGACCAGAGGGAGGAGGATGATCTGTGTCACCACCGATCGTGGCAGCAATGTTATCAAGGCAATTCCCTTAAACGGATGGCAAAGATTACAATGTAAACAAACGCAACAATGTCACCATGGAATGCACTTCCCATTGCAATTAGAACTGCCGATCTTCCGCCATCGTCTAAAAACCCAACTCTTCAGACTCCATCTTAGCCCGTATCACTTGCCCTAGCCTCAGCGACCTTACAGGCGTTTGCAAAGGCTAAACTTAAGTAACTTAGGCTAAGTAACATTTTATGTAGACATAGCACTCTATAGTGTATGTACCTTTAGGTTCTTTAGGTTGTACTTGATGTATTACCATGTTTTTGTTCTTGCTCGTAAGTAGCTCTGAATTGTTTTGAAAACATTTTAAGTGAGAAACAGACAATACAGTAACCGAAAATGTATTGTATTTGATCAACACTTCCTGTTTTTTTCCGAGACGACACGTTGCACTGGCATAAATTAATTGAATACTTTAATTAACGTAGGCAAAGAACCGTTTGTTGTTACTTTTTGGTAAATGTATGAATATCCTTGTAATAAGCTGGATATTTGACAGCGGCCCGCTGTTGAGAAATAAACCCCTTGTGACTAGGTCAGTCGTGACCATATACGTCCTCTTTTGGGGGGCTGTCCGGCCTGACCAGGAGGTTGTGGGGGGGGGGGTTTACTAGAATCCTTCAAACGTCCGGGGTTTGAGCGCTGTGCGCTCCCAGATCAAAACAAAGGGTACAAAGGTGTCCAGTACGTTACCAAGAACTCGCTAACGCAACGGACCAGAGCTACAGTGAGGGGCACCCATGCGCTGCCCGTGAGAGTAAGAAAATGCCAAAACACAGTGTTTTCGTCCTGTTCGTGACAAATGGGTCTGATCACACTGTCTGGGTTTATTTCTCAATAATGACCAGCTCGGGCGTCTAATATGATAATATCCATTGCTGAAAGTAACTCCCTCAATCCTGTGTTACTGACTTCGTATATCTTTTAGGAGCCTGAGGAAGACTTGAGGTACCAGACCAGACCACTGATTTGCACTTGCTTCAGGACATCAATTTGGGATGAGACACCTGTACAAGGTTGACAACAGACGGACCTTCTCTCTATAGACGGCCTCTCTACCCATTTAGCCATGGCTGCCTCATACGTACAGCAGCTGGAGTCAAACCTCAGACATTTTGCACAAATCATAGAAGCAGATGAAGTCCTTCTGTTTGAGAGACGGTCTTTTCAGGTAAGAGAAACCATCGCCTGGGATGTATTTATGCCTGTATGCAAATGTAGTTGATACAACGCAAGTTCAGGAGGGAAGACCACACCTGATAACAATCTCCCCCCCCTCGTAATCACCTCCAGTCAGCCTGATATCAACTCCTCCCAAGATTGTAATCTTTTCTGATAACGACTCCTCTCTTATCTTATCAAGCCAATGAAGGGTTATATTTATACCTTGCTGTGCTCACCTGCATTATTTTGTGCTCAGTTTCTTGCATCCCTCCACCACCCCATTATCCTCCTCTTCTCTATATGTCTTCTTCTGCTATCAAATTCCTCACAGGGTCGTAGACCCCAAAGTCAAATACCTGCAGGGTATCATGCCCCTCGGAAACAAATTAACGCTATACACCCGAACGCCTCTGGCTCCTCGACCCCTCTCCTCTCAATCCCACCTCCTCCCCCCATCACCCCTGTCTCCTCTCTTGCCTCTACTGCTCCAGTTTCGTCAGCATTACATATAATAATTCTTCTTATTCTTAATTACAACCAAAACTGATTCATTGTCTGAAGGTGTGGTATTTACTATAGTGGAAATGTATTTCTCTTATGATGTTTTGCTTGTGGCTTAGTTTTATACACACATGCACATTGTGTTTTAGGTGATCTCCCACTATCAGTGCAAAGAACAGCACGATGTTCAGCGACTTGAGAAGATCAGCAACATAATCAAGCAGTTCCAGCTCAGTTGCAGGTAATCAGACCCGCTTAAATTACACTGAACTGCAGCCTGCTTGACAAGTTGACACATGCACTTGGTGATTCTGATTCAAGACTTGATTTATTTCAGGAGACTGGCAGCCTCCTTCCAAAGCATGGAGGTGAGGAACTCCAACTTTGCAGCCTTCCTCGACGCCTTTACTTCCAACACATACGTCATGGTGATCATGTCAGACCCATCCATATGTAAGTATGGACCTAGCTAAGAGTGCATAGACATATGCATTGCGTTGATTATTTACAACACTGTATACACATCATATGATTGGACAATACATATATGTATATGGTGATATCACAATATTATATATACAATATCGCCTATATGTCAGTGTTGATTTCGTCGACTAAAACGAAAAATGTTCGTCGACTACCTTTTTTCACAGAGGAAAACTAAATGGACACTAAGTGAAAACTAAGCTACGATGACTAAAGTTAAATATAATATAATATAACTGACAATTTCATCAACAAATAAAAACTAGACTAAAATGTTAGGAAGGGACTAGTGAACAAGAGATCCAGTATAAAGGGCCTTGCAAACGGGGAGCGATGAAACGCGCCTCTAGTTCATTTTCAATGAGACCTGCGTTTTTGCTCGGAGAAGTCGCGGTGCGACAACGCAAGCGCAAGCGCTTTGCCGCCATATTGGAGTGACGCCGGCAGCACTACCGCTCTGCCATCTAGTGGCGATTCCACATGTCTGAGGACTGTCGCCTCCTTACATAGAATCTCTTTGACACACTGTTGTCTTGCTTCACATGACATCACAGTCTATTAAGTTCCCAGAGGATTTCTCATGACTGACGTCAGTGCAACCACACAATAATTGAAATTTTACTATTATTAATAATATTATTATGATTATGAAAATCACCGTAATCCGTATATTGTATTTTACAGCATCTGCAGCGACTCTCTTGAATATTCACAACGCTAGGAAACACTTTGAGACGTTGGAAAGTGTGGATGGACCCAAGCACGGTCTGCTACCATTATGCAAACGAGCTAGCTGAAGGAACGCAGGGGATACACTCAAATAGGGCTGGGCATACAATATGATGACCCTAAGCCGTTGCACAAGTATTTCAAACTTGATTACAATTAGACACTTTTTTTCCTGGAACTAACTAGCATATCTAATAGCTCACAGCGTGCTGTAATGTGATGCGTTGTGAGCTTGTAGATAGGGCATTTTTTTTATATTTTTGTTGTACAACAAATGATACAGGGTTAAATGGCTAACCAGGCTAAACGATTTAGTCGATTATGAAAAGAAAACACCTATTTGATTTTTTTTGCCTGTCGATTTCCTGATACAGTATAGGAAAAATAACGATTAAAAAAAACGTTGCTTCTCGGTTATTTGCAAGTTAATTGTAAGTTATAAATACCAATTTTGATATATCTTTGGTTGATTGCCCAGGCCTACACTGAACCAATCAGTGCACAGGATGTGGTCCAGCCCTGATTCAAATGAGCATGTGTGTATTTTCACACTCAATCACAATCAGTGGTGGAAACTGGAAAGTACTCAAAAACTGTACAATTTCGAGTACAATTTTGAGGTACTGTTACTCGAGTGGAATTTTCAATACTTTCACCCCACTGCATTTCGGAAGCAAATATTGTATTTTTGCTCCATTAGTATTACCATTATTATAAAACTTGAGTTTCTAGTGACTTTGTAGATAATTTGTATTGACCACTTCAGGCTTATGCTTCAGGCTTTATATTTTAATTTCAATACTATTATATTGTACTTTTCTCAAGCTCATTTTGAATACCAGACTTTTACTTATAATAACAGAGTATTTCTACATTGTTGTATTGCTACTTTTACTTACTGATCACAATTATTGAGTTATGGTATGAAAGTCTGTTTTTGTTCAGTCTAATTTCTAGACTGCTATTCTACTGTTTGTCTTAACATAAAGAATTATGTTAGCGTTAATATTATATTAATACCGGTATATTAATATGAATAAATATTTGTTTTGTTTTAAAACTCTGGTCTCCCTCCCTGGTATTTGTCATGAAGAATTACAGAGACTGAGGGCTGTATTTTGCGTGTCTTAAGTACCAGGTCTTATTCCCTAACTTGAGTAAACTAAAGACCTGGAGGCGTGGTCAATGCTCTTTGGCCACTCAGAATAGCCGAATGGCATTGATCACACCTCCAGGTCTTTAGTTTAAAAAAATGTATATATATATATATATAGGCCTGTCAGTCGATTAAAATATCACACACACACACACACACACACACTCTCTCGCTCTCTCTCTCAGACCCTTTTCTTCCCCTCTCTCACTCTCTCCCGCATGCACGGAACAGTCAGTCTGCTGTTAGCCTCTAGCAGTCAACATTAGCATGAGTGTAGCATCAAGCTTTCACAAGTAACTGCCATCTTTGTTTATTAAGTCAACATTGGCCAACATTGGTTTTGTATTTATGATCCGGTTTCATGCACATTATTTGTGTTTTTGACGGGCGCTATAGCCCCTCCTATATACAGGTTTAATGTTTGTTTTTAGTTCAATGTTAATAAAGAGAATTTAATGATTTTTTTTCTATTCACTTGGTCATTAAGTTCCACAGAATGAGAGAGGCCTGCTCTGCCAGAAACATCGCAAAATAAAAGTTATGGCCCTTTTTGTATACCACACCATAGACTTAACCTATATATTTTGTCAAACATTTGCCAAATTTCATCATGCTTTTAAGTAATTCGACCATAGCCACTTGAAACCCCCCTAGTTTAATGTGTCACATGCTACTTAAAGTATGATGACTTTTTATTTTTCACAATATTTCCGGCAGAGCAGGCCTCTCATTATTATCCCTCTCTCTGTTTCTACTAATAAGTCATATACTGGTGCTCATTAACGTCACATACATGGGTGAACACATAGGTGTACACGGACATTGCTGGTTGTAGGAGTGGTTGCACCACTCAAAAACAAATAAAAGGTATGTCATGACGTCACAGATTAATCTCTATTCCTTGAGCTTTTGGGCCTATGGCTCCCCGGCAATGAGGGTGACACTTGACTAGTGTGTTGAAGAATTATAAATGTGTTGGATAGTGTACTCCACATGCACTCTGCCTGCAGTGTGGGTGGTTCGTTGATGCAAGCTGGCATGCACAGACTAGTTTGCACACGCTCGCTCGCTCACACGCGCGCATGCACACACTGACACGCACAGTCGCACACACTAGGGCATTAGCTCCTAATTTTTGCAAGTCGACTTCCTGTCAGTAAAAGTTTGGGGATAAAGTTTGCACTAATGTTCTGACTTCTCTGACACAGTGCAGCGCAGCCAGTCAATCAGTGGGACAAGATGCATGAGTGCGTCAAAGGCACAGTCACAGCTGCACAGAGGTTGTTAATCAATGGCTGAGACTGAACTCTGATGCAGTGCAGTTGGAAAGGGAAATAATCACTTCTGTCCGTGACAATAACCAATCCTACAGTTTGAATTCTGCACACACACACACACACACACACACACACACACACACACACACACACACACACACACACACACACACACACACACACACACACACACACACACACACACACACACACACACACACACACACACACACACACAATTAATAATTGACTTTCGACTTCTCCCAATTTGTGTCGACTTGAGTTAATGAAGTCGACTTGTTGAAAAGTCTAGTTTTTGGTAAATTCCTTAACACACACACACACACACACACACACACACACACACACACATGCATGGGTCTACACACACATGCATCCATACACATACACACACTTACACAGACACACACAGCACAACACAAACCCCTTCCATAGGGACATCTATCAGAGAAACGGCTCCTTGCTGCTGGAAAGTCTGATTATTAACAGGTGATTGGAGAGCCATGAGCCATGTGTGTGAAAACTCCAACCTGGTCTCACCCAAACATGGTGAAATAGCACAGATTGGCAATTCGATCCGTACATAGAATAGAAAATATAGAATATAGAAAAATAGCCCCCCAAAAATACATATTAGACTGAAATCATTCCGCACAGACTGCGACGGAGGAGCGCCGTCTCTACCGAACTTGAGCCACGAGAGACACCACCAAGCACGCCAAAGCGCAAGAGTTGCCGTGTCGAGCGTTGCGAAGTTCTGTCAAGCCAACTCAGCCCCGTCCGAGTTGTAACCGAGCTGCACGGAATAGTAAATGATGTCAAACCCGATCTCACCCAACAGTGAAATAGCACGGATTGGCAATTCCGCAATTGGGGGTTTTATAGGCGTGTATATGTACTATGTACGTTACTACCAGTCCATGCTATTTCACAGTGTTTAGGTGAGATCGGGGCTGTTGGTGGGACAGAAGAGGAAGGGAGGCCGATAGTGCCAACTCATTATTGTTGTGATTATTAGTTAGTAGAGGGACATGTCAGAGGGCATGGCCGGAGGTGAAGGTGCAACTATGCTTCGTTATCGTTAACAAGGTACTGCAATACACACGCATGCACACATAAAGTAGTGCACACGCACTCACACACACACACACACACACACACACACACACACACACACATAGAGTACGTGTAAATATTAAAAAAAAGGTTGTTTTCTTCAGACACATAGTAATTTACTATACGTCTGAGGACAACAACCTTTTAGGAGTGATTTTGTCAATGTCATTTTTAACCCTATGCATCAATGGATGATCTATTCTAGCTCATACATCAGATGTGAGCTTTTAGGTCCTCTATTTTCACCAGCACACAACCAAAGTAAATGCTATTTCCAATGATCGGGGACGTTCTCCCCTCACATTCTGTTGTACCTGTGGGTCCACATTTGGCCCTCACAAGTATAGTAGTGCACAGCACGCACGCACGGGCGAGTGTATGAACCGGCACGCGTACGCACGCACGCACGCACAGAGTGAGTGAGTGAGAAGCACGTATCCCTGGAGTGTTTAGACAACAGAGATTACACTAGTTTCTAATTAAGTGTGTGTGCTGAGAGTCAAGGGTCTCTGATGTCATAAATATGCCCAGCTCCTAGTTTGTTTGCCAGCACACAACATTCATTAATACTAATATGGCAGCCAGTTCTGTCTGTCTGCCTGTTTCTATTGCCAGGCGGTGGTCTCTCTCTCTCTCTCTCTCTCTCTCACATACACAAACACTCACACTCGCTCACGCATACGCATACGCGCACGCACACACACTCACACTTCAATTAATGTCATTGTTCTCAGTGTTTTGCTTGTCAGGTACATTGCCTGACAGTGTGTCCTCGGGGACAGATGGCTGATGTTCTGTCCTACAGTAGGTAGATAATTGTCCTCACATCAAGCCTTCATTCACCAACATGAATAGAAGCATTCACAGGAAAGTGATCCACATTCACTCCTTAGAAACAACATTTTGAATGTTCTTCAGTGGCAGGAAAATTGTCTTCCATCAAGGGTGCTCCAGATCACCTCGCATCTTTCTTGCTACTGTCAATTCCGCACATTACAAATTAATCATGCAAGAAAACAGCACCAAAGAGCAAGGAAGTTTGTTTGCAAGTTTGTTTGCAAGTCTGTATAGACGCGTGGTTCTTTTCCAGATACTCAAATAAAAAAATAATTAGGGAGATTAAAATATTAATTAAAAAAATAATTGGACTTTTGCAACTAAAAGTTATACTTCAAATGGAGAGTGCTGTTCTGTATTTCAAAGCAGTCTTGTACGTGACAAGGCGGTTCATGTTAAAGTTATAACAACAAATGCTGATATAGTCACCGTTAGTTTCATGATTTCATATTTTACAATGTCAAGCCATAGAGAGGTCACCTTTGCCCAATTTGTGCTCTTCCTTTGATGGCATAAAAAGGATCTCATGCTATGAATTTAAAGATCTGTGCTCCCCTCCCTGAGATGATTCCAGATGTGTGGAAATCAACTATACTTGGAGTTGCTGGCGGTGCTACTTAGCATTACGCCACGTCAAAGACTGCCACGTTCGTGTAAGATCAGGCAACACCACAATGGTGTGTTACATCAACAGGCAGGGTGGACTACGGTCCCCCGCACTGCAGTCACTGGCGAAGCGACTGACGCTATGGCGCCACAGGCACCTCCTCTCGGTCAAAGCCTGCCACGTCCCAGGGCTCCTAAACGCAGGAGCAGATCTGTTGTCCAGTGCTGATAGCGGCTCAGATATGGCACAGATTCGGGACCCCAGTGGCAGACCTCTTCGCCTCGGAGGAGAACAGGAAGTGTACAGTATTTGTTAAAATGTCGTTTTTATGTCGGCACCCATACCAGTTCATTAAGTATGCCTGGTTTGCCTGGTGGGTGGTGATGGGTGGTGATCCAACCTAAACTTAAGCCGCACCCTGCACAGCTGTAGTTGTATGACAAAGGGGGAGGGGTTAAGGCCTATTCATAGTCTGGATTTTCGGTGATGAGGTGACCACCGCTGGGGTGGTGAGCTGACCACCGGAGCTGAAATAACGTTGAGCGGTGGTGAGTAAAAACAGAGAGAAGGGCTGGAGCGGTGGCGGTGGTTTGCTGATCACCGCGGCTCGTGACGTCATGTTGTAGTTCGGTGGTCACCCCACCACCGTAAATCCAGACTATGTATGAGCCTTTAGGGGAGGGGCTGATAGTGTGATGACACTATATTACTGTTCTTTTCATTGGCCTGTTTGACTGTCAAGGGTTCGGGCCTCCAGGAAGAAACCCTAAATACAAAGTTAATACATCATTGCACACAAAAACGACTCCAGGGTGTCTAATGAAGTACTGTCACCTCATAGACACATGAAAAACTGGGAAAATACAAAAATGGTGGCACTCCATCTTTAACTTAGGGATTTAAAATATTCAATAAACTGGGCCGATCTAATAGGAAGGGGCAGGCTGTTCGAAAGCCTGGGGGCAGCAGCAGCAAACGGTGCAGTCAGTCACCTCCTGCACATTTCGACATTTATCTTGTTTTCCAGACAAACAACAGGAACTTGTCAGCAGACCTCAGAGCTCTGACTGTGGTTTAGACGTACAACAATTCAGAGAGCTAGTTTTGTGCCAGCGCGTGTGTAAAGATTACATTGTAATGATAGGGAGCCATTGAACGAAGTACAGCTAAAATTGGGGTGATATGGTCAAATATGTTTTCGTGCCAGAAAAGAGGCGAGCAGCTGCATTTTTCACCAGCTGCAGGCACCCAATTAGATGTAAAAGTAACACAACTTATGACATCTCTTGCTATCGCAAGCAAAGCAATTGCACCTACATGTCTCACACAAGCACTGTGTTGAATTATTGTACAGCCCTAGTTTGAGTTTTTGGACATGGGCAATAAAAGCCCCAGACCAGATCGAGGCAAAATCCCCGCTTTGATCGCCAATCGTGTCAACTGTTCAAAGACAAAAATCTAAACATGACGACACTCACTGATGCAACGCAGACGCCCAAGAGATATCAGGCAGGATAAATATCTATTATGTATTTGTTCGTTTATTCACTGAACTGTCCTATACTCCTACCGATATGTCTGTGGAAATGTATATATCCATGCAAATTTCTCCCCCAACCCCGTAGAAAGGTGACGTTGTACACTGAGGAAAGAGGGGGGCGGGGGGGGGAGGACAGGGGGGACGGACGCATAATAAGTTAATAACAACAACAATCGAAACTAGCAATCGAAACCAATCAGTGGAAAAAATGGGCTTCATTCTGAATCACCTTGGATCATAATCGGAAGTTCAAGTGTGTGTGTGTGTGTGTGTCTGTGTGCGTGTGTGCGTATGTGCGTGCGTGCGTGTGTGCGAGAGAGAGAGAGAGAGTATTTCTGAGTGTTTTGTTATATTATATCTCACTGAAATGTTTTTGTATTGTCTTGGTGTTATAATCTGCTATGTGTTGTCTTGATGTCCCCCATCTTTCTTACTCTCTAACGCACGCACGTGTGTTTTTCATGGATAACTCTGTTGTGAATTATAATTCATAATGTGAATGTGAGTCGAGGGATTAAAAAGTGCATAATCTTCCACAACAAAGGGTGCATGGGTTACTGTGTGACTGCTAAACTGTGTATTGTTCAGCACTGCAGCAGCGTGTGTGTGCGTGTGCGTATGCGCGTGCGTGTGTGTGTGTGTGTGTGTGTGTGTGTGTGTGTGTGTGTGTGTGTGTGTGTGTGTGTGTGTGTGTGTATGCGCACGCGTGCGTGTGTGTGTGTGTGATAAACGCCATTTGATGTTCTCTTCACGGCAAATGGGAACCGACTGTCATCTTTCTGGAGATTCCGTCAGTCTGTCCTGGGGAGATACGTTACAAACTACTGTATGTACCGTATCTCACACTGATCTCTCTCTCTCTCGCTCTGTGACTATATCTCCTGAATGCATTGTATTATCGCATATCACATTCAACCGGGTTGATCGTTGATAAGATTCAGTGCATTCATGGTGCAAAGGTTATACGCACGCACACACGTTTGTATTACTAGCTTGTAGATCTGATCATCTGCTATTTTCACTCTTCTCAATAAAATGGTTAATTCATAATGTATTCAAAAGTAAAATATTTGAATTATAATGTAGTGGAGTGAAAGTCCAGTGAGAGTAGCTATATACAAATATATAAATACTCTAGTAAAGTATACACTCATGTTTTAGGTAGACAGCTTCTCTGTTTAGCTTTAGATTTTTTTCTCTTTTCTCTTTTCAAAGCATGTGGCAGTTTCACACTCAGCGAAGCAAAGTGAAATTCTAATAGCGTGTCAAGAAATGTGTTTTTTTTGCCATCTGAATATGTAGTTGCCTGAATGTCAAATATGATTACCAAGGAAATGATGGCTTGTTATTGTTGTTTTCTTGCAGGACAAAAATGATTTTCTTTGTTCTGCTAGCAGATCATAATGCAGCGCATGGCAGCGGTAAACATGCACTAAGCCTGGTCTCTACCATGCAAGTCACCAACCTGCACATCGGGGGAAGCCCGAGATCGAACTGGGAAACTCTGTCCACTCTAGACTCTACCCCTGAGTCACTGCCACCCTCAGGGAGAGTAGCGCCCAGGATTACAGCTTAGGCAATTGGCAACGGGTAAAAAATGGGTTACAAAATAGTGAGATAAAAAATATCTTTTCAGGCAGACCAAGGATGAGATGGAGGGAGTACGACGTCGACTCACTGGCTTTGGAACGCATCGGGATCCCCCAGGAAGAAGTTACTAATGTTGCTCTGGAGAGGGAAATCAGGAACCCTCTGGTGGAGCTGTTGCCCCCGCGACCCAACTACGGATAAACGGTTGAAGGATGGATGGATGGATGGATGGCCAGCGGTGGTTCCCTATGGAGACTCTAATGTGTCCAAACGGAAGTGCAGCCAGTTATCAAATGGTTGGCTTAGGAATGTGAGAAAAAAAATCCATGATTTCAAGACTTCATGAGGTGTGTAACTGATAGAAAATACGTAATTTTTTGAGCTATTGAACTACTCCTTTAACACATCAGCCGAATGGTCCCCATGTTAAGTGGTCAGATGGGTGGGCCATGAACACTTTTAGTATAGGGTTTAAGTGGTTATACGCTTAAGAACAAGACATCCACTGTACCACTTCTCCCGTTCTCCTTCAAGACTTACATGATGTGCACAATCAAACAGCATAACACAGCAATGCTGCCGTTTTCATTTTTTTTTGTATTGCAATCCTCAAGACAGATGTATATTATGCATGGACAATTTTGAATCATGTGCGGTACATCGCAACGTAATGTTCACAGAAATGAGAACGGCAACTGTATCCTAGGAGATCACACAGAAAATGTTGCGAGCGCGCCCCCAGAGAGATCGAGCTCTATAGATGAAGAACTCTCACCGTGTTCCATATCGCTGCCGCCATGGGGAACATAAAACATAACCGCAGTGTTGTGTCTTGATTTCTCATCATTTTGAAGTTAAAAGTTAACATGGTCATTTATGTCCTGAAGGAGGTTGTATGGTATACCCCTGGGCTCTTGGAACCTGTCGGGGGGAAAAAAACTAGCTGTACTGTACAGTATATTTAATAAGAATGTGATCAAATTCAATGGGTGTCAGTGGAAAAATCGGACTTAATTACTTCCAGCAGATAATATCCCAGTGCAACGAGTGTTACGGTGCAGATGTACCGTATATTGCGCTTGCGGCTGGTGGGCTGGTAGGTGTTGCTAAAATGCAATCTGATTCAAATGTTTAATCTCCGTATAAATTAAGCCTCAACACCTTTCACCATGCTTAATTTTGTTGGCAAGTATACCGATTCAGAGGGATTGTCAGGGCTCCTGATGCTCCTAGATGATGTAGGAATGCTAAAGTTTAAACACCAAAGTACCGAAACGATGTAGTAAGCAATATCCTGAATCGGTATGCCTGGCTACTATCATTGGTATTCACATACTCAACTTTTTATCATTATGTATAGCTGACCATTTAATTGCACAAAATAATTTGATCACTTTGGAAATTAACTATAACATCTGTGGGTTTGACATAATACACTGATGAAGACAGCGTCTTAGCATAACGATGAAGACATTGATGCAGAATTTCCGCGAGTACTTTATACCCCCAATTCAACCCCAATCCAACTCTTGCTATTGAGTGTCACGAAACAAGGGGCCTCCCTTGATTCTGTATTGGGTTCCATTTTTATAGTCTTTGGTATGATCCAGTCTGGGGATCAAACCCTGTGACCTGAATCTCAGGGCAATGTCAGGACACTAACCATATTTTGGTGTTTCCAATGCTTGTTTTGGTAGCCCAAAACGTCCAGTCACAAATACAATGAGATGGTAGTGTGCTTCTGCAGGCAAACACCACCATTAGCCTATACTCCAGTGGCTGATAACTGTGAAACTGTGGGAGGATCAATGGTAAAACATTTATATATAGTTTTGTTGTGATTCATTAATAATAGTTTAGCGGAGATTGTGTAGAAACTAGAAAGTGACAGAAATGCACACAGAAAGGTTAAGCAATGTCCTCACTACGCTGAGGAACGCTGAAGAAGTGCCTCCGGGCCGAAACGTCTGCTGCCGGGGGACACCCAAAATAAAAACAAGAATCTTACTGGATATAAAGTGAGCGCTGGTGTTCATTTCTATGTCTCTATCTGCCTGAACCGGCGTGCACCCGATACATGTTAACGTTGAGTTACTCAACTGAGCGCTTGCTTCCTCTCTTCTTTTCAACGCATATCACAAAACATTCTCAGGTCTCTTGTCAGCTCAAAATATAAAGCCACTGACAAAATCATCGTTATTCTGATGGGGTAGATATGGTGATTCAACACCAGAGCATGCAGTGAGACTCACGTCCGTCTTCCAGACTCTAGCAAAGAATGATTTAGTTTTAGTTGTACAAGAACAAGTACACTATCCTATGCTGCTGACAATGTATAATGCATTAAGTTCATGTCGAATAGTTTGAAGGGGGCTTGGCCTTTCACACAAACTCCAAAGAGTTAAATGTAAATATGTGTTTTGTAAATAAAAGTTATATATCTCTATTCTGTTAGTACTGCATTGCTGAGTGTTCAGTTGTTATGTTCAGTTTGCTTTGTTTTCTACACAGCAAAGGTTTTGGTGGGCCCTTGCCTGTACCTCTGCCCAATCTTTTGATTTCTTGTGTCTTTGACTTTTTAATTTTATTTTCTTTGTCCCCCGTCCCTTCCCCCCTTTTTTGCCAACTTTCCAGAGAAAGAGCCTTGTCTGCCTGTCAGACCTCTCCACAATACCTAACACAAGAAGTTTTACCAGTACAGTACAGTATATAAAACAGTATTTTGGCATTCTGTGCGTTCCGCCATCCAGTCTGTACCCACTTAGAACATGGTGTTATATCACAGCTGACTGGAAGACGGCACTGAAATGAAAAACAGCCGTTGAACTGGGGATATTGACTGCATTGACTTATAGTTGACCAGTGTCCCCCAGGGCTCTATTCAACCTATTGTATGTCCCTCTACACCAGTGATTTTCAATTAGCCCCAGTTTTATTTGCAATAGACCACGTACCGCCATTTTTAGTTTTTTCCACGGGACCCCAATATACATTGTGAAAAAACTGTTAATTTAACTTTGAGGGTGTACAAATGGAACCAAATTAGACTCGGAGAGCCATTAGACACATTTCCTAGTCTAGGAGTGGGAGTGGAGGAGGGGGGCGGGTGCTCAGATCGGTGAACCAATAGGATCCACCCGCCCCTCTAGACCAGATATCACGCTGGCTGGGCCAGGCTAGAACCAAATGGACCCGTAAAAACTAGGGGTGCACGGTTATGAAATTATGACCGATATCCGATCTCCGATTATTTGCAGGGTCATATCTGCCACTACTGATTCTGACCGATTCCGATAATTTACAGAAGACCACAATGGAAACAAGCCTATCACCACTGTCCCTTCGATCTATAAACTGCTTCAGTGGTGGAGGTGCAAGATCTTAAAAATGAGACAAGCATCTGCAAAATGTTTGAAGCTGTCAAAAGTAAATAAGTTTGAACTATAATATAGTTGCCATATATATAATATATTGCCATATTATGGTCAAGTGTTTTTAATGTCTGCTTGTAAAGTGATTCTATGGGTTTTAAAGTTGACTGATTTGTTTGTGACCAGGTTGTGAAACAGTATGTTATGTGTGGAAAAAATCATAGCATGCATGAAGAGTTTAGCTGCGTCTGTTCTGTTGTGAGATATGGTCTTAAGTGTCTGAAGTTAGATAGATTGCATTTGATTTTATTGGCTACATATTTAATCTGTTTTTTAAATGTCAAGTTTGAGTCTAATGTGATTCCAAGATATTTCAATCCTCATACTATCTGAATGCTGTTACCCTCGATAAGAATGTCAATGTCAGGGTCTGTGGAGTTACGTGAGAAGAGCATACAACGTTTTTTTTGTGTTCAGATGCAAACATGAGTTCCTCAGCCAGTCAAAAGTAAAATAAAGAGAGCTTTGACAAGAGTATACCTGACAGTAAATGAGAGAGAAAGCAGTGGTTGGAAAGTAAATATACTCAAGTACTGTAACGTTTTCAGGTAGACCTATATACTTGAGCATTTGCATAGAAGCTATAGTTAAAAAAAATCTATTGATACTTATACCCCAATACATCTCCAGAGGCCAACATTGTAGGCCTACTTTGGGCTGTGACTAACATTATGTGAGAGTTACTAGTTACTTTTATATTATATTTAGATTACTAATACAAAACATACATTGACCACTTACACCCTATATGTTATTCTTTGCCTATTAATAAATAACTGAACTAAAAGCTCACAAGGCCTTGTACAGTATTATACTGTAGGCTATGTGTTGTGAGGTGCTAGATCAGCTATTTTGGGAAAAGGTTTGGCAATTTCGCATGTCAATACTTGTAACTCGCAATCATTTTAACCACTTTATCCATAACTTACAAATGGTTATTGAAAAATTGCAGATCTACAAAATCACAGCTCATCACTTTGTGCTGCACTGCAAGCTTGTATATCAGCTACTGTATGTGTGTGTGTGTGTGTGTGTGTGTGTGTGTGTGTGTGTGTGTGTGTGTGTGTGTGTGTGTGTGTGTGTGTGTGTGTGTGTGTGTGTGTGTGTGTGTGTGTGTGTGTTGTGTGTGTAGTGAAGTCAGACAATCATGTCTTAAGACAGTAATGACAGTATGTTAGGTCATTAATCATCGGTTCAGTCAGTCAATAGGTGAATCAATAAGCTCAGTAGCAGCAGTAAGCCTTCCAGTTGCTTAACAAGTTCAGACATTCAGTCAATCAGACAAGCAGTCATTCAGTAGTCCAACCATGCATGCCTGTCATTCATGCATTCAGTCCAGTGGTTTTCAACCCTTTTTCATATCAAGGCTCAATTGTTGTGAGCGAGACCAGTGTAATATCTTAGAGATTAAACGTTGGCACCTAACTACTCCTACACACTTTCACATAGAAACTCCGTTCAAACTTCAGCTTGTTGTGGAATCGTGCAGGTATTTGAAATGGTTTGTAGTTTTAGAAATATTGCTAGCCCTTTTTAATAAATGTATTACTTGCCCAAATTTGCTCTAAATGTGCTGATCTCATCATATTTGTGAGCAATAGGTTGAAAATATACAAAATACACCAAAATATATATTGCAAGCATATACAACCAATATTGCATGCTAACCTGTTTCTCACCGAACCACAAACTGCTACAAAAGGAGCAGTGGTGGGAAATGCACTCGCAAAGTAAAAGCATCAATACTGCACTGTAGAAATACTCTGTTACAAGTAAAGGTCCACAGTTCCAAATTTACTTGGTATTGGTATGTAATAGTAGCCTACTCATTATGCAGAATGTCTAATTTCAAACATTTCAAAAATCTTTTGAAAATAGCAGATCAGCTACTGTATGTGCTAGGGCCCTAAGTAGTTAATAGTAATTAATGTATGTTTTGTAATAATAATAATCCAAATCTAACTAGTAGTTTCAAATAAATGTAGTGAAGTACAATATTTGCCTCTGAGATGTAGTGGAGTAGAAGAAAAGGAACTGGAAATTGGAAATACTCTAGTAAAGTACGTAAATGTTCCAACCTCTGTATTTTCACCTTTTAATGTTTCTTTGTAAATTAACGCCCTGCTTCGTCACTACTACAGTGTCACAGAAAAATAGCTCATCCACAGAAAACCAAAGGTTTTGGACATATTTTTCCACCCAACTATGTGCCACTTTGCAATTCTGGGTGTGCATGTGAAACTGTCCACAGTGAGTGTGTATAACCTAGAAGCAACGGGGTGTGTGTGTGTGTGTGTGTGTGTGTGTGTGTGTGTGTGTGTGTGTGTGTGTGTGTGTGTGTGTGTGTGTCTGTCTGTCTGTCTGTCTTCAGGATGGATGTCCCTGTCAGCCGTGATAGGCAGAGTCATGTCAGCCTGTCAGGTAGTCAGTCACGGTGTGTGTGTGTGTGTGTGTGTGTGTGTGTGTGTGTGTGTGTGTGTGTGTGTGTGTGTGTGTGTGTGTGTGTGTGTGTCTGCATGCGTGCAATATCATGTCACAGCCATCGACAGGGCAGCCCCGTGTCATCAAAATGTATGAGTGCATGCCTCAAGCAATCGAATCTCAGCCCATCTCTCTCTCTCTCTCTCTCTCTCTCTATCTCTCTCTCTCTCTCTCTCTCTCTCTCTGGTAAGGGCGGTATCTCTCATTGGTTAGGTCAAGGGTATGGATAGACAAGGTAATGAACAGTCTGGGAGTTTTTGTACAACAGTGGTGTTCTGTTTTGATTGATTCATTGGATATTTTAGACAGAAATGCAAGAACAGTACAGTCAGTACTTTGTTTAAATGGATTAAAAAAAAGTTTTTCCATTGGGGTCCGTTGAGAATGAGAGTTGATCTTTTGGTTTAGTTTTCAGGTAAAGTAAAATGCCTTTTTAGAGAGACGGAGGGAGAGAGAGAGAGACGGAGAGAGAATATTGGCACATAGAGATGGAAGGATAATGAGAATGGATGGCGTCATCGCAGGCAGAGAGACTGATGGATGACTCAGAGACACTCAGAGGCACACAGATATATGTGCATGCACACATACACAATCACATAAGCACACTCAAACAGTCATAGACAATCAAGTATGTATAGACAATCAGACAGTCAAAATAGAACAAAAACCCAACGATACCTAGTGACGGTTGCTATAAGCAAGAAGAAGAACTACATTTATTTTACTTTACTTAATTAAAGCGGTACCAAGGTAGGGTTCTGCATTCACAATCAGTGAAGTCAAGTACCAAACATAAAAGGGCCAATATGAAGAATGTTAGATTTGACTTTTTCTCTCTTCACAAGCTTTAAAATTAAAATGTATAAAAATGGCTCAGCAGTGCAGGCACCTTCGACTCCCGATCCCGACGGCCTCTACTGCATGTCACCCCCCCCCATTTCTCTCCCCATTTCCTGTCAGCCTACTGTCTGTCCCTCCATAAAAAAATATAAAATAAAAGCGAAAGCCATAAAAAATGTATTATTGCTTCTTTTGTAATATCTAAATATACAAAGTAACTTATTTTATTAGCTGCAGGACGGAATCTCCCATAGTGCTCCTGCCCCCATAGTACCCTCTTTCTGTAAATGTACCGGTACATAATATTTTGCTGCTATTTGTGTTATGTGGTGATTGTATGTCTTGCTAATGAATAGAGTACAATGAAAAACATTGGAAACGCCTGCATAATCAAGGAGGGTTTTTTAATAAAGTTTTACTAGTTCACTATATATATATATATATATATATAGTGAATGTCTGATTAATCACATACGTCTAATCGAGTAATCGTCTATGATGCTCACAACACGAAGCTCAAAGTATAATATCTCCTCTGCCCAAACAGGCTTTCCTTCTTAGCTCAACACTGCAGTATAAATGTCAAATCACTATTGAACTTAACAGCAAATACAACATACTTTGCAGTTTGCACCAGTTATACATCAGACATCTTCTTAATTCAAGAATTTCATTAGATACTACCAAGCAATATTAACTCAACTTCTAAGCCAACAGTGCAGGATATTAACTTTGGGAAAGGTCACTTGCAGTGGCAAAAGTTACTCACTCACGCGTTCCCATCGCAAATTCAAAAGCTCATCGTTCACATTCCACAAAGTTCCTGCCAAAACTTCCCTTTTCGAGGTCATGACACCAACGCGATAAGCAACAGCAAACTTGTGATTTTGAGATGATGCATCCTTGAAATTCAAGTTCAACCTGCCGACAAGAAGTGGATTTTCAAGCCAACAGACACTTCTCACGACGTGTTGTTAATAATAGATCAGATTTAATTAACAGTTTTACCGCAGAATTAATTAATCGCAATGCCCCGTTGGCTGCCTATAGATTTCACTAACCACTGAAGAACCAACCGCGCCGACATCATCGTTCCTTTTCACGAAAATCCACTTTAAAATGGTGTGATCCTTCGTCTAAATGTCTAAATACTGAATCAAGCAACTTAAAAACTGTCTGGGGACCTCCAGGAGATTGGCTTCAAAGGACCTGATGGAATGGGAGGGGACATGATGTTGTATAGGAGGTTAGAAGGGTAGGGGAGAGCCAGATTATTGAGTGCCTTGTATGTGGTGAGCAGGAATTTGTAATAGATTGTTTGACAGGAAGCCAGTTCAGGTCATGGAGGATGGGTGTAATATGGTCTCTGGAGCAGGTACCGGTGAGCAGGCGGGCAGCTGCTCTGAACGTATATTGGAGTTTAATAAGGACTTTGGAGGTGGTTGTTCACTTCTGGTCGGAGTGTGTGAATTACACGTGAGAGCGATGATGACAACTAAGGGACAGTCGAAATATGTAGTGGTGAGCAGGACAGCAGGCAGAATGGAGTTTGTGGACTTTTTAATAAGTGACAGAATATGATGGCAGCCCTTGGTGCTCTACAGAGGATGAGGATGGAAACTATGGAAATCTCTGCAGTGTGACTTTCTCTCTGTGTTCTCTCTTTGTGCCTAACCTAAAACATTGTCCGTGAGAGGCTAAAATATTTTCGTCATTCCACCTCAGTTACCCCTGCTTCCCAGGCTCCCAGCCTGCTCCTCCTGTCGGACTTCCCCACGGAATCTGTGAGCCTGCTGCACTATTTTAGTAGCAAGTAGCAAGTAAGATTCCTACCTATACAGACCAGCTGCTAGACCCCACGCCTTCTGATGAGAACCATTGGGTTCTCGCAAAAGGCCTGGTCGTCGCCTTTCCCGGCGCCACCCGCGTCCCTCACTGCTCAACGCTTCAGAACCCACTCTGCTCAGCGCTCCAGAACCCGCTCTGCTCAGCGCTCCAGGACGCGCTCTGCTCAGCGCTCCAGAACCCGTTCTGCTCAACGCTTCAGAACCCGTTCTGCTCAGTGCTCCAGAACCTGCACTGCTCAGCGCTCACCTAATCCTATATCTACTCCTGTTCTGAGTCATGTCTGAGCCCCGTCCCTATAGCCCTCCTATTCTCAAGGTCACAAACTCCCATGTTCCTCAGTTTATCAGTCTTCCTGTTTCTCAGGTACCTATAGCTCTCACTTTCCCCAGTTTGCTAGCCCTCCCAGGTCCCCCGTCACACCTAATTGTTTGTCTGCCTGTGTGAGTGCCAGTCTGTCTGCCAGTCTTTTTGTTTGTCAGACTACTCCCCGGGTCCTCCAGTATTCTTTCCGACCTTACATAGAGACCTACTTGTCTCTATGTAATGTCGCCTGTTTGCCTGCCTGCCTACCCATCTGTTTGTTCACTTGTCTGTACCTCGATCTTTCTCACCTTTTCTCAACCTGGTTGTCTGTCTGACTGTGTGTCTACCTATCAGTTAGTCTGTTTGTTTTGGGCCCTAGTCTGTCCAGTGTTTGTTTTGTCCTAACTTGTTTTGAGCTTGTAGATCTGTTATTGTGCTATTGTCTATCAGTTCTGTTCTGTGCCCAAGTATTTTCTGTAGCCCGCTGAAACTAATTGAAACCGGAAGCAAAAAGCTTTATTATCTATTCCCTCAATTCCGTCCTTTACATCCTTCCTACCCACCTCCATCCATCCATCATCCAAGTGTACTGCTTTCCTCCCTTATTTCCAGTCTGCAATAATGAAAAAATAAATAAATAACATTTGCCCGGGAATGCGGCACTCATTAATCACACTAAACGTCTCATTTACGATTCTGACCTGCGTCCAAGACACAGCTTCTGGTCCTCTTCCGAGTCCCGGAGCGCTTTGTGTCTGAATCCTAAACTTATACTCTGTGGTGTCACGCAGCAAGAATGGCCAAGAATAGCAGACGTACAAGACCCACAATAGCTTAGTTATTATTACGCTTATTATGAATTTTCATTGGTTCAATATATGATAAAACAGACACCTCTTTCAAGTCATTATCTAACAAGCCAACAAACTTCTGTGTGACACTGTCAGATACCGTATAGGGCGTGCGCGCACACACACACGCGCACACACACACACACACACACACACACGCACACACACACACACACACACACACACACACACACACACACACAGAGTCAATGTTTAATCTCTCCTATTCACACATACTCAGAATCACTGCGGACCACTCCGCCCCGATCGTGCAGTGCAGTTTGCTCATTCTTGCAGCACGTAACCTTTCATGAAGTGACCTTTAAGCAACACAAAAAAATCCCGCAAGACGCCTTTTGTGAGGACGGAACGCAAATGAAAATGATCCCACGGATCACTACCGGGCCGCCGCCGCGCAAACCGCCAGAAATGCCCCCTCCATCACGCCCGAACAAGGTCGGCGGGGCGGTGTACGGCAGTGGTTCTCAAACAGTTTTTCCTTTTTCTTCACTCAGGCATAAGTGTTGTTTTTGGCAGTCACATTTTAGTCACCTGGAATGTTGCGAGTGTCTAGTTTTAGTCGACTAAATGTCTGATTTTAGTCGACTCATTTTTATCCCACGATTGTGCAACCCATTTTTTTTCACCCAGTGTCAATTATCTAATGTAACCCTGGGCGCTACACTTCCAAGCTGCTTCTTTTCACCTGACAGGGGGGTAATTTCCCCGGCCGGACAACCCAGGACCTTCTAGCTGTGAGGCGACAGCACTGCTCACTCACAATCGGTCACTCCAGCATGGCGGTTTTACTGCTAAATTGGTACATGCTGAAATGTGTGACAATCATGTAGACTTAACATCAACCACTTAACGTCAGTGTCCGAACGGAAATCACTGTATAGTTCAACCTTGCGCAGATAAGGCCACGTATTTAAAGACCTCCATGTAAGTTATGTGAAGTCCACAAGATGTTCACATATTGTGGCAGGTCACCAATTTCACGGTAACACTCCCATGCTGGAGTGAGCGGGTGGCCGAGATTTGGGGTATTGGAATTTGGCTTAGGTCTGAACATCTCTCTACTCCGATCCCTCCTCCACAAAAAGCCAAAAACATCTGTTTTCACCCACAATTCATAATCTGCTCTACTACGCACCCGTGCCACCCTCGTGCCAAATTCACTGTACAGTTAGTACTGTAGTACTGTACAGGTGTGTAGCTAGTGCTACACTGTAGCACTAGCTTCTGTAGTGGATTATTTAGAATTTACATCAGAGTCTTTAAGAAATAATCAAGGTATAGAGAGAGTGGACTGAAACAATGTCACTTTTATTACAAGGGGTGGTCCGGACCTCCCCAGGGAGACTGTTTACATGCGTCTCTCTTATACACAATGAAAGGGCAAAAATGCATAGGAGGTGTGGTCAGTGGAAATGGTCAGACAAGGAACTATTGTAAGAATACTTTGTGTGACAGGCAGGAACATGAAATACTACCATTTGATACATGCACGAGAATACAGCTTTTCTCTGTGTGTCATGCAAGGACATCTGCACGTACACACATCTGGCACCATCCGTTTGTGCATCTGTGCAGCCTTGTCTTTGTGTATACCATTTCCAAGGACTCATGTATTCCCCAATGGGCTTAAATGTCATATTCACAGAGCTTTTTATGCTTTTTATGTATGCTCCATCATACGATCCTGTTTACGATCCTCATGGAGACTTAAATGCAGACATGTTTTAGTTTTTCCTTAGCCAATTTGGCTAAGGAATGCGACCCCCCCCCCCCCCCCCCCAAAAAAAATTTAAAATTAAAAAATTAAAATAAAATAAAATTAATATCTGCATACATGCGTGTATCATAGAAAGATTCTCCTTCTCCCCCTCTCCTTCTTTCTCTCTCCCTCTCTCTCTCTCTGTCTCTCGTCTTGTAATGTGGTTGTATTCAACGTAGGTTCAAGAGTAGAAAACATTGTT
Source organism: Protomyctophum bolini (assembly GCF_963924005.1). Lineage (NCBI taxonomy): Eukaryota > Metazoa > Chordata > Actinopteri > Myctophiformes > Myctophidae > Protomyctophum > Protomyctophum bolini. The sequence goes on along the minus strand of NC_137884.1, from coordinate 5,054,806 downwards.
TGCTTATCACGGCCACTCCTTGTTCTCAATCTATATTGAGAACAAGCACACACACTTGCCCTCACTCACTCCCCATTCACAATCACCTGCATCCACTACACCTGCCTCCACTCAACACAGCCAATCCAATATTGTCAAACTTAAGTAGATTTGTGGTCTCTTACTAGTGAGCCGGAATAGTTTGGGATTACAGTATTATACAGTACAGTACAGTATACAGTAAGACTCCTCTCCACTCCTCACCCTCTCCTCTCTACTCCTCACCCTCTCCTCCCCACTCCTCTCCTCTCCACTCCTCACCCTCTCCTCCCCACTCCTCCCCACTCCTCACCCTCTCCTCCCCACTCCTCCCCACTCCTCACCCTCTCCTCCCCACTCCTCACCCTCTCCTCCCCACTCCTCACCCTCTCCTCACCCTCTCCTCACCCTCTCCTCCCCACTCCTCACCCTCTCCTCCCCACTCCTCCCCACTCCTCACCCTCTCCTCCCCACTCCTCACCCTCTCCTCCCCACTCCTCTCCTCTCCACTCTCACCCTCTCCTACCCACTCCTCACCCTCTCCTCCCCACTCCTCCCCACTCCTCACCCTCTCCTCCCCACTCCACACCCTCTCCTCCCCACTCCTCTCCTCTCCACTCTCACCCTCTCCTACCCACTCCTCACCCTCTCCTCCCCACTCCTCCCCACTCCTCACCCTCTCCTCCCCACTCCTCCCCACTCCTCACCCTCTCCTCCCCACTCCTCACCCTCTCCTCACCCTCTCCTCACCCTCTCCTCCCCACTCCTCACCCTCTCCTCCCCACTCCTCCCCACTCCTCACCCTCTCCTCCCCACTCCTCACCCTCTCCTCCCCACTCCTCTCCTCTCCACTCTCACCCTCTCCTACCCACTCCTCACCCTCTCCTCCCCACTCCTCCCCACTCCTCACCCTCTCCTCCCCACTCCACACCCTCTCCTCCCCACTCCTCTCCTCTCCACTCTCACCCTCTCCTACCCACTCCTCACCCTCTCCTCCCCACTCCTCCCCACTCCTCACCCTCTCCTCCCCACTCCTCACCCTCTCCTCCCCACTCCTCACCCTCTCCTCCCCACTCCACACCCTCTCCTCCCCACTCCTCTCCTCTCCACTCTCACCCTCTCCTACCCACTCCTCACCCTCTCCTCCCCACTCCTCACCCTCTCCTCCCCACCCTCTCCTCCCCACTCCTCCCCACTCCTCACCCTCTCCTCCCCACTCCTCACCCTCTCCTCTCCAATCCTCCCCACTCCTCTCCTCTCCTCTCCACTCTCACCCTCTCCTACCCACTCCTCACCCTCTCCTCCCCACTCCTCCCCACTCCTCACCCTCTCCTCTCCACTCCTCCCCACTCCTCACCCTCTCCTCCCCTCTCCTCCCCACTCCTCACCCTCTCCTCCCCACTCCTCACCCTCTCCTCCCCACTCCTCCCCACTCCTCCCCTCCCCACCGGCGGCGGCGGCTCAGGGGTAGAGTGCCTGGATGGGAACCGCAAGGTTGCCAGTTCGAACCCGGGCTCCCCCACAGTTACTGTCGAAGTGTCCTTGAGCAAGACACTGAACCCCTAATTGCTCCCGATGTGCTAGTTGGTGCCTTGCATGGTTTCCGCAATCTATGTAATGCGCTTTGGATAAAGGCGCTATATAAATGCACCATCTACCATTTACCTCTATACTCCCCTCTCCTCAGGGAGCGAGGCAGGATGCGTGCCTGTCCCTTAAACGTATGTTTGAGTGTGTGCTACAAAGAAATGGAAGGAGCCAGAAAAGTGTGTGTGTGACGTGTGTGTGTGTAGTGCTGAAAGGCACCTGCTGGTGCTGATCGAGTGCTTTCATCGTGAAACACCTGTGACACCGGTGACAGTGACAGAGAGGACCATTGCTCTCTCTGTCAGACTCTTTTTGACATGAGCACTGCAGACACACATCACACAGAAAACGTGTATGTCCGAAACCCTTTCTAAAAAAAATAACATAGTGAAAATAGCCGGATCTACATGTATCTACATGTATATACAAATGTGTTGCATTATGAGCATGTAGATCTGCTACTTCCACCATGTGTTTGTGCGACACTCTTGTATGATTATGTAGGGCATTCATTTACGGAGAAACTCAATAGTTGAAGTTGAACTATGGAGATACAAGGTTTCTATACCAACATCAACGATGTACTCATCGTGCAAATTAAGTTAGCTCATTCAATCAGAGACTATCCAGTCTAATATTATATTTTATTCATGCACCTCTGCAAGTATTTTAATTTTATTTATTTTTTACTGCTGTTGCTGAATTTCCCTCTGAATCAATAACGGCTTATCTGATATCTTATATCTTATCGTTGCTGTCTCCATATTTGTTTGTTTATTTATTTTATAAATGAATGCCCTATATATATACAGTACTTGCAGATCTACAAGATCTTCAAGCTCGTTGATCTTGTTGTAATTATTCCAACTAAAAGTGACAGTGGTAATAAAGTGTGTCTGTGCAGGGTATCACATCTTATTATCTGATATGTATAAACACAGTTACAAGACACTAAGACAGTAGAATGTGTGCACTATAGGAGATGTCTTCCTTACATAACACAGTGTTGCTCATTATTTGAATATGTGAGAATTCAGGCTTTAGTCTGCTGTGAATCCAATCTTTCAAGATGTGTCTTGGCTTGCTGTTGATCATGCCTTTTCAAAACGGCTGGCCGGAGGCATGGAAGGAACCACAGCACCATCTACTGGGGAACAGCAGAATGGCTGCGGGGGTGGATGAAGACAGAAAAGACTGCTATACACTAGTTATAGAATCTGCACATTCATTTATGCACACATTTTACTTTGTCTTGTCCTGTGTCTCTGTCTGTCTCTGTCTGTCTGTCTCTGTCTGTCTGTCTCTGTCTGTCTGTCTCTGTCTGTCTGTCTGTATATCCCCCCCCCCCCTCTCTCTCTCTTTCCTCTCCATCTCATCCCTCGCTCTCCAAGGGGCTGACAGCATGAAGCATCATCGTGCACGCACACGCACACACACACACACACACACACACACACACACACACACACACACACACACACACACACACACACACACACACACACACACACCCCCCACCCACCACTCTCAACGTGGCTTTCCCCCCTCCCCCCTAATGGAACTTCAGTGTTCAGTGGTTGGAGGGTGGATGGAGGGGGGGTGTTGCACAAAAGCACGAGAAAGGCCTCTTCATTGCACGTCGCCAAGATCCTGCTGGCACACAGTTGAATCCCACGTGTTCATGCATCCATTGCGTCAGAGAGCGTGCGTAGTGCGTACAAATGCAATTTGGTCACTCTTTGAGTTAAATTGATACTATAGTATAGTACGTGGGAATAGAGGGAGGCAAGGGGTCTTCAATGTTTTACAGGCCAATTAAGGACCCCTTAGCCAACAGAGAGATGACGTGGGAAACCCCCATGACATTGTAAAATATTGTGTTGCAGATTAACCTTTTTTTCATGGATTCCATGGACAGCATGATCATCAGTGTTGTTTACTTTAAATTCACTATCTTTTTCTTTTGTATTAATATTGTTGGATTCATGTGAATGTGTATTTTCAGATATTCTGACCACTTAAACACACCATCCTATAGGATGGTGTGTTTAACTACTATAATAATAATAATAATAATAATAATAATAATAATAGAGTCACTTATAAGTGACTCTATTGTGTTCCATTCTTTCAGTGAAAAGGCTCTGCTGTCCTATGTATTTTGGTGGGTTGAGGAACGTGTAAACACGGATAACAGGGAGGACGCTCGCTCTGGAGGTTAACCATGCATCCAGTCAATAAATGCACGTGCACATGCACGCATGCACGCACGCACACGAATCATTGAGGAACTCAAGGTCTAAGAGGAGAGGCACCATGATCGCATTTGTAGATTCTCAAAGGCTTGTGACAGTGAGTGTTAACAGAGCAGCCATTATGCACATCCTCCATAATAAGTGGAATTCCTGAGCAGATTGTTAAAGCCACTGCCGTAATGTACAAATATCCCACCAGTTTCTCCCCCAGAGCCACGATGGTCCAACAAAATAATTCCCGACTACAACTGGAATTCTCCATGGTGACACTCTTTGTTGGTAACCAAATATAGATCTTTAACTCTTGAGATTGTAAAATGGATTGTACACTCTCAAGAGTTAAATTAAGCATAAACATCAGCATTACTTAATTTGCAAGAATTCTACACAATTAATAATAATAATGATAATGAATTCTATAGCACTTTTCCAAGTGCTCAAAGCGCTTTACAATGGTTCATTCATTCATACATTGGGAGGTGAAGCGGCGAACAGTCGACGCCAGCGTCCTCACTTCCCACATTCACACACCGATGGTGGCAAGCTTAGACCAACCGACTCATTGGAGGCAATGTAGGGTTCAGTGTCTTGCCCAAAGATACTTCGACATGTGGACAGGAGGAGCCGGGATTCGAACCGCCAACCCAGGGATCATTGGACGACCTGCTCTACCTCCTGAGCCACAGCCGCCCAGATTACTAGAATCTAGTACTCTAGATTAGATTAGAGTATAGAAGAATTGTTATTTTGATCAAAGTTTGCCTGTTATATCTCCTATGGTAACAATACAGTGATATTTATCCTATGGTAAATAAATACAGCATGGAAATGTGGACAAAATCTTATCCTAGGATAACAAAATATTCAACGTTTTGCGTCTGAGGCTAAATTTCATCAAATGGTGGTCCGTGGCTCAAATGTCAAATACGTACTGTAGGTGAGCCATGAAAAGGTTTGAAAAGCACTGGACCAGCTGAATGCATGAATGAAAGACATGGTTGGACTACTGAACGACTGCTTGTCTGTCTGATTGACTGAATGTCTGAACTTGCTAAGCAACTGGAAGGCTTACTGCTGCTACTGAGATTATTGATTCACTTATTGACTGACTGAACTGATGATCGGCTACCTAACATACTGTCTTAAAACATGCATCGTCTACTCTTGACTGCATACACACACACACACACACACACACACACACACACACACACTCCTGGGAGACATATGGAAATAAAGAGAGAGAGAGGATAGGGGATGAGAGCCTTGTTGTCAGTTTGTCACATACGGTAAAAGGTTATAGGACATTACCATTAAGACATTAAGACGATGTAGAATGCAAAGCAGTCTACCACCATAGTGCTTTATACGCGTCATGGTTTTTACACTCATCACTTTATTTTATATGGAAAAACTGAGCTGGCCACTCGTAGAGAACAACATTGTGTTTTATTTATTCATAAGGCCCTGTGTGGCAAGCTTCAATTGTATTCATTTATTGGCTTTTAAATGTAAACAAAACTATGGGATATCCAACGTGCTCACAGATATACATTACACTTGACACTACATGAATGAACACTGAACAAGGAAAGACTGCTTTCATCTTTTATGCCCCAGGCGGATGGAATTAACTCCAGGACTCTCTGAAACTCAACAAAATGGTCCATAGAGACCAAAAGAGAGAACATATCATGTATCATAAAGGCACCAGAATTAGGAGGAACAAAACAGTGAGTTTTTGCCATTTAATATAGGCTCATTAATGAGAATCTGCACCACGCCTGATGACAAACCAAGCATACTCTCATACTTGGTAGTAAAGTGTTCATCATTCTAATCCTATGAGTCTTCCAAAAGCAATGATGTACTTTTAGTAGCATCATCAGCAGTTAGTACTGGTATTGCTTTATAGCACCACCCCCCACCCCCTCTCTCTCTGTCTTTATTAGTAGAACAGGTGTGAAACATATGCAAGAACAGTGTCTGTCTTTATGACTGAAATTCCCCCTCAGGGATTAATAAAGTTTTTTCTTGGGCTCCCACAGGGCCCGGGTTTTCTTCTCTCTCTCTCTCTCTCTCTCTCTCTCTCTCTCTCTCTCTCTCTATATCTCTCTCTCTCTCTCTCTCTCTCTCTCTCTCTCTCCCCCCATCTCCTCCGTTCTGTCTCTATACCAGTGGTTGGGTTCTTAAATGTTTTTTGACTCTAGGGCGTACGTAAATATGCAAATCCTTCCTCCTAAGACAGTACAGTATGTCACAGAGGAAAACTTGAGAGAATATCAGTTTCCATGACAGGACAGACTGAAATTAGCTTAATGCGTTTAACCACATGAACCCCAGCATTCCTATTCTCGGGGGAAACGTTCACTATAAATAGCTGTTCTGCAAGCTTATGAGTAACGTAATTAAAAAAATAATAACACACCACGCCATTAACAATAAAGAGACAATATGACGTAAATGACACATTATGACGTTATGAATGTTCCCTTCATTGTCAATGCGTTTACAAAACAAACATCGAACTAACGAGCTAGCGCCCCTCAGAAATATGTAAAAAACATGTCATGGCATTTTATGAATTAATTTATGTTTCAGAAAAATGGGTTTTCTTTGTGACACCAATAGTATAAGCCGGTATATATAAAATAGCACTTACAGTAACAGCATGACAAAGTGCTATGTCAGCACGGCTAACATACAGTAGCACATGTGGGCCCTGATCCTGAAAAGGTTGGGAACCACTGATCCGAGACAAAGTAGCTGATATGACATCACATCTATGACATAATGTGTGTGACCAAACTAAAACATACTGTACTGTATATGTGCAAAAATAAATTGCCACTGATTTGTTTTGGGGCGGTTGGCTCCAGACACACAGATAAGACGCTCTTCTAGACCACCGTTTCCCAAACAGTGGGTCGGAACCAATTTATATTGGTTGGCGAGAAAATATCTCTAATATCTAAGTAAAAGAAATAATCACTCCCGTGTGAAGTGAGTGTTGCAACTCCGTGTGGGGTGGGGATCCCCGGTGGGTCCCCAGAAGTTCCAGACCCACAGGAATGCGCCCAGGGGGCCGGGCCGGTTCCAGTTAATGTGTGTGTGTGTGTGTGTGTGTGTGTGTGTGTGTGTTTTTTTTTGTTTTTTTTTACGTACAGCGACTTCGCCACTTTCGCAGCAAGGTCAAGAAGTTCCCCTCTCTATAGTTTGGCTGTTTTAGTACCTGGAGCTCAGCTGGAAGAGCAACGATACGAGTTGGAGGGAGAATGAAAAAGCTGAGAGGAAAGTTACTGGAGTGAGAAATAGATAAAAGGTCTAGACCTGTGTGTGTGTGTGTGTGTGTGTGTGTGTGTGTGTGTGTGTGTGTGTGTGTGTGTTTGTTCGTGCACCTGTGTGAGTATGCGTGTATACACTTCCGGCTTGTGTGCGCTTGTATTGGTGTGTGCTCGCACTTGAGAAGTCTATGTGCATGCGCGTGAGTGAGTGTGTGTGTGTGTGTGTGTGTGTAGCCTGAAGACACTCATATTTCTCTAGTGCTGTCCAACTGTCTAAGTTTGGTGTGAAATGTGTCCTGCGACACAAAGCCCAGTTGACTGCTGTGACTGCTTGTGTCTTCAGAGATTCACTTCAGGGTCAGACTGATCCCTATATCTAAACCACATCACAAGAGGAGCCCGACATTCATGTTCACAAAATCATAACTTGCTTTCATCCACTGTCCTGAGGCCGATTAAAAAAAATCCTTCTAAATGGTAAATGGTGCATTTATATAGCGCCTTTATCCAAGGCGCTTTACATAGATGCATTATATTCACCCATTCACACTCATACACAGAAACCATGCAAGGCACCGACCAGCACATCAGGAGCAATTAGGGGTTCAGTGTCTTGCTCAAGGACACTTTAATCGACACGCTAATTCGCCAGTGTGTAATGACCTTAACTCTGGGGGAGCCCGGGTTCGAACTGGGAACCTTGCGGTTACCATCCAGCCACTCTACCCCTGAGCCACCGCCTTCTAAACACTAACCTTAGTTTTTCGGAAAAAAACTATATACTGTACATGTGTGTCCGTGTAGCTCTCGGTAGAGCTTTCGCCTTTGGACCACTCAGTGTATGAGTAGCACGGCTTGCGTGCGGCAAATCATGCGCGAAGTACTGCGGGAGCTTAATCCAGAGCGATTTACAGTAAGCAAGAACAAAACATGGTAATACATCAAATGCATAAAGAAGGGGGAGGTCGCTTCTCACCCTCAGGGCGTCTTACTGGTATCTATATAATGAAACTAATCAAACTATGCGTATACTTTGTCTACATAAAATGCTATCTAAGTTACATAAGTTGAGCCTTGGATACGCCTGGGGAAGTGCTACGGCAAGTGCTACGGGCTTCCCAGTCTAAATGGGTTAACATAGCTAACTCCCACATGTAACATCAATGTGAATTATACCCCAGCATGTCGTTCCGGTTCAAAATGTTTTAAAAAGTATTATTAAAAAAACAGCGGAAAGAAAACAGATCTACAAGCTCGTCACAATGCGACACATTCTTTCCTATGACTATGCCGTATGTCAGATGTGAGACGCGAGAGGGCTCTGAAGAAAACATTTTGGGGAACTGTTGTATAGGAGATAGTTCACACATAATCCTCTAATCTTTCCCCCCCGAGCCTCTGGTGGCCTTGTCCCCCCTCATGTCCCCTCATCGATCAATCTCCCCGCTCTGCGCCTGGTCCTCTCTTGTCCTCCGCTGACACCGCCGTCTCGCCATCCACAGTGACAATCCACTGTGTTAAAATCAAGCCCGGGGGGTGTAAAATAGATCCACAATTTCACTGTGTTCATTTGTCCTACTATCTGTTACCCGTCACCAGTTTACAGTTCAGTTTTATCGTCCATTTGAAGGAGTTTATTGATTACCTTTGAAGCGATACATGGATTTAGCCCCAGGATTACCAAGGAGATCGGCTGTCACCTTGCATAGCATTATAATAGTCTTAAATCTTTGGACTCAGTGGGAGCCAATGCCTCCCTGCTTGGCACTCAACATCAAGGGTCGGATTGTGTGTAAGTCCCTGTGACACACTGGGACTAGCATCATGCCCAGGGGGTGCACTACGGCACTTGTACATCAAGCTTCCTCACTCTATAACGGGAGACAGGCTCCGCTCATGGCTCGGAAAGGCTTCCTTTACTTTTTAAATCAATGTTTGCTTAATAGCAACAAATGTATGTATAGCATTACGACGGCAATCTATCATAAACCACTATAAGGACCATTTGGTGTAGATCTATGCCAAATGGCGGGGAATGTATTAATTGAGTACAATGGACCACAAAAGAAACAAGCCCCTTGGGCCCTTTTAGTTTCATCCTATTAGCATAGAATTTGATTGGACTATGCCGGGGATCGAACCCCAACCTTCCAGTCTCAGGGCACTCTAAAGTTAAACACAAGGCCACTGATCTGTGTGTGTGTGTGTGTGTGTGTGTGTGTGTGTGTGTGTGTGTGTGTGTGTGTGTGTGTTGTGTGTGTGTGTGTGCGCGTGCGTGTGTGTGTATAAAGTATATTTTTAATAATCGAAAATACTTGTTTTGTTTATCGAAACAAGTCACTTTGGGAACTTTTGTTTTGCTTGATTTGTTATTATTTATTGTTCTTCTCTTCTTTGGTCACCTCCTCTCCTTCGGCGTTATCTCAAGTCCATGTCTTCAGTTTACTCACAAGATGAAGAACGAGTTTACAACAGAAGGTTGTGCAGATAAGGAAATAAGGACAGAAGGATCTCTCCTCTTCTCCTACTCTCTGCTCTGCTTGTTAAAACAATCTCCTCCCTCCGATGAAGTGATTGTTGACCTCAAACAGTTTCCGATTTCTCCCGCTGTGGTGGGTATTAAATGACAACAGTAATGATGATATTTCCCCCCCCCACCCCCCCCGTGCATGTGTCCAATGAAGCCGAAATCGAATTTACTTTGTGCCCCCAAAGGCAACTATACGTCTGACAGCTGCAGAGAGCTGGCTTTCATAAAATATGTGAAGTTTCTTCTACTTTAGACATCTTACTTAAGGGAGCCGAGGAGCTCTATACGGTGCTTTGTAGCTACAGGATAAAATAGCATGGCTTCTATTTGCTGAGGCTGCTCGCTGACTTGTTAGAGTTTACTGGGACTCTCTCAGTGATGAGTCGACCATGAAAAGATAAAGTCCACAGGCCTGGTCCGTTAGTTTAGCTCAATGGACCGCTATACCGCTTCTAACCCAGAAGTCTGCAATGGATTCCCTTACAAAAATTCACACTCCCTTTTTTATTATAGCATTGCTGTCAGGCAGAAACCTTGTATATCTTCCACATTTCAACTTTTTTTGTTTTTAGTAAATTAATGTCCTACTATACTTCATCAGAGATAGGATCCAAAAGGAAGCACGCACATCTCCAGACATTCTACAGGTGCTGAACAAAAATACAAGCAGAATGAAAAAGAAGGCTCCCAGGAAACTACAAGGTACAACGTTTCGACCCAACTACTACAACATTCTGTAAATAGTGGCAGCACTGCCATCCTCTATACAGTAAGAACAGTGATACGCAACCTGTGGGCCAATGGGGCCCTGCAAGGTCCAGAGAAGGTTGAGAACCACTGAGTTATAACGATAATATTTGTCGCCACCGGATATGAAGCCAATACACTTTATTTCCATGGTTGAACACCGTCGTTTTAGTTTTCTCAACTCGCTGTTTTCTGTAAGACATTGCTCTATAAAGCCATATCTCCAAAACTGGTGGGTCAAACTGAACAACCAATATGTCAATTTGTAGCTATGATTCCCTGCTTTCACATGAAAAAAAACGAAAATTTAAAATATTTCAATGACTTTAGCCTCGGTCAGAAACGGTCACAAATACTTTATGCTTTCAGTCACTATACTTTAAAGTCTAGTTTCATTTACCACGATAATGTGTTTTTGTACATTCTGATCCATGTGTAAGGTAAGGGTGTGCTCCTAGGGTCTCTACTGGCTCTACTGAGTGAAGACCCGCCCTCACTGCCCTTCCAGCATATATCATGAATTTCCGATTGCTTTGTCGGGACCGGAAATTCTAAGATGGTGGATTTGAATCAGCGGGAAAAGTGGCTTCAAAGCCTTAGAAACCAAGGAGTGACGTCACTGGTCCATTCGTCCATATTCTTTACAGTCTATGCGGTTTCAGCCAAGAATAGCAAGGCGAATAAGAGGACTTGCTAGAAGTTTCTTAAAAAAACTTCCCAAAGTAAAATTCAGTAGAGACGCAAGAGATTGTCCTCCACAATGTCTTCAGGATCTCTCGCTCTCTCTCATGCACAGACTGCACACACAAACACACCCATAGGTAGCCTCCTTCCTTTGTCTCCATTAGCCAAGTCACCGCTGGCTATTGACTATTTGTGTGTGTGTGTGTGTGTGTGTGTGTGTGTGTGTGTGTGCGCGTGCGTACGTGTGCGTGTGTGCAGTAGTACAACTCGGCCCCTGGAGGATTGCTGTTTACCATCTGTCTCCTTTAGTGCCAATTCAAACGTGTATGTGTGCATTTGTATCTCTGTATCAGTGTGTGTGTGTGTGTGTGTGTGTGTGTGTGTGTGTGTGTGTGTGTGTGTGTGTGTGTGTGTGTGTGACCAATGACAAAAAACTCCCATATCTGCTGGGCGAAGTACAACAATGTGCAAACACAGCAGCAAGATTTGTGAGTTGCTGTGATAGGAGAAGGATATCAAATGGAACACAACCACCCTAAAGACTAATCATTGTGTATATTCCTGCACTATACCTGCATCAAGTGATCTTGGTACACAGAAGTTGATCTATTGAAGATTCTGACCTTCAAAGTACATAATTTTTGTTCTGATTGTATTGCTGTATCGTTGTATTGTTCTTTCTGCTTTGGCAATGTAAACGTATGTTTTCTCATGCCAATAAAGCCCTTTGAAATTGAAAAATTGAAATTGTGTGTGTGTGTGTGGGGGGGGGGGGATCTTTCTCCTCAAGTGCCACTGAGATTCTCTGTCCCTTTGACCAGAACATGCACACACAACCACGCACATGCACACACACGCCTTGATGACTATTTCCATGTATTACCTTGTTTGTGTGTGTGTGTGTGTGTGTGTGTGTGTGTGTGTGTGTGTGTGTGTGTGTGTGTGTGTGTGCGCATGTGTCCTGAAGACACTAATAATCTTTCCTGCCACAAATGGTCAAATAGTCATGAGCCTGCAAACTTCATAGGGCAACAGTCTTATACACGCACGCACACACACACACAGCTCCTTCACACACACACACACACACACACACGCACGCACTATCCGGTCGGCTATTTTTTGGCACACGACAGCGTCGTATAAATTGGGTCATAGACAGATGGGTAGGCAGACAGACAGGCAGAGTGTCACCGGAAAAACCAAGGAGGGAGTGCGACAGGCCGGGAGAAATCAAATAGACAGACAGACAGACAGACAGACAGACTAATGAAAACAGACTCTGGAGACTGAACTGAAATGAATTAAGAGCAACAGCATGAGGGGGAGTGAGAGGGGTCGACAGAGAGAGAGTAATTGACAGAAACTGCCAATGAACTATTTAATGAATGAGTTCTCATACTCAGTTTGAGCATAATGACTGATAATAGCCTTGCATATCTTCACCGTCGTGTCGGGCAATTCACAGGAATTGGAACTATATATTATTATATTATATATTTTATAGTCACACTCGTTTTAATACTTTGCAATGGTTATGCTGAATGAATCTTCCCTTCATCGTGGAAGATGTCAAAAAGGTCTCAGCTTCCAATTATAACTTATATCTCCACTTCTAGTCTGTCTTAATTCTCCGTCCTGCATGAGTGGATATAATTGGGATTCCGACTTGACGATGCATTTTCTGTTTTCTAAAGAGCTGGAGAGACAGGAGACCGCCTGTTACTGAACAAACACGGCTCTCAGAATCTGTCTGACCAGTGACCACTGTATGTCTGTCTGACCTCCGTTCATCTCCTCCATTTCAACCCCTAAGCACTTCACTCGACCTGCATCGTTTCCTGCCACCTTCTGCCCAATTGACGCTATAGCGACTGACCAAGATTATGTTACGTGCTTGTTTTTCTCGACCACAATGTGGTTAAAATGTTATGTTTCTTTCACGTTACATGGTCCAGTCTAAGCAACAGTCCCCTGTTGGGGAGCTGCCCATAGCTCGCAGATCGATCTCTGGATTTTACAACACCGAAAATATTAACAAGAAATGGGAACAGGACCTCTCACTCCAGATAAGTCCAGAAGATTGGTCCTATATACTGTATGTGACATACTTGCTCCATATAACCTTCGTCACAAGTTATCCCAATTAAAAATTATACATAGAGTTTATTACACGCCAGAGAAGCTCCTTAAGATGAACAGCGAGTTGTCTTTTCTCTGCTGGAGGTGTAAAAAAACAGATGTTTTGGTCGTGCAGTGCTGTGTCATCATTTTGGCATTCATAGATGCTGTTTCATCTTGCTTGGTGGATTTCTGTCCCCCTTTCTCCTTGCCTATGCCTTTTTGGCACTGGCGGGGAGGACGGTTGGGACAGACACCAAAAGAAATACATTGACCTAGCTTTTCTAGCAGCAAAGAAATGCATTACCTTACATTGGAAATCCTCTACCCCTCCGACAGTTTCACATTGCCCCACATGGATTACTTTGCTACTATACCTATACGGGTGTAGTTTGGTATAGCAAATCTGAACTTGTACTTGAACTGTGATGCATTGAGTCTTTTCCCTCTTCCTCTCCTTTCTCTCTTGTCTCTTCTTTTATTTATTTTGTCTTCTTCCTTTCTGATGTATAATTATTATTATTAATAATCCTTTGGTTATTTTTCATCTATATCAGTTATAGATTCTATATTGTGTGATTATTTTGTATTATGTTCTTTTTTTTGTTTTTCTTTAATAATCTCATATCACTGTCTAAATACTACTGTAGGCTCTGTCTGTTTGGCAGCAAAAAAGAAAAACGGGGGAAAAGAGGTGCATCGTAAACTGAAATGTATAGCATGTTTTTCATGACTGTATGGCACTCTGAATAAAAAGATTATAAAAAACCCCAATGTGGTTAAAATGACATAGCATGGTATTTAAACAGATGATGTGTTCATCGTTTACCTGGTATCCTGTAGTCAATGTACAGATTATTATTTATTTTGATTGTATATTGTTTAACTTTAGACTTAGTATGTGCGTATGTGTTTACCTTGCTTAATGTAAGTCACTCCGGAAAAGAGTGTCTGCTAAATGCCTGAATTGCAAATTGTAATTGATTGATTGATTTGATTGATTGATTGAATAGTTAAATGTAAAAACAGCAACGGAGTACAGTCAAAACTTATTTCAAAAGGGATAGCACCAAATAATGTCCTTGCGGTCTTGTTTTCATGTATAGGCCCTATTATGCAATCAATGCATAGACACGACATGAAGAATAACAACTAAATGCAATGTCATCAATAAATCTAAGGAAGGGGGGGGGGGGTGGTTATCAGTTTAAGGGGGAAGGATCATTTCCTCTTCCTTGGACCTGCTGAAAGGTGGATTTTCAGGCCTGTTTTAAAATATTCTTTTTGAGTGAGGGGGTCAGGGCATTCCATGCCTGGTGGCTGTAGAAGGAGAATTTACCCATGTTTGATTTTCTTTGATCATTGTTCACGCTCCCTCTGGTATTGTGGTTGTAGGTGTCACTCTCATTTAGAACAGTCATGCGGGCAGGGAGGGCATTGGGGGCAAGGCTGCATTTACAATTTTGAATGTCAATCCCAATTTCCCATTTTGCCAGTTTAGACTATAGCAAAATGGGTTGGAAAGAGGTGGGTCATGGGCCCCAGGCCGAGAAGTAGTCAAAGGAGTTTGTTTTGGGGAGGTCTGAAGCTGACATTGTGATGCTGGAGAACAGGTGGAAGCATAGTAATCTAATATTTTAGTCAGTCCTCTTCTCCTCCATGATATCTTCACATCATGGAGAGCTTCTCTCTCTGCTCATATAAACCTATATATACAGTATCAAGTATACAGAATAGTCCACACGTACAGTATCCTCAGTCTCTCATCACAGCCTCTGCAATGCAGTCAAAATAACTCAAGATTACACACAAACACACAACAGGGACTGTGCATGTGTGTGTGTGTGTGTCAGAAACAAGCTGACCGCTCATCTATCACTCTGTCTCCTGTCACTCCATCCCACCGCCTGCTGCCAACCCCTCTGCACCTTCTGCGACACGCGCACACGTGCGTACGTGCGTGCATACCTCTTCCAGGACACTTCACCTACACCATTACTGACAGGATATTAGATGGACAAGTACACTTTACACGCACGTACGCACGCACTCACTCCGACACCCCTAAATCCTACCCAATATTCAGACCATAGATTCTATTCTGTTCCTAGTTCAATGCATGGTCCCAGATGTGATGAAATAAACATTAAATGGAAAACAGAAAGAAAGAAAGAAAGAAAGAAAGAAAGAAAGAAAGAAAGAAAGAAAGAAAGAAAGAAAGAAAGAGGTATAACAGAGACAAGTGATACGGAAACGAGAGAGAGAGAGAGAGAGCGAGAGAGAGAGAGAGAGAGAGAGAGAGAGAGAGAGAGAGAGAGAGAGAGATTTCAGTAAGCTATCTTTGACATACCACTCCATAGGTGGGTAAGGTTTCAGGCTGATCCAACTGTTGTTGACTTCCATTATATGAATCAACTTGATTATTTTGTTCCTCGCTGCCTGTACCCTGCCAGAGTTCATGCATTTGACTGGGTGTCCATACGAGGACACCCTCTCCATCACACCACACATTATAACAAACTAGTTAAAGGTAGGGTAAGTGATTTCACTTAATTCAAATATCACTTTTTTTGTTTTGTTGTGATAATCCTCTCTACTATAGAGTGTGCTGAACATATATGAGTTCCTCCCTGTCCCCAGTTAACCCCTAGGGTTAAAAAACCTTAGGTTTCGTTTTTGGTTCTCTATGCTGATTGGATGAAAGCTTGGGTCCCACAGCCAAAAACGAAACCTAAGGTTTTTTGAGTGAAATCACTGAATATACCTTTAACTATACTTAGTTTAAACTAAACTTAGTTAACTATTCGGCCACAGAAAATATTCGCCCTGCTATAGTGATCAGTGATAACAGGGATAACAAAGAAACAACTGCATCTGAACTAGCATGGTGATCAAATAAATTTATTGTACCGTGGCTTATAGGCTAAATCATAAGATGATCGCTACAAATTTTTGAGAGCAACGTTTAGCTGTAAATGACATTGTGTGTCACAATGTGTGTGTGTTTACATGGCTGTCATGTTGGAAACAGCAGCTCAGAGGGTTTGATTAGACATGGGTCTGTTATAGAGCGGAGCGGTCTGTTATCAAGAAATAACACACAGCTGAATTCAGCGATTGACCAATCAGAGTCAAGCATTCAACCAAGCCATGCAATAAGATAAAGTATAACCGGTAAAACCATCCGAAATGATAGAGACAAACCGAGCAAAGGAAAGAGAGACGCACATAAGAAAGAGAGGGGGGGATGGGGAGGTTTTGCGGCCACTGCACGCTTTGGTTGTGTATTGTTGCGTGTATTGTTGTGTATTGATGGTGTAGGTGGTTTTCTGTGCTCATAGACAACCTTTACTGCCCACTTAAAGGGCTTAAAAAGCTGCTGACGCCAATAAAACATCCAAATATCCCTCCATAAATAGCAGACGGCGTTTCCCCACTAAAGCCTATATCACCAATTAATTTCCACAAGACATTATGTGGTGCTTGCTATCCCCCCATTTGGCTTGCATTGTGCTCTGTGAACAACAATGCAAGGTAGATAAATGCGTACGTGCACACGCACATATGGGTGTGTGTGCACACACACACACACACACACACACGCTTGCTTCTACTTTTACTATTAATTCTAATGTGCTAAGTTGTATAATTTGCATCCCCCTGACTCCATCATGCAGATAAACAAAATCACACTCGTCTGAAGTGAGGGGCGCTCTTATCATCATACATCACATATCACATTCCGTGCTCAGCCAATCAAATCATCGCTACGGGGTACACACATTGCTCAGCCAATCCAATCCTCGCTACGGGGTACACACATTGCTCAGCCAATCAAATCATCGCTATGGGATACACACAAACACACAACGCTGGGCATAGGAGGGGCTAGCGACCATCAAAAGCTGTGTTGGCAACCTGTCCACCACTCCACCATGATTTGAGAGTAACCGGAAAGTAACAATTTGGTTACCTGCGTATACACTCCCCGAGTGCTAACCGTGTATCTTTGTGTAACAATGTTTCTCACACTTCCTTTGGTGTGCGCGCGCACGTGTGTGTGTGTGTGCACGTCTGTGTTTGTTTGATCTGTGAGGGAGCGTCTTTCATCTGGTCTGTTGTGTCCATCATCTTTCCTCGCTCCGTCCAAACGAGCTGACAAATGCAATCGCCCGTCAAGTTCGGAGTGTCCGTTTGTCACAGAATTGCCTTGTCACTTTGGTTCTGTCGTGTTGTGACACATCTGTCGTTCACATTCACACAATGCTGAGCCTGACTGACTTTGATTGGTTGGCTTGTCAGGGTGTGGCGTCCCCAGTTTAAATATGATTATTTTTTGGGGGTTCCCCCGGTTCAAATAGGTTGAGAACCACTGCCTTATAATATGGGATTGTCCTGTATTGAATCAATAAAGATGCGGTGTGTGCCGTAAATAGTGTTACATATCACTATAGGTTTTAATATTGTTAGATTAGTAAAATCAAACCAGTTATACAAGGAGTGGAGAAGTTGGATTTCAGTGGCGTGCTACAGATGGGCGAGTACCACACAATAAAACCGTAGTACAAAATAAAAGAGAAAACACAATAAAACATTACTACACAATAAAACAGGGAACACAACAGTCAATGGTTGGCTGGATGTTACAAGAATAACCGCCGGTGTGATTAACATGGAGAATAGGACCAACAGTGATCATTGCCCTTGATCTCTTCCCAGCACATGAATCTAAGGGGTGACGATGCTATAGCCATTCCATGGATGATATGGTATGCGAAAGAAAGTGTGAGGCCTTTATTGTGCCTCAACTGTATGATTTTGATTTCTGATTAATTGAAAATGGTGGACCCAGGGTGTAATGCTTTATCATGGTGTCGTCCGCACAGTAAGTTTTGTATTGTATGGACTTTCGTTTGAAATGTACCCATTCTGCATACTGTCAATCAATCAATGTATTAGGCACAGAGATAGGCAATTGACAGTGACAGTCTGTGGGCATTGTGCGTGTCTGAATATGCATGTGTGTGCGTGCGTGTGCGCGTGCTTCATGTGCTAAATTTCGCATGAAGCTTGTAATTACCAGTGTTGACATTTTTTTAGACTGGAAAATATAATTCTCCCAGGCATCTTAAACAAGAAAAAGCAACACCCACAAAAAAAACACGGCAAATAATTATCACTCTCTCTCTCCCTCTCTCTCTCTCTCTCTCTCTCTCTCTCTTTCCCTGTCATGTCACAGACATTTGAACAAAACACACAGCAAGATAGAGAGTTTGGTACATACAGCACTGAAAGTTCTGTGTGGAGGAACTGTTACACAAACAGATATACAAGGTCTGAGCTCTTGGGTGGCCCGGTGGTACAGTACCTAAAGTCATTATGCATGCAGACAAAATGCATGATTGTAATGTAGCTAATTAATCTGCTATATACCCTCCTATGCACATGCTTTGTGTGTAGGTGTGTTTGAGCACGGAATAGGTTTGTAGCACGGAATGTGATGATTTGATTTGATTGGCTGATGTATGATGATGTATGATAAGAGCACCCCTCACTTCACACGAGTGTGATTTAAAAAAAATGTTATAGCTCGATGTTCAAAATGTGATGTTCATTTAATGTTCAAATTTGTTTTCAATCCAAAATATAACTACCGCTTCATTGTTAATGGGAGTTTAACAGGTATACTGCATAACCCGTGTTCCCCGCTATTTCATCCAATATTCTACGCTGCCTAGATTGTCTTATTACCTTTGGAATATACGCCGAAGTATTTGCCGCTTTGATCCACGAAAATACGGCGAAATATAGCATGATGGTTTGTTGTAGAAGAGAAACAAGAGACAAGAACAGCCTCCACAGCTGTTGTAGTCCAAACAAACCAGCCGTTCACTTGCATTGAGCTCATTTTCCCAGAAGCCCTAGCAGCCCAGAGCATGGTTTGAATTCCGGTTTCATCATCATAACGCAACGGCCTCGTCTCGACAAATCAGCTCTTTCTTATTTTAATACGGCAAATTAAACGCATTATTAAATAGCGGGTTAAGCGTATTAAGCAGGGCTTAACATTGGATTAAACAATTCAAGGCCGGAAAAGTGTAAATCTTTGTGTAGGACCGTAATAGCCAATTTGCTCGTATACATATGAAGTAAATTCTCAATGCATTGTCAATGGGAAATTAAGTGTTAGGACAAAAATCTAGCCTACACTGAATATAGGATGGGCTAACGCCCCTCAAAAAGAAGAAGGACAGAAAGAAAGAAAAAGAAAAAGAAAATAGTGAAAATAGCTGATCTACAGCCTCATAATGCTTCACGATGTGACACATTGTGAGCTTGTAGATCTGCTATTTTCCACTATAATGTACTTTTGCCCTTCCTAGAAATGTAGTGGAGTCAAAACATTACAATATTTGTCTTTGAAATGTAGTGGCGTAAAAGTCAATATCCAAACATACTGTTGTTTTTTTTTAACTTTGCAATTCGTATACTGTCCAGCGCTGGGACGAGGCGATGAAGAGGAGGGAGAAGAAGAGAGAAAGGACAGGAACGAGGGATGAAGAGGAGGGAGAAGAAGAGAGAAAGGACAGGAACGAGGGATGAAGAGGAGGGAGAAGAAGAGAGAAAGGACAGGAACGAGGGATGAAGAGGAGGGAGAAGAAGAGAGAAAGGACAGGAACGAGGGATGAAGAGGAGGGAGAAGAAGAGAGAAAGGACAGGAACGAGGGATGAAGAGGAGGGAGAAGAAGAGAGAAAGGACAGGAACGAGGGATGAAGAGGAGGGAGAAGAAGAGAGAAAGGACAGGAACGAGGGATGAAGAGGAGGGAGAAGAAGAGAGAAAGGACAGGAACGAGGGATGAAGAGGGGGGAGAAGAAGAGAGAAAGGACAGGAACGAGGGATGAAGAGGGGGGAGAAGAAGAGAGAAAGGACAGGAACGAGGGATGAAGAGGAGGGAGAAGAAGAGAGAAAGGACAGGAACGAGGGATGAAGAGGAGGGAGAAGAAGAGAGAAAGGACAGGAACGAGGGATGAAGAGGAGGGAGAAGAAGAGAGAAAGGACAGGAACGAGGGATGAAGAGGAGGGAGAAGAAGAGAGACAGGACAGGAACGAGGGATGAAGAGGAGGGAGAAGAAGAGAGAAAGGACAGGAACGAGGGATGAAGAGGAGGGAGAAGAAGAGAGAAAGGACAGGAACGAGGGATGAAGAGGAGGGAGAAGAAGAGAGACAGGACAGGAACGAGGGATGAAGAGGAGGGAGAAGAAGAGAGAAAGGACAGGAACGAGGGATGAAGAGGAGGGAGAAGAAGAGAGAAAGGACAGGAACGAGGGATGAAGAGGGGGGAGAAGAAGAGAGAAAGGACAGGAACGAGGGATGAAGAGGAGGGAGAAGAAGAGAGAAAGGACAGGAACGAGGGATGAAGAGGAGGGAGAAGAAGAGAGACAGGACAGGAACGAGGGATGAAGAGGAGGGAGAAGAAGAGAGACAGGACAGGAACGAGGGATGAAGAGGAGGGAGAAGAAGAGAGACAGGACAGGAACGAGGGATGAAGAGGTCAGAAGAGGCGAGTTCCTCGGAAGAGACCACAGAGTTCAGAGATAAGACAGAATCTCAGTCTAGCATCATCACATGCATTATTCATCCGTCTGTCTGCACACGCATTCCAACCAGGCGGCAAGCATCCCAGGCTATAGGAATAAAGCCCCATATACATCCCATAAATGTGGATATAATGCAAATGCTGCCGTTCTTATTAGCCTAGAACAGAGCATGGTTACCAAACATTTTAGCTCAAGAACCAACAGAGGAATTAGTTTTCCCATGCAGGACCCAAACGAGTGAAAATAGCCGATCTACAAGCTCACAGTGCATCGCTTCACAACACGTTTTGAGCTTGTAGATCGGCAGTTTTTTCACTACTTATTTGATGGAATGAACAATGAAATCTTTACAATTAAAATCTAAATGTAGGAAATTAAGAAAAATAAATAAAGGGGATATTTGCTCACGAGTTGCGACCCTAAATAATTGACCCGTGACCCACAAATGGGTCCCTACCCACTGTTTGGGGAACAGTGGCCTAGAGAACACAAACAGTCTGCACTTTTCACTAATCTGGGTCCCGGGCAAACGTCTAATTTCCACTGGCCTAGATGGTGTCACCACATCATTCCATTAAAGTCCATTGACACGCAATGTGACTGTACACTTTTTCAATTGCAAGTTTCGAGACTTCTTTCACACAGCATTATATGTAATTTGTAATGCTCCTATTAAAGTGACTATAAGCAATAATGTCAAATTTGTAATGACCTTTGTTGTGTATTCAGACAGCCAGCAATGAGTAAAACGCTCCCAAAAATGTTTTGTCTCTGCGACACATCTAGGGGCCACAACCTGCATTCAAAGATGTTCCTAGAAACTTTGTCATTGGTCGGAAAAAAAAAAACAGGTCGAAATGATTAACCAATCAGGAAGTAGACAGGCAAATCAACCAATGACAAAGCTTCTAGGAAAATCTTTGAATGCAGATTGCATAATATTGCTTATAGCAGCTTGAAATGCATTTTAAAGAACAGAACAGTATGCTTCTACTGAGTGACCTTTCTAACTACTGTCGGTCCATGGCCTGATGAAAGCCAATTTGAGGGGGCCTGTGATGCAAAAAAAGGTTTGAAAAGCCTTGGTATATGCAGCACACTTGCATTTTTCATATTTATGTTTGCCTTTCTCTGTACTGTGTGAATTTGTGTGTGTGCACCTTGCAGTTAGGAAAGCACAAGTGAAGGTCTCTCTCTGTGTGTGTGTGTGTGTGTGTGTGTGTGTGTGTGTGTGTGTGTGTGTGTGTGTGTGTCTGAGTCGCTGACGCACACTCTTGTTTGTTGTACTCTACGGCACTCTTTTATCAACGGAATCACTGCAATTTTCGAATTTTTTTATTATTCCAGCATGAACTTGAACTTTGGTGTGCGCCCGGCCAAATATCAACGTCAGGCTTTGTCCTCACCTGTGACAGCCCAGCCACTGCAGCGAGGCAATCAAATATAGACTGTCACATAAACGTGCACATGGTCACGGTGTCATGGACCACCACAGTGACAGACGGACAGGACAGGAGGAGGAGATGCAGCTTCTTTCAAAAGAGAAGCGTGTGTGTGGTTGTCACGGGCTGTGCGTGTCAAAACTCGATCATTCCAATGACATGTGTTATTGTGTGCTAATTCATGGTTCATACGTTCACTAATATATCTTGTTGTATATTAAAAGAATAAAGACTTTAATGATTTAATATACAACTAACAACACACAGTGACAGTTGCTTGCAAGTTGCGATATGTGTGTGCGTGTGTGTGTGGGGGGGGGGGGGGTGAGGCGCGGGCAGCAAGGCAAGCAGGGGAAACTTTTTTACTGGCTTTTTCCATCACGTAACTATGGTTTCCATACGTTGTTTGGTCGTATTGCAGTCGTTCACGTCGCAAAAACGAGGGCGAGGCTTGATTTTATAGGGCGTGCCAGATTGATTTCACTTCATTGATTTCATGCCATTGATTTCACATCTCAGCTGTCTCCAAGCTGCACAACGCTACACACAGTCAATTCCTCAAGTGTTAAGATGCTGAAGAAACACTGGGAAAAAGAAATCCGGAAAACACAGCAGTCAGTATAGGGACCTTTAACCCATTCTGAACGGGAACCCGTTTTGGTGTTGGCATCATGTTATGCTTTAGCTATTGAAAAATAGCAGATCTACAAGCTCGTAGCGCGCCACCGAGTGGCGCGCTACGAGCTTGTAGGTCTGCTATTTTTGAAAAATCGAAGAACGACTGACATTTTTAGAATCTGATCTCAGGTCAGAATGGGTTAATCAGACCAGTGTGTGTCCAGTGGAAACCTCGTATGAATCTGATCTCAGGTCAGAATGGGTTAATATGTTACGCTATAACTCTGAGAGTGTACAAAACGGAACCTTCCATTTGCATGCTTCCCCCATAAGAGTTAAATTAACACTGGAGATTTGACTGTGCAGAGTAAATTTACATATACAGGGTAGGTATAAATCAGAAGAGTAAATTTGTCTCTTCATCATGTGATGCTGGTACTTATTGGTCTCATAGTTTTCTTCCCTCGTCTCCATTCGGTGCATGCCGCTGCGTGCGCCTGCCTGAATTATGCATGGTTGTTTGTTGCTTTCATTATGGAGACACAATGAAAGGAAAGGAATTGAGCTTTTTCTCCCATTTACGGCGTGTATGTGTGGAGAGAGAGCGGGGTGGGGTGGGATAGTATACACCTAGGGCTGTTTCGAATCTGTCTGGTGCCTTTCTGAGTTATGGGCCCTGCTTATTTGTCTCTTCCACTGTACCCCGACACACACACACAGACACTTGCACGCACACTTGCACGCAGACACACACACACACAGCTCTATCTCATCAGGAATTAATCACATAATTAATGAATTGATTAATTAATGAATTGCTCTGCTAGCTGTATATAGCTTAAGGCGTGTGCAACGCATGGGCGTTAAAACCTGGCCACAACCCCAACCATAGTGTCATTGTACCTGTGTAACCTCTGGCACCCGAGGACAAAAAACAAAACAAGTTTCAACCTCTTAAACTCAGGTACAGACGTGTTTGTAAGGGTCCATTTGGACCCCCTCTGAGAACCACTGGTCTTTGTATAAAAATGATTGGTTCAGAGAACAAAACTCACACAAAACTCCCAGAACAAACTCACTTGGTGTATGTGGGAGTCCCAAGTGGCAGCAAGAGGTGACTGCTTTAGTGCCATTGCCACTGGTTGTACTGAAGTGATAGGCGGATGTTATACGTTTAACCCTTTGCTTAAGACTTTCCAATTTGTTGTCTGGGAGCTCACGGTGTCATGTGGCAGTGAGCGGTCAGCCTCATTCTCCTGGCACCTATACAGTATATCTCCTCACTATCTCACCACTTCACGTATGCAGGGCAGGCTTCAGGGTCCAGCATTCACACAAGTCAGTGCACATTACGTGGACAGAGTCATTATAGGACTACAGCCGCAGAGAAGAATATAATGGCCATGCTTGCCTTCCTCATCTTAAGGTCTTGCTCTGACAAGTTGACCCAAGGGCCCAGGCAGCGAAGTGCCTCCTGTTGATAACCTTGCATTACTTGGCATCAAAGCCCAAGGAAGACCGCCCGTGGTGGCACACTCTGCCTCAGCTCTGGTCAAGAGCAGATGTTGTCTGCTTAATTCGGGGCTGTTAGGACTACAGCAGGGAGGCATCTAGACCTCCTGGGTGTACATGCGTGCGTGTGCGTGTGCGCGTGCACGCACAAACGCACGAACGCACGCTGTGTGCCATCTGCCACGCAAGTAAGTATAAATTAGGGACAACTCTAAACCTAACCTCTAAATGCTTAATCCTAACACTAATCTGAATATCTTTATTTCAGACATGCTCTAGTATGTGAAGAGTCTGCCTGTGCTATTAACAATTTTTTGAAGAAAAAAAAGGAAATTAAAGTTTTTCTACACTGGTGAAAAGCTGGATTTTGCGCGATGGCAAGGCTCTCAGTCAAATCTGGTCACATTTTGTCCTCCAACTACTAATACAAACATGCATACACACACTTCATCCCAAATGAAACCAACTATATGCACACGTGGGAAAAAACAAACAATACAATTATTCAGTACAGAGAGGTTTCGGCGCTATAGCTATACATGAGGTGCTACATTAAAAACAA